>NC_079232.1:7283889-7587385 GCF_028502605.1 Trichoderma breve
GGCGACATTGTTGGTAAAGTGAGGGCCATCGCGAAGGCCGGGGACATTTGTTACCGCACGCTTGTCAACACTGCGCTTCTTGGCATCGCGCTTCATGACATTGTTTGCGCGCAATCTGATTCCAGGAGTCGCATAGTCAACGTGCTCCTGAATGTGGGCTGGAAGATGATACTGTTCACAAGCAATGTCCCGATGTGAGCCTGTGCTGTCCTCCCAGTAGTAAAAGTCGGTCACCAGGAGATCCTCGGCCTCTTCAGCCGGCGAATCGAACTGAAT
This sequence comes from Trichoderma breve, assembly GCF_028502605.1. Taxonomy (NCBI): domain Eukaryota; kingdom Fungi; phylum Ascomycota; class Sordariomycetes; order Hypocreales; family Hypocreaceae; genus Trichoderma; species Trichoderma breve. The sequence goes on from NC_079232.1 coordinate 7,284,166, forward strand.
CCACTATACAGCATCCATTGTTAGTGTGCCATCAAGGAAAAGAAAGAGGGGTGATGGTGGTGTGTGTCTCATGAGTGGATGGTTATGCACACTGGCTTTTGGTGTGTGTGCATGCACGGGTAATGTAGTATTCAAGTCATATCTCAACATAACAACTTACCTGCTTGTTAGCCGATTGGCTGATGCGCTTGCGATCAATGCCGGCAGAGACAAGCCAGTCAATCACGGCATCCACGCTAGACTGTGCCGGAGCAAAGAAGTCGGTAACTTCCTCGACAGTCATGTGTTTGCCATAGTTGGCAGATCTCGGGTTAGAGCTATATAGATGATGGATTCAAATGTTAGCCTTTCCCTTTCTAGTCTCTCTCTTGAGAGATTGATAACACTGACATATCCATAAGCCTGGCATGTCCCGCATCGATATTCCGCTGCTTTAAGCCAATGCGCATGGGCAAAACAGTCGATCGGGACAATCTCTCCCGTTTCGTCCAGTGGTTGGCCGTGCGGGGCGGGTGGCGTTCATGAAGCCTGTGGGTAGATGGAACATCACGCTTGGCTGGGACCTTGTCGCGCAAGAGAGGACTTGCTACGACTTCAACGGCGAGTTGAAGGCCAAAGGCCGCTACTAGCGACTTGAACAACATGTTTGCACGTCGATTGAGTCAATGGCAAACTGGTAAGAGGATGAGGAGATGCTACAACAACAACAAACAGCTCATAACAAAATTGCAGACTCAACAAACTCTTATATATACAACAAAGTTGCTCCGATTCCATCCACAAACATCGTACAGAGTACATGCAGCTTGAAGTGATGCCTACAAGGTTGTGCTGGATCAGGAAGGTATGTAGATAAGGCGTCAAGTGATGTCAAGAATGGAGTAACGGCGAATGTAACCCTGCCGAGCAGAGCACGCACACGAGCAGCACTCTGCAGCCGGAAATACGAATCACTTCGGATATCGATATCCTTATCCGTATTGAACGGAGTTGGATAGCGTTGTTAAATGAGTGCATAATCAGCATGTACGTATTAGATTAAGTCTCCATGCAGTGAAGAAATAACGATGGTTACGTCTACCTATGAAGGAAATAGAATGGTTATGCTGTTGTTAGTTGTCTTTTACTAAATTAGCGTCTCTTGAAAGTTGCATTACTGTGGTTATTATTAGTTTGACTGAAAGTACAAACTTGTAGAATGGTACATGGCTTCCCCCCAGTCATACGAGATAATACAATGTTGACTTATATGCATTGTATGACGCTATTTATCAGTACCTGTTCCAAAACAGGGTTCCGGATAGGGTAGTGGAGATGAGCCATCGATGCAACGGTTTTCACAACAGGCAATACAGTGATGATGGATTACCACATCATATGCGTGATCCTGTCCACCCATTCCGTCAACAACGAGCATCTCCATGGAGGTTGGAACTTTTCAATTCTCATCCACACAGTCAACAAAGCCAATAAATGTATGCAAAATGACCTCTTATCTTCCAAGTCCATGATTCTTCCTTCTCGAACAGGATAGCGTTATGCTGTGACGGAGGTGCTTCTCATGCATCGCAGCGTTGCCCGCAGTTAGTTCGTGGGGAACAGCCTAGATAATCCTTGACAAGGACTTCGACAAATTATATGCGACCCCTCCTTTCATGTCCGATGGCATTTATATCGCCAAGAAATCACTAATCTGCTAATCTGCAAGCCACTTCTTTCTATTCCTGCTATCATCTCAGGCATCAAAGCCCAAAGGTTATTCCCTCTCATCATCAAGACTCATCATGTTTGCGCTTATCGCGGCGGCCTTCGGGCTCTTATCCACCATTGCTTCTGCCGCGCCACTCTCCATCAACACCACAACTGAAAGCTATACCTTTCATGTCGTTACGGGCACAAATAAAGATAGCAACTTCCAGTTAAGGCTACGGGACAACCAATACGATCCTGCTTTTGGATATCCTGTCGGAACTTTCCACTACGTTGGCGTAGATGCCAATGATACGGTCTTGGTTGCCAGCCTGAGGGACGGACTCTTGTACAGCCAAGGCCAGAATGCCGACGGCAGCTTCTATGATCTCGGGCCCACTGGCTACATAAACCTCAAAGAAACCGTCGGCACATCGTCGTCCTATTTATTCAGCTTTGTCAATGCCACCATTTACCCGCCCGCACTCGATGCGGGGTGGCTGCTGAGCCCTGTTGATGGTGATGCTGGTGATACATATGAGCTGCTTTACACGGAGCCGGAGGGGGTTGTCAATGGCTGGCGATGGTGCCTAGCGGACTTCGATCTCGATTACGGCGCGTGGTCTTATGTGGAGTATTTTACTTACACGGGGACTCCTACTTATGACTCTTACTGTGTTCCGGCTCAGATTCTGGCAACTGTTGCGAAATGAGACGGCATCTTTTGGCACCTTAAAGGATGCACATGCTCTGTGGTTTGAAGCATATTGGAAGATTCCATGTGCTGAAATATTAGTTATCTTTTATCTAATGCATATACGAATACAAATGAGATTGGATCTATGTGTGATGATACTCTCATTATGATTCGAGATGGCCCTAGAGATGCTGATACTCGGAAGTGATGGAATCTTTGTTGGGGAGTGCATGCCATTTGCGTGTTTGATCCCCGTGTTTGTGCACCCATCTCGTACATCTTGCTGTCACCCATAATCTGCTCTTGGCCTTGGCATGTATGTTCCAAGCAACGCTAAAGCGGCTTCGGAGGAACTCATATGTTTCCATTACACTTCTTCTTCTTTTCATTCCTCCATTTGCGATCAATAGGGGTCGTATAGGCAGTCTTGGCAACACACTTCTTTAGATGTCGGCAATAGAAAGCAGTGCACCATCTACTCTGTTAGCTCTGTTGGTGGATTCGGCGATTTCGGTTTGCCAGTTTCCGATAGGAGGCCGTTACACCGAAGCCGGCATCGGCATAAAGACCTGATGGTGTTTACTCGATGGAGATGGCGCGATAAGGAATCTTTCTGGTAAACTTTCTGCGAGCTCCAGCATTGGTGCATTAGACAAATAATTTTGTATCGCAAGGTTCTCTCGTTCCTTTTTTAGATGCTGGTCGCTTCATCAAGATAGACGATGAGGGCTTTTTACTTGAAACAACTATAAAACTTTATGTTATATTAAATCGGATCGATCAGATCCTCAAGGCTCTGTTCTCTCTATATCATCCCGGTTCTGAGACATTCTCAAACTGCTTTCTCCCCGCGCGCGCCATACAAAAATAAGGCTCAATAAAAGTCCGAACGCTACTATGCCACACGAAAAGTACTCAGTGCTGTGGTATCCGAAGAGCACCGTCGCTGGATCTTCAGGCCTCGTCTTCGTCACCTGCTGTTCAATCGTCCCTGCTATCCCCAAGCTAAGAGAGATGCTGTAGTTGACAATAGTATTGACCAAACTCATAGCCATGCCCTGGTGTTCTTTTCCCATTGCGTTGCTCATCACCAAAATCGCCGCGGGGAAGCTCATATCCAGCCCTAGAGGCGCGAAAATCAGGCTAGGAAACAGTTGAGCCCAGTAAGTCTGCCCTGGAGGAAAAGTTGCCAGTAAGAGACAAGCAGCCAAAACGCAGGCTTCTGCCATAACCATTAGCATGGCGGGGTGAACCCTGGCCACCAGATAGCCTGTCATAACTGCCGTCCCAAGGCCGACGGGGATTGGAGGCGAGAACCCTGCCGAAGCTAAGAGCGGCGGTGTTTCTGTAACCATCAGCATGGTTGTCCAGAAGTAATAGACGTAGGCCCCGAAGCCACCCCAAGCGGCAGCAACACAGGCGAGGACAAATGCCACATCGCCGGTCAGGATGGAAAATGGGATGAGCGGGGAGGGAGAGATGTTGATCTCTATGTAGAAGAATGTAATCGCGAACAGAATCCCCATGACTAAAAAGACTGGGATATATGGCGTCGCCCAACCCACAACAACAGCTTGGTTCCAGGCAAGGTTGAAGAATACCAATGCGGCAATGCCCACAGCGCCCGCAGGTACGTCTGTTGCCCAGAGAATATCTCGTAGCGATGGCCTTGGCTGGAAGCTCTCATAGTGAGATTGAGAAGAAGGCACTGCAAAGTAGCTACATAGTGCTACAGCGGCAGTGATACAGCCTATGAGCCAGTAGGACCAAGGCCACCATACAAATTCGGCGAATAAAGCGGATATGGTGGCACCGCCAATAACACCAACAGGGGTCAACCCTCCATAGAGACTGAAAAGAATATTCTTTCCAACGTTAGCTATAGAACTGGCGATATGAGAAGCTAGTCATTGTAACACAATGACTGTGCTGATAGGCTCACCTTTTTTAATCCCGGGGGATATGCACGTCCTAGAATTGCTAGTGCATTGGGGATACACATTGATGGACCAATACCACAAAAGACTCTGGAGGCAATAAAAAGGCATTGAGAGGCATAGATGGAAACACCAGATATGATTGTCCAAAGCATGTACCATACAAGTCCGGCAATAAAAAGAGGTTTGTGACCAAAATAATCCCCCAAGCGTCCGGAGAGAAGGATGCATGAGCCAATGGTGAGGCTATATCCAGCTATCAACCAGCTCAGCTCCCCAGGATTCGTGATATGAAAAGAGGCACTGATGGCTTTGAGGATACTATATTGACTTGTCAGAATTACAACGGCGCGTGGGGGATTTGTGAATATTTGAGGCTCACGAGAGAGTTTGTCCCAATCCAGCTTGGGCAAAGAACTGCGTCATAAGCAGCGAAGAAGCAAAGGCTACTTCCTGGAATCGAGAGAGACCGAGGGCGGTCCATGTTTCTGGGTCGGCGTCTTGAGAGTCATGGCTGGAAACCTGTGTGTCTGAGTCGTCTGCTTCTTGCTTTTCCACCTGATCTCCAGAGTCGTTCATAATTGGAAATTGACTCGGAACTTTTCTCTTCACCCAATTGTCTGAGAAGTGCAAATATGCTGACCAATCATTAAATGAAATATATATATATATATATATATATATATATAGAAGATCTTATTAGTCTCTATTCTTCGCTTATAAGCCACCGTCCGGAGTAATATGAAGAGCGCGCGCTTTATATGCAAAGTCTAGCTATAACTGATTTGCCTCCATGATGGTGGACATCTAGTTACAGAAAAGATATTCTGAATAATCGTATTTTATTTAAAAGAGATGAGCTCTATTTATGTTGGCTCTCGCTTAACTCGCCTCTGCTTAACTCGGCTCTAAGATGCCATTTTTTTTGGTTGATGTTTGTCTGACTTGGAAAAAGATTTCCGTGGCCGCGGAGATGCCTTTTCTTGCTTGTACGAGTCGTGCTTGATGAAAAAACAAATTAATAAGCAGAAAGCGTTATGGGCAATTTACTAAAGAGCGATCATTGGCATAAAACATGTAGATTTATAATTATAGAAAATGAAAATGACCGGATGTCTCTCTTTTTGAGTGTGATGCGCAATACCCATTCTCTTAGTGCCAACGGGTGTATGTAGCTTACGTTTCTTTGCTCACGATTGACACACATCATGCACATTGATGTGATGGCTGCGACTAGTATGTTTGTTGTGGTGAATGAAATCAGGCTGTGATTCAATTCATCTATTGCAGCATATTCCAACCAAAACGACATCGACAAGAGAAATCGGCATGCCCTCCTTGAACATCGAGTATCCATGTACGTACTTCATCTTCAATTCATGAGCCTCCACTGCCGTCTTTGTACATTTCACATCTTTGCCGGCCTTGCAGTCATTAATCCCCGAACCTTTCATTCATGAGTCACACTATATACCTCCTCGAAACTCTCCATCTTCTTATCTATGGAAACATTCTCTTCTACTTTTGCCATTGGTGGAACTGTAATTTGTTCTTTTCGTGCATGGAACTTTACGCCACTCCACCTTCGCGATGGAAGCTAAACACAGCCATGATGATTCAGCCTCTCAAGCCTGGTTGACCTATTGTGTCGTACTCCCACAGTAGAAGCGCCATTGCTTGAGCAGCAATTAGGCTTCAAATATTTGGCACGGATTAAGCCATCAAGGTGGAAGCACAGATATAGAACTGAAGGTCCATCTTCACCCCTCTCTTAATCTTTCTCCATCTGCTTCTCTTTCCCCAGCTTTTTATATCGCAAGTCCACCATCTTCGCAATGAATGACGATATCCACAAACGTCGGATTCTCTTGATCGGTTCAGGAGGCAGAGAACATGCACTGGCATGGAAGCTATCGCAGTCCGTATCTGTTGAACACGTCTTTGTGTTTCCTGGGAATGGAGGCACAGTTCAAACGGAAAGGATTTCCAACGTCGTCGACGAAAGCATAGTTTCGGAACGAGATTATCCAGCTTTAGTCACACTTGCATTGAAGCTCAACATTGGCTTGGTCGTTGTAGGCCCCGACAGCGCCGTCGTTGATGGTATTGAGGGATATTTTCGTCAGAGTATGTATGCAGTGTGAAATTGTTCACTTGGAGACGGCTCATATCGTGTCTTAGGTGGAATCCCATGCTTTGCTCCCTCGAAGGAAGCTGCAGAACTCGAAGGCTCCAAAACGTATGCCAAAGATTTTATGCGCAAGTATAACATTCCAACCGCAGGATACCAAACTTTTGACTTGAGTGTCGCCGCGGACCTCGAGATGGCCAAAGATTATGTACAAACCGTTTACCACGATGTCGTTATCAAGGCTAGCGGGCTGGTTGCAGGCAAGGGTGTTGTGCTTCCCTCTTCAAAGAAGGAAGCCTGCGAAGAGCTAGATTCATTTGCAAACGGCAAATTTGGCGATTTTGGACTGTCTGTTGTTGTCGAAGAGTACCTCGAGGGCGACGAAATCAGTGTCTTGACATTCAGCGATGGCAAATCCTTCAAGTCACTGCCCCCAGGCCAGGATCACAAGAGAATCTTCAATGGTAACACGGGCCCTAACACGGGCGGAATGGGTGTTTATGCCCCAACGACATTTGTTACTGACGCAATGATGTCCACCATTGAAGAGACGATCCTGAAGCCTACCTTTGATGGTTTACGAGCTGAAGGTGAGTGATTCCAGTATTTCATATCATTTGTTCAATATTCACTTTTTGGAGCTATCTATCTTACTCGTAGTATTCTAGGCCGAACCTTTCGAGGCCTACTCTTCACGGGAATCATGATAACACGATCTGGCCCAAAGGTTCTAGAATACAATGTTCGATTCGGGGATCCAGAAACACAGACTATGATGCTACTGCTCTCACAAGATACGGATTTGGCCGCAGTGCTATTGGCATGCACTCAAGGAATTCTTAAAGATGCCCAATTAGGCGTTCGCTCTGGTTACGCTTGCAATGTCGTGATATCTTCCGCGGGATATCCCGGACCATATTCAACAGGCAAACCTATCCGACTTGATCCAATTTTTTCACCGGACATCCACATCTTTCATGCGGGTACGAAACTGATAGGAAATGTCCTACACACTGCTGGTGGTAGAGTTTTCTCGGCTGCTGCGTACGGCGACTCGCTGGAGGATGTAGTCAAGCGTGCGTACCAAGATGTGGAGGCCATAGACTTCGAAGGGATGCATTTCCGAACCGATATTGCCAGCCGGTATGCTATCTGCCAGATGCAAAACCTGTATCATTACTAACTTTAATGAGTAGTTGCATGACGAAGCGTGATGCTCTTTGCGAGCCACCACTTATGTGTTGTTATGCCCTTTATATCGATTTTTACTTCTAAGCTATATATGTGGGGTATTAGGCTATTAAAGCTTGCTTTGTAAGAAGCTATGCCTTGCCAATGGATCAGTAGAGTGAATCGCTTGGTAGTTCTTTGTTTTCAGGCTCCTTAGCCTTGAGTTCCTTCAACTTGGCAAGAGTTTACCTCGTCTTCAATGGATTTGTAAAATTCTGCGAGGCCGTTCTGAGGTTTCCACCCAATCTCACGGCTTTTAATAGCTGAGATGCGAGCACTGAGTAATTGTATCAGTCATATGATCAATAACCTTGAAATTTTCTTCTCACTTACTTGCTGCCCCAAACTACCTCAATCATGTTGAGATCTTTCAGATGGGGAATTGCGAGCGCCTCTGAAAAGGCCTCCAAAGTGATCTCTTTTGTCTCTTTCGATGGAAACAAGCTCTGAGAATATCCTACCTCACCTATTTTGTTAGAAATATCTAGCCATGAGATCTCGCCATTTTCAAGAAAATAGTAGCCGCTTTTTCCAGAGTCAATGGATTGCCCTTCGAGATATCTCTTTAACACAAGTGAGTAGAATGCAGCGACATCAGAGATATGGGCGACTGTCCAAAGCTAAGAACAGATGCCGAGTTAGCTCTCCCCACCAAAATTTTCTGCTGTCTGTGTGAACTTACACCTTCGCCTTTATCTAAAACAACAGCTTGCTGCTTCTTCAAAGAAATTTCAACAAGCGCAGGAATTTGAATTGATCTTTGGTTGCATATTCCATTTCCCTGACCATCTAGTGTGATGAGCAATATGTTAGCCAAAGTAGACTCGTGTAGACATTGAATATCTAAGCCATCGGTAAACATACAAATCAGCGGTGGATTTATGATAATAGTTTTGACACCAAACTGTTCACCAGCTTCGATAATTGTAACATCAACTTTCCTAGACGGCCAGGTGTCGGCGTTATTCTTCTCCCAGGTGTAGTTATCACCTTTGTCGGTTCTAATGGTGATGTTCTTGAGCTCACTGTGCGTGATAGGATGATCTCCAAAGTTTGATGTACCAGAGGTCTAGCTACCTTTAGATTCGCACAATCATTCCTCAAAGATGAAGTACTTACATGGATATAAAATACATCTTGCGCTGTGGCCTGTTTTCGGATCCCCAGTCCCTCCACCAAAGCCAAGCAGGACGGCACATCAAGAGAACTCGCGCAGCTGACAACAACTACGGCATAATATTGTCAATTAGCAGAAAGTTATACAGAGATCTATCAGTATATAAATTTGTTCCACTCACCCTGATGCTCTGATGCGACTCTCTTTATTGTTTCGAGATCATGTAAGCCATTGAAGTAAATTGGATGAACACCCATTTTTTTAAGCGCATCAAAATTCGCTTCAGATCGGACAAGTGCGGAAAGAGAGATTGTGCTTCCAAAACCATCCACTAATGTCTGTAACACACTACCACCGCTGCTTATACTCAGAATGTGTATTTGGACGAATTGTACAAGATACTCACATATATCCTGATGCTGCAGTTACTAGAACTTTCACCTGTGACATTTTGAGTGTTTTATATGGCTTGCTTTGGCAAAGAAAAAGATATGTTTTCGATCAGAGGTCGAAGAATTGCACATGTACCGTATAGATACGACAGAGACCTATCCCATGTGTCTTCTATTTTATACAACAGAACATTGATTACCTAGAGGCTAGATATAGAACATATAATCGATGGCTTATAAGCGTGTGACATCACATAAGTGCATCCGTGCGCTTTCCCGGCCGAACGGAAGTTGAGCGCTTCTCGTCCTGGCTTATGTTCAAGGCTCACTAATCTGGCTCTTATTTCTAAGCAGCGCACAGATTTGATCTTTTTCGCCGACAACATATTCGGAGTTAAACATACCCACGACTATCAAGCAGTGAGGGATGGGAGTTGCGCAGGTTTGCAAGGGTTAGCTACACAAAGTCCTGTCATGACTCTAGTTAATAACCGCTACAAGAACTGTGAGGCATAAAGGAATGCGTAAAATCGCATATTTGTTTATTTTTACAAATGCGCATATAAGCTTTTTGAGTCTATTGATAAAATGTGTGTCTATTACCATTGCATTTACTGGGTCACATTAGCGCATTTACCGACATTGAGATTTTTCCTTTGGTGTTCTCCTGCCGACAACAGGCTCATATTTTCCTAAAAGCAAAGTACAGTTCGTTGGTAGAGGTACGCAACCAAATTGTATAGCCGCAACTCTCGTCAGCACGATTAGTGTCTGTGGAGATGGGTAAACTAGAGTCTAGTTGTGAAAATACGGTGAGCCATTTAGATGCAACTGTAACATCAATTGTCCAATTACACTGGCTCTATACAATATTAGATGCTCGCACAAGCCAGCGCTATGACATGGACATCAGCCTCAGACCCGCTGACAGACAATCAATTGGAAGAGAAGAGGCGGTGTTATAAGCCTTGTCAGCCAGCTCCACAACAAAACAACAGAAGAAAATTGCCCGATACAGTAAGTGGGTACCAAAATGCGCCAGAAAATGCTCCGTAGATACGACGGAAAGCTTCCAGGACACTTCAGAGGTTATCCCCCTCAGATTGAGACTCTCTCTAAAGAAGTGTAACAGACAAAAGTGCCACTGTTCATGCTTGCTTTTTCATACTCACTTGATATCTGATGTTTTACGAGGTATAGCACGCGAATTGAGCTGCATCTAAGGACTTGGCACCTTGTTCTTCCAACCTATGGCTTTATACTCAGTTCAAAGAGTACAGATCTTCCCTTATATCCAGATATTGTTAACCAGAATAATTATATCAAGTATCAATGGGATGTATGCTACTATTGTATACAATATCAAGTTAAAGGGGGGGAAGAAAGTATTCCTTGCTTCACTGCATCGAAGGAAGTTCTCCAACCCATCGTTTGGCTTGACAGCCTTATCACAATGTCAGATCTTCCAAACTATTTATTAAGCCACAGCGCAAACCAAAGGCTGCCACCCATTCCAAGCTCATAGAGGACCATACCCGGCATGCCTGTCGAAAAAAAGCTCAACGCCCCTATCGCACGATTGAGTATACTAATTCCCATTATGCCTCGATTATTCTGATAGGCGGCGTAGAGAAATGTTGAGCCTAGACTTGTGCATAGGATGCTACAATAATGTTAGACTTCTGGAGATTGATGAATTATGTCTTCTATACTCACCCCAATGTAACAATTACTTGTTTTGGCGTATTGTTCATCATAGGATGTTGAAGCGCTCTCTCGGTGAATAGCATCATGTATAGCCCATTCCCGAGTAGGATAGCGCCGTGGCCAAAAAACAAGACATTTGCGAGATTCAACTCCATGATATTAATTTGACTTCAATTATGAATTGCGAATCGATAGTAGCGTTCGCCAGAGAGTATGTTACGGGAGAAGAGATTTATAGTTCTTCTTCTGTAGTGTGTAATTCGATTGCCCTAGTCCGTGGTCTCATGCGGCGGGGTCATCGCGTTACTGCCAATGTAAAAACACATACTAGATCTAGTAATTTATAATGCTCTCAAAGAGTGGAACTTGGCAGGTATACGACCGGGTTTACCTAGTGTCAACCGTGCCTAGACTTGGCTTACCAAAGTCCACTATTACAAAAAGTCCAATGATTCAAATATACTGAGATGGATACCAATCAAGTTCTATATTATAGCATACTCGTATACTTTGTAGTAACTAGACCACCCTGATATTTTGCCTCTTCTATCAACAGGAGGCTGTCAAGGGATATGCCTTGGCCGTCAAACCTCACAAGCACTGCACGCAAATTACGCACCTCGTCGCACACACAAACAGTCCGCCCAAAGACTTTTAGCCCAACGTTCGCAAGCTGGTTCTAGCCACACTGTTGCTCTCAACGAGCTGTTCAGCTGGGCTCCTCGTGTAATATGAAGAGCTTTGCATATCGCCCATGAGCCTTTCACGAATTTCCACTTATCCTCCCTTTGGGCAGCAGCTGCATAGCCAACGAATAAGATCCACAGACGCCATATCAGCCTGTCGTACTGTGAATCCTCGGATACTTCATCACACTTGTCTAAGGCATTTCTTAATCGAGTAGTTAGCTCAGAAAAGACTGGTGAGCCGCTTGGAAGTTTCCGTAACAATAAGTAGAGATACAAATGGGCAGCCACTTTGAGTGCGGCGCCTTCATTCGATAATCTGTGAATCTTCTGAGAATGCGAGGTCTCATTAAGCATAAGCAGATCGTATTCAATGTTATAGATCTGTATGCTTGTTGTCTGAAGATCAGAAGGGCAATCAGAGGACACATGATGAAGTGACCGTAATATACAGGCTATTTCTGGACTTATGCCAGCAATAATTCGCAAGGACGAAGATTCGGCCGTGGTTGCACTGTTCTCTAAAGGCACATCATAGAGACGAGAAAACCGCGGTTGGAGGTTCCAAATATTTGAGTAGCAAAAGTCACACCTATATGCAGTGAGTGTCTGGATTGAAAATGAACTGACAACGAACATCGTCTAACTTACCAAGTCGCTATTTGCGCATGTATTCCTTTGATGTTTTGTATCCCTCCTCGCTTTTTCACTATTCGCTCTAGTCCTTCCATGTGTACTTTGGACATTTCAAAGTTGCCACATATTCCCTTGATAAAAGAAAAACAGAGATTTCAGCAAAACTCAAGAATTTTCGGGAGGGTAACGCACCTCTCTGGAAGCAACTAATGCCACTGCTGAGATTGTTGAATCTCGTATCACTTCTTCCTGGAGCTCTGTATTTATAAATTTAAAACTAGCGCCGCCGTGGTACAGGCTCAAGCTGGAGTCGGACACGCCAAGTTTCACATCGTAATCTGCAGATACGATGTACAGAATTGAATGAAACCACGCCAAGTCGGGTGTAGAGCGAAGGAAACAATCTCGTGGGAAGTTGAGCATAGGAGAATTCATGGAGAAAACTTGGTGATCTGTATTCAGTTACAACTTGGCGTATCAGCGCATGTAAGGGGTATGGAGCTAAGTTAAGATTGCCTTGGGATTTGGAAGCATAGTAGATGTACGAGGCTGAGAAATAAAGGTGAATTTTAGCTTACAGTAGAGGATTAATGAGTCGCTCATAGGGTTCAGATTCGGCGCAAATGAGTCAAACGGATCAAGTCGCCCACCGATCATTGCAGGCAAATCATATTGAATATTGTCCTGAGATGAAAAATAAGCATAAATCTGGTTATATAGGCATAGAGGATCGCTGTCAAACATTTGCATCGACGGCATGCTGTTTTTGCCACTTTTTGCTTCTCCGCTTTGTCTGTTTAACATGCTTCTGAGTCGGATTTAATCGGTATCTTCCCGTGTAATGTTTCAAGTCTTTAGGTGTGTGGTTGCTCTCAGTCCGTCCGTTATATACCGACAATGGATAACGTTGTTTGTATATATGGTGTTTTAATGCGTGAGAGCGGACGATTGTCTCGTTGTCGCGCCACTCAGGCCCTGGCTGGCCTTCAATGGGCGCAGTGAATTGGATTGGCTTCATCTGCTTTTCATGGTTGTCTTCCATTTTGTTTGAGGTTTCTTATAAATAATGTTCGCCGTTCATTACTGGTCGGATTGATGGGAATAATTGCACAAGCAAGGGGTGGATGGGAGTGGATGGTTCTTACCTTCATACGCTGGCTCGCCTTCATTGACGGAGAATCTTTCCGCCGCTGGGGTCATCCGAACCAGGAAAGGCACAAACCTCAGAAATTAGTACAGTTGAGATATCAGTCAGAGCATAGCTACCTAATACGCTCAAGTTGCGAGCTATGGGATGTTCAACAACACCTGTTGGGCTGATATTGACCAAGGCAAAGAGCATGATGGTCTTGAATGCAAATGAGATGTGTTTCACAGGGGTGGCGTTCCAAGGATGGGACAAGGGCAATTCATCATCTCCTCCTTTGGCTTGTACGAATATTAACTCAATTCGTCAATTGTTCATTTTACCACGATAACCTTCCGAGACTATACTACTGAGTAAGAGATGCCGAAGGTGAAGTTAGAGCTGTTACTTTATGTGCATTGATCATCTTTCGTAGTAGAGAGGCAGGCTCAGGCTCATCATAACCATCATCTTTGGATGGTGTAGGGTGGGTATGCGGGAGTCTGCGCCCGCGTACTAGCAGCTGACAGAGGATCAAATTGACGCTCCATGGGATGCAGCATTTGTTGCAGGAGTAGGATTAATTGACTTTTATATCTCCGTAAAGCTATTCGAATCATCTTATGCCAATGGATATCATTGCATTTAGAATTGTCCGCAAGATCACACAGTCTAGCGCTTCCTGGTTCTTATGCACCGTATGTTGCATCCATGTACTTGGAGACTCCGTGGTACTATAACAGCGTTATAGCGCGCGATAGCATCAACACTATTGGGTCAAGTGCGTCACATTGCTTAGGGAGGTTACGGTTACCAATTTGTTTACCCCACTCGCGTAGATCGCCTATTCAGCTACAAGAATCGAGATTGCTGATTGTGTGCCGTGATCGATCAACTTAACACTTTTGCATCGATGGAATTATTGTCACAAGGAAGCTCTATCTACTGTTGATCCAATGAGGCTGCTCCACGCCAGCAAATGGCACATGGCCGACTTCATCTCGGACGATGCAACCCCACGATATGCCATCCTCTCGCACACCTGGGGACTCGACGAGGTTACGTATCACGCCTGGAAGAACCTGTCCATCTCCGACATCAAACTCAAAGCTGGAAGCGCCAAGATCATGGCGTGTCGCGAGCAAGCTGTCCGAGACGGGCTGGAATGGGTTTGGGTCGATACGTATGTTCCCCTACGCACATTGTCTTGCCACAGAAAAACGAATATATACAAAATCTTACTGTTCTTACAGATGTTGCATCGACAAGTCAAGCAGTGCCGAGCTCACTGAGGCGATAAACTCCATGTTTCGCTGGTATACAAATGCCGATGTGTGCTATGTTCTGCTTTCCGATGTAGAGGCAACGTCGGATCATGCCGTACTGGAAGAGCGCATGGCAAAAAGCCGTTGGTTCACTCGCGGATGGACTCTGCAAGAGCTGCTCGCACCACCACCAGAGAAGCTCATCTTCTATTCCAGTCAGTGGACCAGGCTCGGCTCCAAAACGGATTTCGTCGACATTGTTTCATCCATCACCAGGATAAACAAACAATATTTACAGGGTCAAGACTTGAGACATGCGAGCGTGGCGCAGAAAATGTCATGGGCAGCACTGCGTCAGACCTCGCGACTAGAAGATGTTGCTTATTGCCTCTTGGGATTGTTTGACATCAACATGCCCATGATCTACGGCGAAGGCGATAGGGCATTCATTAGACTCCAAGAAGCCATCATGACCTCAACCCCAGACGATCACAGTCTGTTTGCGTGGGGGCCAATCCTCGACGAGGCGGATATCGCGTCCAAGGTTACAAACTACTCGGAAGTTCACCAAAAGGAGCCCCCACGACCAGACTCGACCACATGTGAGCTGGAGTTATTCGGCTTGCTCGCCGCGTCCCCGAAAGACTTTGAGCACTCGGGCGATATTATTGTGTCACGAGAGGCGGCTCGATTCTACAAGAGCCCAGACAATCCAAACGTGCCCACGAAGATTGGCCGCGACGCATTTCGCCTCGATCTGCCAATGTGGCAGCAAACGATTCATGCATTGTATCACTGGAAGGGACCGGATATAGCCCAAACTCGAATCCTCGACTACGCTGCTTTATTGTGCCATTTTGAAGATGACCCTTCATCGTCAAGCTCAGTAATTCTCCCACTATTGTCAAACGGCGGCTGGACAGTGAGTCGCCCTCGCACCCTGTGCTACCGACGCAGGCAGGGCATCATATTTTCATCAGTGTCAAAGAAGAAGACTATCTCTATTGCTCCTGAAATGAAAATTAATTTCCGCAGTGGAGATGTCATCTTCCGTCGAATGGTATGCAGCAGTCCAATCCAGAATATAGGTTACAATATGGCAGGCGGCAGTTGGTACGATTTGGACGGCGCCATCGGCTTCTTGTCTTCGTCTAGTCCCCAACACAGAGATGGAAGAATGCTTACGCTGAATTACAAACTGTCAGATAAGGATGACAGAGGAATGGCTGTTGTCTTCCATCGTTTGCCGACTGATGACCAGATGTTCATAGAAGTCATACCAGTCAATTTCTCTGGCAAAGAAATCGAGAGTGGTGATATGACATGGTATTCGTCTACGACACTGAATCAAGCGACTCCCACGTTTACTCGTTCCATGGCTCTTCCTTCCGATGAGTGGCATGTGCAGAGAAGTCCAATGCCCGATGTGTACCTGCGCTCTGAGAGAGTCTCAATAGATGGAAGTGATGGCTTTGTCGATGTCCTGGATCTTTTAGTTGGGTTTAACCTAGACTAGGTAGTCTTGAAATTATCTTAATGCCAATTGAGCGGAATTTACGGAGTACCGGGTTCTCTTTGCCCATCCGGTAACAATTCTTTGCACATCTCCCGAATCCCGATCTTTTGTCACATCCCGCGGTAACTTTGGCTAAACAATTTATTATAGTTACCACTTATGTATAAACTCTGTATCCGTTATGATTGTGGCCTGATGTTGTTTCACATTTGCTCATCTCCACCGGGCGCCAAGCTCGCTCACCAAATGATGCCCGTATCCCCGAAACTGGTAATTCGCCGCGTCCATTACTCCGTACAAACCGAGAACAACACCAAGCAACCAGACTCATATCATCTATCATTTACCCCCTTACAGTGAAACAATAACCGCCGGTTTGATCCAGTTTCCAATTAACAATGACAGCCCCCTCAAAACCCGTGTTTGTTCATATCCACCCGTTTACTCGCTTACAGCGACAGGGAATACCCCAGAAGCTTCAAGGAGGCGGCTCCGTAACAGCACCTGAAACGCCAGACATAGCCTGCCTCGGTGCTAGTATAGCGAGTCCCTGAGCATATCCCCAGTTCTCGGTTTCATTTCAACCGCGGGACCGAATATATAAATCCTCACTTATTGCACAGTTGACGATATTTTTTTCGACAGTCTGAGACATTCCATTCCAATACAACATCATTTACTTTTAATATTCACATAGCAATAACGTCTGGTACGGCATTGCTACTTTCTTTTCTTGTACTTGCACACCAAAATCACTTTTTCGCTTTCATTCTTTGAACCTGCACAACCGCAATTCTCCTCAACACAAATCTTTGTCATTCAACTATATTCACAATGCATTTCTCCAACATCTTCGTCGCCATCTCCCTGGTTTCTTCAGCCCTCGCGCTGCCTATGAACATCACGCCGCTCGAGAGGAGAGCACTGCAATTCCGCGAATACGCCGATTTTCAGGTTTCTGACGGCAAGGCCGGAAATGCTTTGGCCGAAGTTCAAGCAAAGTTTCCTGTAAGTTTTTATTTTTACCATTCAGCATCATTTGGCTAATTGGCTCTAGATTGATACAAGCAATCTGAAGGGCGTCTCTGCTAGCGATCTGGCCATCATCAACGCGGCTCGAGAGACCGCAGAGGCAGCCGAGACTGATGCATTCAACGGTCAAATCAAGGCGGCAAGTGGTGCCGATGCGACAGCATTGCAAAATGGCAAGATTAAGAACAAGGTTCTGAAGTTGTTCTTGGAGGTGACTGCGCTCCAGATCCAGCAGGCTCAGGGCAAAGACAAGCAGGATAAGATTGATGAGGAGCAGACCAAGCTCAACAACAACATCAACTTGGATAAGAAGGCGGCCGGTCAAGCAAGTAAGGGAGTTGTTTTCACGGATGATGTTCAGCCCGACAACTAGGTTAGGAAACTCAGCTTAGTTTAGTGTAAAGCATTGTTCAATCCCAATCTATCTCGTCTATACCGGTGATTTTATAAAGATGCAGCTATTAATTTGAATGCCAAGGATATGTGAATTCTTGGGTTTGCGAGTTGCTGAGCATTTGGTTTGTGATCAGAAGGTATACACGCTGTGTTAGCCGTTGAACGCAAATATGCACTGAGTAAAAATGCTTTGAGCAAATTCATGGTCGCTGAATAGGACGAGATATATAAATCAAGTGATTATGATATAGTGAATGAGCAATGTGATGAATGGTTTGAGGTTAAACATGATTGATGTGCAGTTTATTTACGTCTTTATATACCTTGGATTGAGTATATGATGATCCTTATTAGGATCCTGAAAATAATGTATCTCGGCATTCCCTCTGGAGTAAACTATTTCGCCGGCAATTGTATGTTAAGCTACTGCAGACGTCACTGCTCGCAGAATCATCCGCTTTAGGAACTTCATGGGCGATGCCAGGAGTGGCGAAGTATAGTCGCTCCACAAATCCTACAGGCTCCGTCGATCTCAAGTATTTTGACAGCATTTTATTAGTTGAATAGGATAATTTACATTAATTAAAGGGGTTGGAAATAATTAATGTTAATAATAAAGAAAGAGGTTTTGACTGAAACGTATGTGAGCTAGAGGAAGTGTAGGCACTTCTGCCTGATTTTGTGGTAACATAGACTATGGCTGAGTTTGTATAGAAGAGTACATACCATAGGAACGTTGACGTAGTCAAGTCCCTTGTTATAGACATGGCTTAGCATGCAACATAGCAGCGAAGGAACTCCGACATTATAGTTGACATATAGAACTATAAGTTTCGCGTCCTTGTCGCATCTTGGGTCAGTGCGGGTCTAATGTACTGACGGCGTTTCTGTGTGCAGTCA
The DNA here is from genome assembly GCF_028502605.1 of Trichoderma breve. Taxonomy (NCBI): domain Eukaryota; kingdom Fungi; phylum Ascomycota; class Sordariomycetes; order Hypocreales; family Hypocreaceae; genus Trichoderma; species Trichoderma breve. Next base: position 7,302,623 of record NC_079232.1, read on the forward strand.
GAGACACAGGCTTCTCCAGGGAAGATGTACAGTCAACACTGCGAACCGTTAGTACGGCCAGTGAGAGAGAAAAGAGATATTTTGTAGGGAGAACAACTGCAGGAAATATTGCGCGACATCTACTTATTAAATACTTTGGAACTCGATCAAACTGCCCTCCCCGAGACTAAACCACCGTATAGCGGCAATTCATGGCCGCAAAATAGATCACAGCATTTGTAGGGTTCTAAATGCTGGAGATTTAACTAGTTTAGCCGATCGTAGATTCACCAGCTCGTGAATAGCATAGTAACAGACAAGAAAACTCCAAAGAAGAATTGGATGCGACCACGGATGGCCTGCCGGTTGTTGTCAGTATATTAGGCAATCAACATATTCCAAATTGGAGTTAAGCACAGTCTTTAAGGCCAATTCACTCATACCATCTATTCTAAACGAATAAATTCAGGGTAGACTGGCCGAAAGAAGAGGATTCAGCGATTCAGCCTCGATATCCCCCTGAATTGTAGCAGCTTACACGTATTCATTAGGACAAGCTTCGCCCCAAGCCTAGCCACATCGGGAGGATTGTGCGATATGGGATCACCTTGGCCTCCAACGTTGCCTGCCTCCCATTCGTTTTCCCTCATGGATCTCTGCATCTATTTAATTATGGCTTCTGATGAGTACTTATACTCTTTGAGTTTCCATCTTCAACATCCAACATCCATCAACATCCAACATCAACATCCAAACTCAACTTCCAAACTCAACTTCCAAACTCAACATCCAAATCCAACATCCAGCTCCAACGTCCTCTACTCAACGTATATCCTAGCCGGCTTGGATCTTGTCTGCCTGTCAAGATATGACCCTCGACACCCACGGAAAACTTGCACTGGTGGAAGTGATTGTCTACATTCCCGTCGGCCTCTTTTGCATTTACAATAACATTCGGCATGGCTTCAGAAGGGATGCTGGCTGGATCTATCTCACTATATTTACCATCAGTACGTTTTTCGTCTATCGCATGTTCTTATTGTGGAAACTTTCACCTAACTAGAAACCCTCTTGCAGTTAAGATAGCGGGATCCATCATGACAATGGAGATTGAAAATGGCAAAGACCAGAATCTAACAACGACGGCGGCTATTTTGAACACGGTCGCACTCTCGCCTTTGCTCAACGCTTCATTGAGTTTCTTGAATGTCGGGTATGTACTAGCCTATCCCATAAAGCCTGGGACAAATCTAAACATCACTAGATTGAACAAGTCTCGATCGTTCACACGCCACATTGCAGCGGCATTGAAACCGCTTCATTTGCTCATCATCTTCGGCCTCATCCTCAGCGTTTCTGGCGGTATCAGTCGAACGAAAACGTCGCAAAATAGTCTGGATGACGGCGCGCGGGAACTCCAGGCCGCATCTGGCGTGTTTGCACTTACTTGGGTACTCATGGCCTTCGCATGCCTAATATATATGGCAAACATGTATCATGTTCAACGTTCTGCGAAGAGAGTACGTACAAACTATTACACCATCGGATTATATTAAGAAATGTTAACTAACTTGAGCTAATAGCTGATTGTATCAGTAACTCTGGCGATGCCTCTGCTATGCATACGAGTGGTTTACTCGGGGCTAAATGCAATAAATCTCGATACCAGCTCCTCTACCGGGCATACCGCAAAGTTTAACCCCGTCACCGGTGACTGGCGCATATACTTAGCGCTAGGCCTCGTCCCAGAATTTGGTGTTGTCTTTCTTTACACAATCTGTGGAATTATCAACTCTCTCAGCAAGGCTAAAGATACTGCATCTGAATACGAAGGAATTGGGCCCCTCTCATCCACGATATAGAAACCTATAGCTGGCAAGAGGTCATTTCTTTTGTTTATTCTGTTCTTATTCTACACCTCCATCTCTATTCTATCCATTAACTTTCCTTCTTATACTATTCGACTTATAACATAAACTTTAGAAAATATAGTTGGTATGCAACGCAAAGCTGAAGTCAATTACTTAAAGAAAAACAGTGAGATGATTGCACGTGCCATCTGCACGTTATCACTAATTCACGACGAGCCTCAAAGCGGTGCATTTCACGACTGTAGCTTAGCAGCCAGCCACGTGGATCGCATTGGCGGCTGCTTAGCCACCCTCCTAGTCTACTATACATATGAATATTTATTATTGGTATAGAAAGGTGCCTGGTGATGATGTGTAATAGATTTAATATGTTCCCAAAAGAAATACCTACCAGTAAGAAAGCAATGTACCATTTTATGTATACTGGTAATTGAACCAAAGGTACAAATTTGGTTAGCATCTCGTATGACTTACTGAATACATGTAAGAGGCATCCAATGTCATGCTCATCGCCAGCAGCCCTTAACCCAATTAGGCTCATTCCGCGACGTGGGTTTAGTAAGAGGCGCATCGCATCACTGCTGTCGCGGCTCGCAATCATGTCAAATTCTCAATCTTCCTCCAAAATTTTTTTTTTGTTAGTTCTGAAAGCATTTATGTTACTACAGTATACAATTGTTCGAAAGATATACAGCTTTGGGCCACGGAGGCACTGCAATATGAAGCATGGTTGGCATCGGCGGTAGAAGTCGCGGCTGCAAGACTTGTCGTCGGGCCCGGGTGAAATGTGGTAAGGAGTATAATCTCGAGAACTTGCGAAGCCTGGTCTCGGTCTGCATGGCAATTTATGCTAATAAATCCAGATGAAACTCAGCCTAGTTGTCGCCGCTGCGTTCGTCTAAACTTACCATGTGAAGGTCTCAATGCTTTCCCTGTCTTCATAGACGGCCTCTCCTTTGCCGAGATTCGGGAGGATGACAAGAAACCCAATAATGTCATGATAAAGATTTCGACACCCCTAGCCTCCAGCAATCCCAACGTGGATGAGGACGGTTTGTTTCTGAACCACCTTATAAGAAGTCTCTTCACAGCCTCTCAAGTCGAGATTTCGACGAGCAAATCCAGTGTGTCTCCCTGGCTAATTGCCTCGATTCGGGCGACCAATCACAACCGCATCCCGGACCTTGCCATTCGAGCTTGTGCTGCTGTGTATTTTGGAAAGACACACTGCCAATCATCTGCAGTCGAACGGGGGGCCAAATTATATACCCACGTCCTCCGTGAACTTCGGAAAGAATTGATCGACTCCGAGCGACTCCGACATACCGATACTTTAGTGACTACTTGTTTGTTTGTTTGTTTGTTTGTTTTATTATTAACGTCCGCTAAGTAAACTAGTTACATAAGTCCTCATCTGGGCACTAGGACGGTAGGAGCCGCCGAGTTCAGATCGGGCGTTCGCTACGTTTCAATGTGACAAAGGAAATGGGGAAGTGTCAATCTGTTTTACGTGTCTGTCTCTATAGGGGGGGGGCCGTATGGGCTTGTCTCCTCCACCAGTTTTTGGAAATCCTTATATCCCCCGTCGCCGAGGAGGTATTGGATGTGTTAGTGACTACTTTATTGCTAGCACTATATGAGATGATCTCTTTTAGTGACATAAACGGATGGTTAAGCCATTTTCTGGGAATTGGACACCTTGTAAGGCATTACATGGAGACTTTGGCTCTGCAAATCTGACTGGGAATTGTTCCGTCGCAGATCAAGTTTCGAGGGGCTCAGAATCACCAAAATGGCAACGATAAAGACTTATTCCTTACTACGCGCTCTTCTATTGTCAGTAGATACCGGATTGCCACCATCTGTATCTTGAGCTGATAAAGCATAGATTCTTGCATATCTCGTTCGGAACCAACGCTGTTTTCTTGAAGAAGATGCGTGGAGAGTGGTGCCATGGGCAAATGACCCAACTTCCAAGACAACAATGGATTGCCTTCTTGACATATTCTGCCATTTGCCTGGTGTAGTGGAAGATATGAAAGCATTAAAAGCCAGTACGAGTGCAACAGAAGAACTCTCAGTATCCTACATAATCCTTGGCATCCAAATCAAGGCACTCGTCGAAAAACTTATTAGTTGGAGGATAAAATGGGAAGAGGATCACTCGAATACTTATTTTAATGTCGGATGGGACATTTTAAAGCAGTTGGGGGTCGCTTATCTGGACTCGTACCCCTTCCCCACAGCAATCTTCTTCTCCGAACCTGTTCGAGTTACGGAACTTTGCATGTATAATGCTCTCTTAGTTCTTCTGCAACAGCTCTGGAAGCAGCTTCCAGACTACGTCGGTCTGACATCTCCATTTGACGAGGTCAACTCTAGTTGGCCCCAGCCGTCAATTTTCTTAGCTCCCGGAAATGGGTCAGCAGAAGAGGTCGTTGGAGAGATTTGCAAATTGGTTTACTCCCAGTTTCTGAGCCATCCTGGGAAAAGCGGTGCGCTCCATGTCATGTTCCCTCTTCAAGTTGCGCAACGCAGCATTAGCCCTGGGTCTCTGGAGGCGCAATGGCTAGGTAAGGTTGTTTGCCATATTGCAGATGACTATGGATTTAATGTTGTCAGGTATTCTGAAGAGTTCAGAGAAGGTGGGATTATTGTATGAGCATCTGAGGTAGTCTTTAGGCTACAGGTACATATACCTACAGGTATTCTTAATATTGACTTCAAACGAGGCTAACAAATTTTCGTTTTCTGTTCCACCCCAAAAGTCAAAGATGCGCAGGCCCCAAGTCAATCATTGGATGCGATATTTGCATTCGCCGGTGCCAGAAACCGATTCGACAGACCTACTTGATTGGTAAATTTGTGGAAAACCATCTCTAGAAACCCATTCAAGCCCAAAGTCTGCGGGCCGCCATTGAGCTCTACCATCTTGATTGCCCCTTGCATGTGTCGCCTAGACGTCTCCAAGTCACCCAGTGAGATCTGAGATTAAAGTGTCATAGTTAGCTTTGGAACTTTACAAGCATAGAAACATTTGGAGCCAGATTCTCACATCATCCAATGCCAATACCATCGTCTCGGCTATAATTGAGTCGGTAAATGGAGCTTGTCCCGTGTTAAAAGAGATGGCCTCGTTCAGAGTCTGGAAACAGACTAGCTTGTACCGAGTAGCTTGCTCGGTATACATCTGATTCTGGTGTGGGTGATATGGCTGGTGGAAAATGGAGAGGTACCGAGACGCAATAAGTAAGATACCACTAAGAAACCCTACATCGCTGAGGCTGAGTCGTATCCATTCGTCTATCATGCTATCCACAAATGACGATCCAGGAAATCTAAACCTGGCACAGTGCTCTAGTAGATATGGGGAGACAGTTGTCACATCTGCCAAGCATTGTCAATCTGTTGGTTTGATGATCCTGGTGAATGATTTGGCTCAACTCCACTCACATTGATCTAGCAAAAAATGCTCCATATTCGTCAGGGGCCTTATGAAGCTCTCAAAAGGGTCTCCCCTCCCTGAACCTAGACCACCTGGACTGCTGTTCGACATCAGTACAGCCGGTGCCTCTAACTCTAGCCCCACACCCCGTCTTGATGGAGTTTTCTTTACGCTTTGTTCATCTTCCAGAGGGTGTCGTGGTCGCTTTTGTTGAAATTCAATTGCTTTGGATAATTGGTATGCTTTGACTCTAGCAACCCTCACCCTAGCATGAGCTGTACGGGCAGCGTAAGAGTGAACTACAGTCCGCTGTTGTGAAGAAAGCCCTTCCGTCTCAGGATGGGCTACAATTATAAATGGTGTTGTGGCAATCGGCTTCATGTTTGGGGACGACATTATCGGATCTGATCAACTGCTTCCAATCTGGAAACAATGAGTCTTGGCATTAATGAAGGAATCTGAGTAGGCAACCCTGCCACATTTAAGACAGCCCACCGGCAGAATTTGTCAGCGTCTAGTTGATAACAGGAGGGGCTGTTTCACGGCACAAGTGGTAGTAGAGAGCTAAGTTCAAATTAGATTTGCTGCTCTCAAATTGTATTCAAATTGTCTGGTCTGACCTGATCCGACATATCCAAATGAGTTGCCCTAGTCTGTCTATAATATGGGGCAAGATGAGCTGGACGTAAACTCTCATTAGTAAGTAGCTCATAAGGCGGTATTTTGCCAAGACTTGCGATTTCCATGTTGGGTAAAGACTTCTTTACCTACATTCCTAAATCCCGATGATAAATTGTTGTATTATTGAGCAACAACATAACTCAACATGATAGATAGAGTATATATAGTCTCCTGGTTGCTAAACGATGAAAGTCTCATCATGATATCATGATTGGGCTTTTACAGATCTCTCATTCAACTCAATTCTTTTTTATCTACTGCCAGAAGGTAATTATCTCCAAGGCCAAAATACAAGGGCTAGAGAACAATGGCGGACTTACCAACATCAATGCGGGCGCTCGTTGTCAAAGGCCCTAGTGACGGCGCCATTGAAACCATTGCCGTTCCGCAACCAGGACCAGGTAGCCTCGTCGTCCGCGTAATCGACGTGCTTTTATACAAGACTACACCCGCCTTCTTTGACGGAGCCAACGCCGCCGCTGGCATGACACTGCCTTATCCTGTGGTTTTTGGTGGTGCCGCTGTTGGCCGCGTTGCAGCCACTGGGCCAGATACAACTGCATTCAATGAAGGCCAGCTTGTGCTTATTGAACCCAACTTGCGAGCCCGCGACGATCCTAATGTAGCTGTGGTTTGGGGCGGCTTCGATGGCTTCGATTCGCGCACGAAACAGTTTGTCAAGAATAACTGGCGTGACGGAAGCTGGGCCGAATATGTGCGAGCCCCATTAGAGAATACCTGGGCCCTGAACGAGGACAAGCTTATCGGCAAGTTGGGGTTACAGACCCAAGATCTCTTGCATCTAGGTTATCTCTCTGTTTTGTACGCAGGCCTTAGGAGGATTGATGTTAAAGCAGGGGAGACAGTTCTGATATGTCCTGCCACTGGTATTTTTAGCAATGGCGCCATTGCCATTGCAAGAGCCTTTGGCCTCAACGTTATTGCTGGCGGTCGCAATACCGAGAGCTTGGACGCACTCAAGGCTCGATTCCCAGGGATCCAAACAGTTCAGCTGAAGGGCGAACAGGAGGATGCTGGTGCCATCCAAGCTCTAGGTCCCATCGATGCCTTTGTCGATATCGGACCAGCAGCCGCCACTGGAACCTCTTATCTTGCCTCTTGCATCCTCTCTGTCCGAAAGGGAGGCCGCGTGTGTCTCATGGGCGGCCGAGCAGACACAACGCTGCCGGTCCCATACTTATTTATGATGTTTAATAACATTATTTTGAGGGGTTCACTCATGTACGAGGACGAAGACGTTAAAGGGCTTCTAAAGCTGGCTGAATCGGGTATTTTGAAGCTTAATGCAGAGGGCGGCCTTGGAGTTTTGGCGTCTTATCCGCTTGAGGACTATGCTAAGGCGCTGGAAGCAGCAAAAAACTGCGCAGATGGGAAAATCGTTGTTGTAAATCCCTGAGTTTAGATCATGCGGTGTGAAGACGTTGGTGCTCTACTCTGGAATTTAGAGGTAAGAGAGAAAGGCACAATGTTTACTATAAAAGAAATATTATTTAAATAAATCTGAATTTCCAATCTAGTCAGGATTGCCATCATAGTCACATGTAAACATTCATCGAGTGACTCATCACGTCCCAAAACTTCCCATGATCTGACGATGATAAACAAGTCTCTTATCCAAATCAAACAAGCTTGTAACTGTCAACTTGTAGAAATAGTGATCATGCAGACTCTAATCATTGACAATTTGGGAAAGAGTTGAGTTTCCTGTTAAAACAACTTTTCCATTTTCATGGATAAACCTGCCACAAATATCAACGCTCCAGCTGTGATAACTGGAATGAAGGTGGTTTTAATTGCATCCGTGATTGCAAGCAGAGCACGATCTCTCAATTCACCCTCGAGCTGGCTCAGCACGACACTCTGTGCTCCTGCTACGGCATCATGAATTTGTGCAGCACTGTATCCCTGACCGCTTAGAGCTGTGCTCAATCTTGAGAACGCATCACTCTGAAAAACTTGTCCCGCAATGACCAAAACAATAGTAGATCCGCCAATCTGGGACAAATTCTGAATGCTGAGAGCATTTCCAATATCTTGAGGCAAAAACTTGAGAGTGGCCACAGTGTACCCAGTTTGCCATGTGAGACCAATTCCTAGGGCCATCACGACGCTGACACCGTATATGACACCAGCTGAGACTGAAGGATCGATATAAACATAGAAGAGTGTGCTACCTAGCATAATCAAAACGCCGGAGACGAGGTAGTGTGGTTTGTAGTATTTGACTTTGGCAAGAAGGCTACCACTTGAGAAACTGACTGCAACGGCGACCAGGACAAGCGGCAAGATTCTGACAGCAGCTTTCAATGGAGAGTCGGATTCCACAAATTGAAAGTAGACGGGAATGTAGTAAATAGCGACGTAGAGACTGGAGATTGCGCACGCAGTGCTGGCCCCCAGAAGGATATGAACCTTGTACCGCAGCAAATGGCCAGGAAACGATCGTGTTGAGGGCGTTGTTAGAATGCAAAAGTACTGTTGCAGAATGTATGCCACAGTCAAGACACCACAAACGACCAAGCTTGCAATGGTACGCCCATCTTTCCACGCCCAGTAATTACCACCAGCAATGAAGACGACTGTAAAGATACTCCAAGCAGCAGCGCTCAGTATAAAGCCGACAAAGTCCAGCCTCAGCAGCCGGTCCTTGATAGAAACTCCCTTGGTGGGATGCACGGACGGCAGCAGAAAGATCCAAATGGGAGCTGCAAGTGCGCCGAGAACCAAGTTAATATAGAATCCCCATCTCCAAGTTGCCTTGCTAATGCTAAAGGCACCTCCAATAGCAGGACCAAGCACAGCGCCCAGGCCCCAGACAATCGAAATACCCGAGATGTAAGCTCCACGACGCTCTGGCGATACCAATTCAGATGAGAAGAAGTTGAGAGTTCCAAGGTAGATTCCTGTTCCTCCAGCGCCAGCGAGAACACGGCCGACAATGAGAGCACTCATGCTTGGTGCGGCACCGCACAAGGCAGAGCCAACTTCGAAAAGCACCACACCGGCCACATATAGCCATTTTTGGTTGAACGAGTTGAACAAGGCACCGCCTAGAAGAATGACAGCAGTGGAACCAAGAGCAAAGCCTGCACCGAGCCATGCAAGTTGATCAACAGTTCCGAAAGTTTGAGTTACCGCGCCTTGGATATCGGCGGCAATGGTAGTGTCGAGACCGTAGACGAAATCCGAGATGTAGACGCAAAAGCATACAAGAATCCATTTGAACGTGGACAATTGGTTGGGCTTAGTGTTTGTTGCAGCCTCGATATCTGCCATATCATCATTGTCGCTCGGAACGATTGGCTTTGTGTTTGGCTCTATCTCTGGTTCGTAAACTTCTTTGGGCTCTGCTAGTGTTTCAGAGCCAGTACTGGATGCAGTATTGACAGTCATGATGGGCTTGGTATCTAATGAAAGTATTATCTCGATGGTATTCGATGGTTGAGTAGTTTGCTGAAGGAATAATGGCAAGTAGGACTCTAGAAATGTTATATTCAACGACTCAATTAAAGAATACGATGAATAATGATGAGAGGAGGAGTATAGATACCTAAGAACAGCTGCAACTTATATACGTGTTTTACAGGTGATTTCAAATCCTCGGGAGGTAAAATAAAAAAGACGATGACAAATTGCAAAAGATTTATGACAGTCTAAGAGATTTTTTTCCCTTTTATTAGGAGCAAAGTCTATAAGTTGTGCCAAAATTCTGATGATCAATTAACAGAGGCAAAGTGTGTACAAGTCCAATCCTGTCTAAGACGAAGTTACCCGGGCTGTGGGCCAAACGTCATCATTGTACGGCTCATTCGCTTTTTCCAAAGTGTTAATATGGCAAATGGATCATGTTTCTTTTCACTCAATGTGTCATCCACTTGCCCAAAGAGGATTTCATCAACTTGCTTTATCATAAGAATCTACAACTCTAAATCATCCCGCGTTTCCACTTGACGGCGTCACGTAGCTTTTACAGATCGCTAAGAAAAGAGAAGGGGTCCATTTTCCACTTGTGGTAAAGCGCGTAATTCAAGCTTAAAGCAGAGCCGGCTAGCTTCAAGAATCTTAGACGCCCTCCAAATTATACGAACAGAATCGCTGAATAATCATGTCAGACGAAGAGGTCTCGGCTCTTCCAAGTGAAGGGTTGGTTGTCTCTCCCGCATCAACATTACCGTCTGCAAATGTCTCTCTACGTTCAGTTGCGTCTATTCACCCTTTCTAAGAAAGATTTTATTAGTGTCAGGCCTTGCAAACGGCCAATTGAACATCAGACATCCTTGTCAGCACTTTCGCAATTAGGAGCCCACAGGTCTACGGATTAAATGGCTCCTGTGACCACAAAGAACACATCAGATCCTACTCCATCTGATGACGCGTTCCTGTTTATCAATCTTTCGGGACCAACCGATGGCCGGCATAGAGGGCCGTCCACTCAAAGAAGAATCCGACAACATGTAATGCGTGATATTACTAAAGCGCAACGCAAGCCGCCACCGAATGGTCGTGTCAAGTTACGCAAGGCCGCCCTCACAGGAAAGGGCAACTCGAAGAATAAGACGAGCGATGCGAAAACGCTTGACGCTAGTGCACCCGAGGGTCACTCTGGGGAACCGGGAGATGATGAAAGTGCAACTGGCAACATTGCATCCCACATAAGTGTCTCTACGATTAATGGGAGTACTCCAGGTACTCCTGACAGGTGCTTGACAGAGGTCCAGAAACCCACGCCTCTTGTGGACTTCAAGCTAGACCAACACCCGCTCGATGTGTTGTATCAAAGCTTGGCAGGAACAAATAGATTTCCAGCGTACAGCCTGGCATACGCCGTGACGCAGAATGTCAAGGTCAACCGTAAGCTACATGATCCATCCTTTTCATCGTTCTCCCCCGGCATGTGACTAAAAATTCCGCAGATGCGCCAGGAAGAAGTTTCCTGTTTCCGTTTGCGTTCAAAGAAGCCCCTTTGTACCACAGAATTCTCACCGGCCAACAAGTAGCAGAGATAGTACGGTCGAGTCCAGAGAAAAGTATCATGATAGCCATCACACAGTTCACAGAGGTATTGAGATGCATAAGAAAGAGATTATCTCATCCCGACTTGGACATGGCCTTATCCGATGACACCATTATGGCCGTTATTGACTCTATCTGCTACAGTGTAAGTATCCTGCTACCTTGTTTGCGTCTTTTTAAGCTAAATCTTTGGTCAGTTTGCGTTAGAAGACTTGACTCAGGCACGCTGTCATCTTGAAGGATTGTATATGATGACACATTCAAGAGGCGGATACAGCAGTTTCTCAAAGAAACCTGACATTCAACAAATGATGTTCTGGTATGCTTTCCAAACTTTTTGGAGAATATAGGCGCTTATTCAAAACAGGATCGATGTCACGGCAGCTATAATTTTTGAGCGAATTCCACGGTTTCCTCTACCAGCGACTCTCCTCCCCACTCCTCCCCGAACCGGGACATCTGCAATTTGGGATCTTTTGATCTTAGTCAAAGAAACTGAATGTCAGTCAGATGTTGAACAGAATGAGCTCTTCGACGCATTGAAAGAAGTCTCGTCGATTGCAAAAACCATCGAATCGGAACTGTTTACAAGAGGCGACGCTGCGTGGCACGATGCAGTCTTCTTAAGCTGTTTAGTCCATCCAGTAGCTCATCGCCTGCTTTCCACATTAGAGCAAGATTGCGAAAAGCAACACTTGCCCATCTCTACGTCTATTCGCTTTGGGATCGCTCTTTTCATTATTATACTTAAGCAACAGTCTCGAGCATGTCCCGCGCCATCGACGCCATATGTTGCGAAAGCTGTTGCTGCATTATATTGGGATATCCCCAATATCCCTTCACACATGTCCTCAAGTCTTTTTACATTGCAATTGTGGCTTCTGCTACTCTGTACAATTGCATATCCTGACACAACTCTTCTTCCTGAGATTCAGATGATGATTGCGAGAATACAGAAGCAGTCAAATTTGAACTCTTGGGATGAGGTCGCAGCGACAGCTCGACTGATGCCATGGATTAGCAAGTTTGAGTCTTGTAAAGGCTTCGGTGATTATTTATTAGATGATTTAGACTAAACGTACTACGATAGCCTTACAGACAAGGTGTCCTATCATTGGGTTAATTGATTATACATTTTAATACTATACCAGCGTTCTATTATTCCGTCCCATACGTTTGACATTTAACAAAATTTCCATGGCTAGGTGAAAAGAAAACACCATATAAAATGCCTTTGAGAAGTCTACTTTCAATACAAGACAGATGCTATCCTAACGCTGATTTAAAGTAAAAACAATATGATAGACCTATCAATATTGGACCTTCCCGAGAAAAAAATGCCATTGGATTGAAAATGCATTGTCGAAGATGTAGTTACCCGGGAGGAAGATTCGAATTGCTTTGGATAACAAATGTGGGAAGGCTTTCGAGAGTATCCGCAATAAACAAAGCTATCGTGTTCATCGATGAGTTCATGTTACTCAATCGAAGACTCACAGTAACGTCAATTGCCTAAGTGCACCGAATGATGGAGATTCTTTCCCCCGTGTCCCCAGTTCGGAATTGTCTGCTTTATTAACAACCAATCATGGACATAACATTAGCTTCTATAAAAACATAACGATCGCCGATTTTAGTCATTCAGACAACAATTGCCTGAATAATTGACTATTGGCGGTGATGTGATCAGTAATCGTGAGTCGCAAGTTGGCGAATTAATAATCATGTTATGGTATACTACTTGTAACTTCAAACAAGATCACTAATCATTATTTCAGTGACCGGAGATTGGAAATACAGCAATGTTTTATAACACAAGTAACTATTTGTTTAAATGCCGTTGCAGTATATATATACTCAGCTTGTTGATGATTCAATTGCATCAATCAAGTTGATGCCGACACCTGCTGCTGCTAGGTTGGATAGGACTATACCGAAAAACATCTAGGATACGACCGCGATTTCAGCTGTTACAATGGCCGACTTGAAACTGATCTTAGTCATTGGCGGAACAGGTGCCCAGGGCATCCCAGTTGTCAAAGGTCGGTAAAAATCCTGATCAATTCTCATTCCAGGCTAACAATGGCACTGCACCAGCGCTCTCTGAAAGTAATCGTTACAGCGTGAGAGTCCTCACTCGAAACCGCCAATCGACTCGAGCCCTGCAGTTAGCTGCTTTGCCAAATGTTACACTCTTTGAAGGTAACCAGGACGACCAGGACGATCTCCATGGCGCCTTTAATGGTGCATATGGCGCATGGGTTAACCTGGATGGGTTCACGCTTGGCGAGAAAAACGAAGTTTTTTACGGCATTAGAGCCTATGAAATTGCAAGACACGAGGGTCTCAAACATTATATCTGGGCAAACTCAGACTACGCAGTTAAAAAAGCAGGTTGGGATGAAAAATACCACTGGGGCCACAATGATGCAAAAGGCCGTATTGGCGACTTGATTCTGAGTCACGGCCAAGAAACCATGAAGACGACGCTCTTCACTACTGGTCCATATATGGATATGCTCTGGGACGGCATGTACGTGCCAAAGGAACAGGATGATGGATCATTTGTTTGGGCTACTCCAGCCAGTACGTTAACTGATCCATCCCTCTTTCGAGCTTCTGTCTTCTAATCCTTTCCCAGGTGACGGGAAAATTCCCCTCATCGCACTTGAAGATGTTGGTTTCTACAACCTCTGGATCTTTGACAACCCACAGGAATCAGCTGGACTTGATCTTGAAGTCGCCACAGACCAAGTCAGTATGGTGGATATTGCAGAGACTTTTACCAGAGTCACGGGCAAGAAGGCCGTTCACAAGCGTCTGCCTCTCGAAGAATATTTACAAATGGCCGAACCTTATCCCAACGCGCCCGCCAACTGGGCTGCGGGTCCAAATGCGGTTCGTGACAAGTCAGTAATGACTTGGAGGGAGAATTTCACTGCATGGTGGCGATACTGGAGCGAGGGCAAAGGTGCGACTAGAGACATGGCACTTTTGGACAGAATCTACCCTGGGAGAATTAAGAGCTTGGAGGAGTGGATGAGAAAAGTCAATTACGATGGGAAACAGAAAGCGGTCCTCAAAGGCATTGAAGACCTGAAGGCCCAAGCTTCGTAGAAAATGCTTGGGTAGATAGCAATCAAGAACAGATCATCAAAAAGCCGAAATGATCCATCTTAGGTAACTGAATATGTAGTTTGAGTGGAATGAGATTCTCACAACTATAATCAATCCTATGTACTCAGCTCTCCCAATTTTGCATTTCTGAACCCGGGCTACCCTGGGCCCCCCGTGCCATCTTGCTTTGTAACCAATTGTTGTAGTTTCTCTGCCTCCTCATCTCGGACGCGCTGATGAGAGGCACACTGTCCATGGGGGTCATACTCCTGGGGGTCATGTTGTTCATGTACGCCATGTTCGTAGGAGGTATTTCGTTTGCAGTGTACAAGTCAGGCAGCATTCCATTTCCAGGAACCATGCCATTCATAGGCAGCAAGTGGTTTGGGGGCTCCATGTTGTTCATAGGAGACATGTTCCTTTGAGGCACGCTCCTAAGACCCGTGTCATTGGGAGACATGTCCCTCTCACGCATGTAACTGGACAACACTCTGTTTATATTGTTCCTGGAAGCGCTACTAGTGTGACGGGGGGACCTGTCGTTACCGAAGGCCATGGGACCTTCGTCATTCCCTAAACCACTGTCGCCGTCCATCGGGGACCCAATGGGCGTCCGATCTGGTGTCTCTCATTAGCCATGTCAAAGTAAGATTTTTAATTCATGAATCTGATCATTACCTTGCATCTCCATCTCCAATAGCCTCTTCTCGACCTGTTCTTCATCACGCTGCCGATTCATACTAGAAGCGTAAAAAGCCAACCACATATCCCAAATCTTGATAGTGCCGTCACTCAAGCCAGATACGACGAAATTCGCGTCATGAGAGAAAGCTATTGCATAAACCCCAGCACCTTTGCTAACAAACGTCTGTCTGCATATCCCTGTATCGGCCTCCCAAATCTTGACTGTTTCGTCAAACGACCCCGATGCTATAAAGGTAGGTGAAGTGGTCGAAGTGGGTGAAATGGCCACCGAAGAAACAGTACCCCTATGACCGCGCAATATCTGTTGGCATTGGCCACTTGTAGAACTCCAGCTTCTAACGGTACCATCTTGTGACGATGTGTAGAAATACAATGAGTTCTCCGAGAAGGCGACGGAACCAATGCTTCCGGTATGAGTCTCCAATACGTTGCTGGTTCCTTCAACGAGATTCCAAAGTATAACGACACCATCTCCTGATCCGGATATAATTAAGTCGGAGTTGGGTGAAAAGGCTACTGCATAGATGGCGGCATTATGACCCGTAAGCGATCTTAGGGCCCTGCCTGTCGTTGCATCCCACATCTTGAGGGTGTTATCACTCGACCCTGATATTATGAGCTTTGAGTCATGTGAGAATGCCACTGTCTCGATGGTGATGTCCGATCTAGGGTCACGTAATAATTGTTGGCATTGTCCTGTTGTGGTGTTCCAGATCCTGATAGTAGAATCATCTGATGCCGACGCAATAAGCGTTGAATCGTGCGAAAAGGCCACCGCATTGACAATGCCATCATGACCTTCGAGTGTCTTTAGGCATCTTCCTGTGATCCTATCCCAGATTTTGACAGTAAAATCCGACGACCCTGATGCTATAAGCGTTGAGTCGTGTGAAAAGGCCACCCCTTCGATACTGTGGGTATGACCCTGAAGCGTCCGTTGGTAGATGTTAAATGCGCCTCGATTAAGCAGCAGTTGTCTTGCATCACCCCAGCCTCCGTCAGATGCACATTGTAATGGCGTCTTGCCAGTCACATCTTGAGGGTTGAGATCTATGTCATCCCCGGCAACAAGCAGCTTCACAACAGACGTATGGCCTCTTTCTGAAGCCAAATGCAACGGCGTGGCTTGCTCAGCATCTCGCGCGTTAACATCCACCCTGTTTGTGTTGAGAAGCAACTTTACAGCGTCTGCAAAGCCCCCAGTTGAGGCATAATGTAACGGCGTGCATGCTCCACGGTCCTGTGAGTTGAGGTCCATAGGGTTCGCGTCAATGAGCAGCTTCACAATAGAACGCTGGTTCTGTCTTGTAGCTGAATGCAACGGTGTTCTTCCCTCGTTGTTTCTTGCATTAACGTCGGTATCCATGTCTCCGAGGATCAAGCGTGTAATAGCTTCGTATCCCTTGAATACAGCGAAATGTAGTGCAGTGTTGCCATCGACATCTCTTGCATTGACATCAGTCTCAGCTCTTTGGAGAAGTAGTTCTGCTACTGCCTCATGTCCCTCTATTGCGGCCAAATGCAGAGGAGTGTTTTTATGGTCATCTTTGGCATTGACATCCACATCGTGTCTTTCGAGAAGGAGCTGCACAATAGCTTCATACCCCGTCGATGCTGCATAATGCAGAGGAGTGCATTGGTAACCATCTCGTAGGTTTACATCCACCCCAATCTTTCTGAGAAGTAGCTGTACGATAGCTTCATATCCTCGTCTTGCGGATAAATGCAGTGGCGAATATCCATAGACGTCTTGTAAGTTGACGTCTATGCCCCTCGTATTAAGAAGCACTTTGACAATATCTTCATGCTGTCTCAATGAAGCATAATGCAATGGCGTGCTTCCATCACCGTTGCTTGAGTTGACATTGACCTTGTTCGTATCGAGAAGCAGCTTCACGACTTCGGTGTGACCATTCTCAGTTGCCCAACTGAGCGCTGTCCTACCAGCTCTTCCGTCTCTGGAGTCAGGATCAACTTTGTTGGTTGCGAGGAGTCCCCTCACCGTGTCGGCATCTCCTCTGATGGACGCCGAAATTAGCACCAGCCAGCCATAGTTGCTTACAGCGTCCCTGTCGGCAGACCCTTCAATAAGAATCTTCATCACTTCAACATCGCCATTCTTGATGGCTTCTCGAAACAACATCCTGCCCGCATCATCATCCTTTCTCTGGGCGTCGGAATCATTTTCGTCCACATCAAAGTCATACAAGTCCACTTCGGAATACTCGATGGGCTGGACACTTCTTAGCCGTTGATGTGCAACTTCTAGCTCTTCGAACAAGTTGTCTCGGCGCTGTCTGGCTTGTGTCTGATCTTCTGCTAGACTGTGCATCTCGCGAGTCTTGTCTTGTTCTTCCTCAATCAGCATCACCCTTCTAGCCTCAAGCTTTTTTATTTCGTCGTCGACCGCCTGTCGCTGATCCTTGACGAATTGCAAACGCCGCTGGCGGGCTTCTGTATCCATTCTGAGCCTTTCTTCTTTCGTTTTCTCTAGCTTCCTAGACTTCAACAATTTTGTGAATTGAGAAACAGCCGCCAACTTTTCCGTCTCTGAAGACGCATTGATAGTATCATGCGAATCGGGTGCTTCTCCGGGCGTGAGAGACATTCTGTCTCCTCCATCCTCTGAGTCTAGTGTAACGTGTAGATTGAATATCCCATTGCTAGCGTATCCGGATATGTTTGGTAGCTCTGGTCGAAAATGTTCCGCGAGCTCTCGCAGCGAAGCATCTCTGTGGCATATCGCAGTATGAAACAGATGCTTAGCGTTAGAACCCGGCTGGTTCAATTCGAGTATAAAGAGAAAATCTGGGGATTCTGTTTTGGAATAGCGACATCGCATCAAGACTCGATCAATAGGCTGAGCATCGCTAGGATCTATTCGAGAAATCATGCCTTTCTTCTTATCCCACCAAGACGAAGGCTCCACTTCTGTCAACTCCAGGTGAATTTTGGTAAACGAGGCATCCTCATATAGCCAGCATTGCTGCTCTATCGTCGCATCCTTTTGGCCGTCCTTTTTTATTTGGATCCACTCAGGTGAAGAATCGGCTGCCGGTGCTGGGAGCAGGCTCAAAGAGCGCTCCTTTGGCCTGATATACTCGTTTGGCGCCCCGGAGGATGCTCTAGCCAGAGGAATTCCAACACATTGAACTCCATCCTTGGCCGATTTAGGCCCACAGTTGAGCAATCCATACAATTCACCAGACTCAGTAATATGGAGCGGCAGGTTGATGCCCAGTCTACCACCAAGCACATTGATTTCACTGAAAATGCGCTCGGGCTTTCGGGCCACAATCTTTCCAGAGTTGGCAAAATATGCTGGGCTGACTGCAAATATCTCCCCGCTAGTAATCCGATTTGGGTAGTCGGGGGACTCGTTGTGGTCCCATGCCAGGATGGAATCATCCCCGGTCTTTCTCATAATCAGATCTTGCAGCCGAAAGAAGGCATCTTTACCGCCCTCTGGGTACAGCATCGGCATATGTATGTCAAAGATGCCTAACAGACAATATGCGAGATCTTCAGGTCGCGTTGTTTCTCTTCGCGCCGCCCATGACATGCGCTGTGCGACGCTTGCATTCTGGATTTTGTCGATACCTTTCAGAACCAGCCATGAGATGCCAGTTATGTCCTCAATAGTACGGTTCAGTGTGATTTTGTCGCCTATGAGTTTCCATTCTGTGTTGTAGAAACGTACTTCCTTTGGTGCAAGAAGCTCTTGTAGAGTCCAACCTCGTGTGAACCATCGGCTAGTGAAGAACTTGGATTCACGATCAGAGGGTGGCTTGTCGTCTTCAGGGACATCCCATAAATAGGCATAACAGACAGAAGCATCGGCATACCAATCAAACATTGCGTTGATGGCCTCTTGCAGTTCTGACGAGCTTGATTTGTCGATGCAGCAAGTATCAATCCAGACATATTGCACTTTATTTTCTTCTTTTTCTTCTTTGATGTTGTCTTTTTTGACTTGATCACAACATCCCTTGAGCTTGATGGATCCAATACCTGGCTTGTCGGTTATTCCTTTCTGGAAGTCATCGAAAGTGAGTTCCTCCGTATCGGGGCCCCAGGTGTGGGATAGAATAGTATATTTGGGAATATTTTTGCCAGAGAATGTCTCCAGCTTCAACGTCTCAATGTTGATCAAGCGAATCATATTGAAGCTTATGGGGGCATTGAAGTTTGTATTGTATCAAGGAAGGAAAACAGTTTGGTAGTTCCGAAGGTCAAACTTCATCGCAGGTCGCCTATTCGCCTATGATGACGCCAAGGGAGAATATGAGAAGTAAATATAAATCGGCTCGATCGACTCGACAAGGAGAGGTCTGAGGTACGATAAATTGGGCTGCTATGCTGTGACAGGAGGATGCCTCGACAATGCCACGACAGCGTGCATGTTGGGCTATTTCGCGGGGATTGCTGCTACCCAAGCCGTTTAACCCCACCTATCGCAGTTGTAATAAAAATCAGACCATTTCAAGAACCAATTATCTAGGCATGGCGGAGGATTGCACCGCTGCAGGGTGATATAGTAGGCGTGAGTGATAAGAATTAATTGGACAAGACGAGTTGGTAAAGTGGGTTGGTTGCTGCGGCTGAAAAGCAGAATGGAGTTTTTAGGCATATGCAACATGATAAATGATAGCATCAAGCGGAGGTCAGAAAAGGTGAGACGGGAAAATAAATACCGGCATAAATTCAGCTTTTATAAACAGCCAATAGGCTCACTGAAAAGTGCTTTTGTAAGGGAGCGCTTCTCCAACACCATTTTTGTTATTTAATATCTCGTGATGTATAGAAAAAGAATGAGGTAGTCGACTATAGTAGCAGTAACTAAAAAATGTAGACATAGTCGCGGTTATTAAAGAAATGTAAATATAGTAGTAGATATTAAAGAAATGTAGATATAGTAGTAAATAGTAAAGAAATGTAGATAGAGTAGCAGGTAGTAAAGAAATGTAGGAATAGTAGCAGGTATTAAAGGAATATAGCTATAGTAGTATATGTTCATTCTATGCAGATAGTCTCAAATGATAGGCCTCGCCCTGATGCCTCTCCTTGCATAAATCCGTGAACATACGCGCCGCCTACAAGCTTCCATCGCCCTTCGTTGTAGGGTGACGGGCGTAACAGGAGGGGGACCCTCGAGCCGGGAACAATCCACACAGAGTCTCCCGCTTTCATCGATTGCGATCCAACCCCCATTAAGCCCTCTGCCGTGCTAAACAAGCGCAGATGCAGTGAATGAGAATAAGAACTGTGAAAATTGCGAGCGCCTTCTATCCACTCAGAGTCTCGTGTTTCCGTGCGGCCACGAATCCAGCTCGAAAACTCCTCTCTTAAATCAGATGAAGGGAATTTGCCGTTCTTGTCCGTATTTGTAATTAGGCACCTCCAAAAGACGTCCTGCCGCTGTTCTTTAGTATTATGGTAGAGCTCTTCGGTCTCATTGAGGATGTCTAGCCATTGGACGAATGGCGTGCCTCTGTCCACCTCTTCTTTCGTCTCCCCTATCTTGCTGACAGTGTCGAGTTTGGCTGCCCTCAATGTCAGAAGATCATTCGAAATTTTCGGCTTCACATAAGCTTCTGTGCCAGCGGCAGCACAGAAGCGCTCATAGCCGGTGATTCCAAGGCCTAAAGTGCCCTTTACGCTCCAATCTGGAACCCAGCTAGGCAACGAAGGGATGCTCTGGAAGTCTTCACCCTCGACATGTGCAAGGAGCAAGAGATCAGAAGTATTCTCTAGAATATACTTTGCGATGCCAATGTATGCCTTGCACATATCTTGCTCGTACCGTGGATACAAGGGAGAATCAGGCTCGGCGTCCTCCAGTCCCAAGGCAGCCTTGTGGATCCCGAGAAGAGCGTAGACCTTGTCATGCCCTCTGAAAGAATCCCAGTTCCGAAACCTGATGAGGCTATGCAATAGTATTGTGCTGTCTCTGTCTCTTTCGAGATGTTTTCCCACCACGGCCAATTTAACGAGATCTCTCCTCACGGCGGCCATTTTAGCGGGATTCTTGTATGGCAACTCCTGCAGATCAAGGCCAGCAGCATGGAATTCTTGCTTGGAAACGGTTGTGGCCAGATAATGAGACACTTCTGTAATGTCATCCCAACTGAACACGCAGGAACCGCATATCACGGTGGCTGCCTGAGAAAGGACAACCTCTTGCACCACCCATACTCGTGTAAACCAAGTTCTGTTAAAGAACGATGCCAAGGCTGATAATTGGGCATGTTGCTTGAGCTCGTCGACCATGGCTTGATGGTCCGTTCCACTAGTCCTGCTATAATGTGGTAGGTTAGCCTGCGGACATGGGTGTTACATCTCCTCTTCCGTGCGCAGAAGCTGCAACTATGAGTATTGGAAAGTGTCACAGGGAGACTACATTAGCGAGAAATTAGGAAAAGCAACGGACTTACTGGGATCTCGCAAACTTCTCTATGAAGACGCATGCTGGGTCGGTATGTTCGTCTGCCTTGCCCAGCCAAATAGTCACTTTCTTCGCCTGCCGGTATATGTCCGCCATCAAATTTACTTGCCGGTTTTGCTCTTCACTGCCCTGGTGAATACAGATAGCATCTATCCAGAACTCCATGTCATTGCTTCTGCTGCCATGAGTGAGCTGCTGCAGACAGTCAAAGAGGTTCTGCGTTACCAGAATCGACTCTCCATTGCAGTTAACACGACACATCGGAGTGCTATCCATTCCTCTTGCTGCAGCTTCACGGCTCGGAGCGCCCCACGTATAGGAAAGTGCATTGTAACATGGGTTATCATCTAGATTTACAACGCGAAGGCTGAGCTGGATCTCGACTTCCTGTCCTGGATATGTAGGCGCAGACACAGCGTCGAGTTTGAGGATGCGAATCGACCTTGGCGAAGTGAGGGGCAGATCTTCGTAGACACTTCGAGCCATCGATACGGTGGCTTGAACTATCTGTCGGTCGTGGTAAAATGGGCATTTGCTAGAAATTAAAACTTATGGTAGTGTGGAAATACAAGCCTCAATAGCCTTCTGGGTTTTAATTTTTCTGTTCCAACAGACACAAATCCGGATTGTGATGATAAACAGAACTTAGATGAAGCAGGAGAAGATGCAGGTGCGGTGGGCTCACGTGACAAGGTCCAGGCTGATATAAAGGGTCGGATCTCTCCTTCATTTTGCAGTGTAAATGAAATCTTATCAAAACAAAAACACGTCGCTCGCCAATCGCTGCACAAATGTGCATTGGTTTCTCGATTTTCCCCATCCCACGATTCCTGTGAGAATTACCGCAGCCCAGGCTCAGCAGGCGGCAGTTGACATTTGTAGCGCGACTTTTTGCCTCGGTCTTGCGATAGTTATATCTTTACATTCATCGAAAGGTTGGAACGGAGAGAACGGAAGAGAAAACAGATCAAAGATGTCGAACCATTCCCTGCAATACTCGACTTTACCAGGGTACTTTGAACATGACGGGCAACCCGAGGGGCCGCAATTCCGAGCAGTGAGTCGAAATCACTTCATTTCTATTTATGGAGTGACTAAAAATATGGCAGACAACTCTACCTGGGCTTGGGCTGATCAACCGTCGGTACGACACAGACGGAGATTTAGGGCATGAGCAGACGCAATGGGAACGTTTTATGCACTTTCTCAATCACCTGAATAAAGAAGCGGTTAGCCAAGCCCGATACAAGTTAATCTTCTTGATTCGGCATGGCCAAGGTTTCCACAATGTCAAAGAAGCGCAAGTCGGCAGAGCGGACTGGGAGGTGAGAAAAGCATCTGTCAGTGCAATATGACCATGTGAGCTAACTAAGACCACAGGCCAAATGGGCTTTGCTAGATGGTGACGATGAGATGACTTGGGCCGACGCAAAGTTGACGGAAACGGGTAAATCCCAAGCGCTCGAAATTAAAGCGACGCTGGAACGTGATATCCGAGAGATGAAAGTTCCGATGCCAGGAAAATGCTACACAAGCCCCCTCACTCGCTGTCTGGAGACAACGCGACTTGCCTTCTCAGGCCTCGAGTGGCCAACAGATCAACCTTTCAGACCGATGATCAAGGAAGCCCTCCGTGAGAGGCTAGGGAAACACACATGCGATCAGCGCAGCACTCGCTCCCGGATAGAGAGCAATTATGCCGAGTTTGAGATTGAGTCTGACTTTACTGAGCAAGATGAGCTTTGGCAATCAGACTACCGAGAAACTCTTGACGAGCATGTCGTGCGAGTCAGGCAACTATTGGACGACATATTTAATAATGATAAAAATACTGTGATCTCCTTTACAGCTCATTCAGGGGCCATCCGAGCACTTTACGCTCTTACTGGACACAAGGAGGTCTGGGTGGCTCCAGGGGCAATGGTACCTCTTTTAGTGGTAGCAACACCGCAGTAGATATGAGCGAGCGAATAAATATGAGTCTAAGGTCATCTTGTATATGCTGGCGGCTCTCATAAAATATTAGATTGTCACAAAACTATATACCTCACCGTGCCGAGACATAACGACGGGGATTTCCCTGATCTTAACACAAAATGTTGCTCATAATTGAGTACCACAGCAAACCTCTACTTTCCTCTCTAGATTCTCTGTGTATAAAACGCTCTTATTCTTCTCTTGTGTTGACACAGGCACGTCTAAGCCCGGGTTGCCTGTAAAGAAATTCACCGGCTTAAGACCAACCGTCATTTTCTCACTTGGCATAACAGGCCAATCTTCGATGCGAGGATTATGCGTTGATCCAAACGTATGCCAAACGACAATGTCCGCGTTCCTAACGGATTTAGAAGTACCCGAGGCATTTCGCTTCTGAATATTCGAAGCAATTCCATCGCCACCAGAAGACTGCATTGTATATCTGCCTGATGGGAAATGGTCGTCGTCTTCGTGATGAGTAACCCAGACAGCATGTTGGCCAAATTCAGACCTTTTTGCATGGTATGAGTCTGCATGAGAAAGTAGCATTTGACTTGGTTGTGGAAGCAACTTGAAGCCTACAGGTGTCCCCGTGATCGGATTAATCTTGTTTTCATTGAGAAACTTGAAGACACGGCCCTTGCTAATGTCTAGATCGAAACCACCCTCCTTCTCCACATAGTGGTTCACGGTGTGATAACCCACCTTGAAGGGGTTATCGATTGCCGGATCATCAATTGGCATAGGATGAGATTCTTCAATTGACAATGTGTTTTGATGGCCATCGACAGCCGGGTCAATCCGAAGACTGAATAGGTGCTGGTGATAAGGCGCCAACACACCGGGTGCAACTACTGTGCCATATGGAACGTTGTCTTTCTGGTCCAGGTGATGCGGTACGGTGGACAGAATGCCAGTCGCCCGAACTTCATAGAAGATGGACGCATCTTGAGCGAATTGAAATGCAAAAATGTATTCATAATTGCTGACTGTGATAATTGTCTGCAACACGAGAATGCGTGATCGAGTGACGACCGCATTACCGGTGCGAAAGTTGGTGTGCTTCCATAGGATTCCGTCATCTTGTTCGTGACAGCAAACAACGTTGGGCAGCTTCATAGGTTCTCCAGATTGCGTATTATGCCAGGCATCAAAATACTTAATAGTGCCTAAACAATCACAGCCAAGCTGCAAGTTATTTGCGTTTATGCCAGCACCATCGTTGCCGAGGTCAAATGCAGCCTTTCGTGGATATGGAGCTCGTGGGTCGCCGTAAGGAACAAACATTTCTGCCAGGGAGAGGCGGTAGAAAAGACTCCGGCCATCGTACCGTATATCATGAAGTGTCAGGCCCTCTCGATAATTGAATCCGATGCGAAAACTCCATTTCTCCCAGTTCAGCAGATTGCCTTGGATTTGAAACGAGGGCCCGTCAGGCTGTATCACCTGGTAGGGTTTGGTGGTAGATCGCGGCTTGGGGCGTAGATCAGGATGATACTCGCTAGATGACGCTTCATGTATTTTGCGGCGATCATAAGGGCGATCTTCATTATTAATCTTTTCATCTTTTGCTCCAGGAAGGCGATAGACTCGAAGAACTTGAAGTTGTTCTGATATCTCGGCACATATGTCGAGAGGGTAAGCGTAATAGTTGACATCTGGATGATCGAAATGACGGCAGTAGAACCAGCACTTGTTCAACAATGCATTAGCACTCAAGAGACATATGATCATACTAGACTTCTTACCATAGTGATGCGCTCAGACATGTCATTCGCGCCATCTGTTGCATATGCCCAAGGCTCAACAATTGCTGTTGATCCCGGAGGGAGATTTAGCTTGCGAATCTCCTCCTGCACTTGCTTATCAGCTAGACAAGCGACTTCTACCTCTTTCATGTATGCCGCATCGATATATGAATGCTTTCCAATAAGATGCTTTTGTCCTATGATCTTGCTTTCATCGAGATTGACGAAGAGTTCATGCAATTCG
The DNA here is from genome assembly GCF_028502605.1 of Trichoderma breve. Lineage (NCBI taxonomy): Eukaryota > Fungi > Ascomycota > Sordariomycetes > Hypocreales > Hypocreaceae > Trichoderma > Trichoderma breve. Next base: position 7,327,869 of record NC_079232.1, read on the forward strand.
TGTTTGCCAGCATGAGGCTTCACCAGCACTTCGACCCGTGCGCAACGCGAGGGCCTCTTTTTCTCCGGCTCATTGCGATGCTCACGCTCGAGGAAGTCTATCATCTCAGCTTTCGGCGGTTCCTTGAGAGTAATTACTCGGAAATTGAGGCCCTGGCCGGCGAATGCGGGCCGTACAATGTCTGCGACCTGCCACCGTATTTGTTAGTGTCTGTTTGCATGGGAAAGTTGCTAGAGCGTACCCTGCTGATTTCTTCAGGCCGCAGCGGGTCAAAGGGATGAATATGTGTTGCCATGATGATCCGAAGCGACAGTATGGATTTTCAGTAAGGAACAAGTACATGTAGCCCTGGTTTAAAGTTGCACACTGAGACGAGGAATGGTGTATAGTAGAGGGATTATTGCAGCTTTTGTACTTGTCTCGACCACTGCGGATTAAAGAATTCTGTAGTTTACAGTGGGTTAGAGCCGGCTACTGCACCAACAACCGCTAAAGGCAATCTCGAGCGAACTGATGTCAGCTTGATGTTTGAACTGTGGTCCGGTTGATGAATGGGTGACAGCAGCTACATAGTAAACCATGACTCGAAAGATACCCTTATTGTGGGAATGACACGCCAATCTGAAGATACTGTTGCTTACATATGAAAAGACTTGACCTCCAAAGGCTTCATCTCCGGGCTCGGCATCTTGCTGCAACTCTCTTGCCCAGCTACCCCTCACCATTCCAGCGCGCCTTACATGTACGCTACCGTGTGTAGTCCACAAGTCGTAACCTCTAAAGGCAAATAATAGGAACTCATAACCTCCAAAGGAAAGGTGTCGCCGTAAATATTTTTTTTTCTGACATTCTGTCGGAATCTGTCACCTCTAAAGGAAATCTCCTTAGAAAATGCCTCAAATAACCCCGCCGACGAGTGAAGAGGTTGTCTTTAGACCGAGCTCTGTTTAATAACGTTGTAAAAATGCAGATTGTGAGCTCTACACATGTCAGTGTTTATTTATCAACATAAAACCATTATCAATTCACACAAAACATAGGATACGTTTAAATCTAGTGAGAAAAAGAATTTGATTGAATACTTAGTCTAATAGGACATTAAACCCTTTCAAATACCGGCATATAGTCAAGCGGGCATTTGACTTGAGCCGTTTGACCTCCTGGTAAAATATCACCATCGGCATTCTTCCACTTCGCTCCCTTTGGCAAATACACCTCCATTTCCGTTACACCGGGCTTCAGAACCGGACAGCATAGGTACTTGTCACCAAACATGTACTGCTTGCCGACTTCCCAACACCTTTTATCCTCTGGAAACTCATAAAACAGAGTCCTCATCACAGGGCTGCCCTTTTCATGGGCCGCCTCCATGAGCTTTCTTGTGTATGGCCTCATAGTCTCACGGAGAGCCATGTACTTTTCGCAAATGCCGTAGACCTCTTCACCATAAGACCATACCTCGTTATCAGCGCCACTCAGACACGTCGCTCCACCAGTTGTACCATGTTGAGGTTTGTGCGGTTCTCGATCACCGTGAAGTCGGAAAACGGGGCAAAAGGCACCCCACTGAAACCAGCGAACAAACAGTTCTCGGAAAGCTGGATCTTTGGGATTTCCACCGTGAAACCCGCCGATGTCTGTGGTCCACCATGGGATTCCAGCGATACCCATGTGAAGTCCTGCTGCGAGCTGGTTGCTGAAGCTCGACCATGAAGATGCGATATCGCCGCTCCAGACGAGGGCGCCGTATTTTTGACTGCCGGCCCATGCACAGCGAACGAGATTGACAATCTGTTCGTGTCCTTCTTTCTTGAGGCCTTCATAGAAGCCTCGTGAATATGAAACAGGGTAGATGTTGCCAATACTAAGGTTAGAGCCAAGATGGTATCTGAAGTTGTCAAAGTCGTAAGCTGAGTACTCGGGCTCTGCCTCATCCAACCAAAACACCTTGATCCCCTTGCTGTAGTAATTCTGCTTGACTTTGCCCCAAACGTACTCTCTTGCCTTTGGGTTTGTCGCATCAAAGTGGATGGTGTCACCCTGAAAGTCCATGCCGATGCGGATGCCACGGTCTGTACGAATGAGATAGCCCCCTTCGACCATTTCTTCGAAATTCTCAGACCGTTTGTCAACGGTCGGCCAGATGGACACCATCAGCTCAACCTTCATCTCTTCAAGTTCCCGGATCATTGCATCTGGATCCGGCCAGTATGTGGGATCAAACTTCCACTCGCCCTGCATCGGCCAGTGAAAGAAGTCAATCACAATAAGATCCAGAGGCAGCTTCCTCCGCTTGTACTCTCGAGCAACTCCAAGGAGCTCTTCCTGAGTCTGATAGCGCAATTTGCATTGCCAGAATCCAAGTCCATATTCCGGCATCATAGGGACTTTGCCGGTCGCATTGGCGTATGCCTCCTCGATCTCTGCCGGGCTGTCACCTGCTACCACCCAATAGTCGAGTGTCGTGGTAGAATACGCCTCAAAGGTCATGATGTTACGGCCGAGGACGGCACGTCCCACTCCCGGATTGTTCCAGAGGAAACCATATCCCAGAGATGATAGCGCGAATGGCACGCTTGCTTGGGAATTGCGGTGAGCAAGTTCCAGATCGTGGCCCTTTAGATCAAAAAATGGCTGTTGATACTGGCCCATGCCATAGATCTTTTCATCGGGATCAACACTCTCGAAACGCATTGTGAGGTGAAAGTTGTCCGTGCCAAGGATGCCTTTGAAGTCACGAGCCTCAATCTCAATCGCACTGCACTTGGCATCCGTCACGTCCTTGCGGTTCCGTGTATACTCTTCGAGCAGTAATTCTCCCTTGGAATTCCACACGGTAATCTTTCCCGACTTAGTCACAATAGCCTTAATCTTGCCATTGACAATGGTACCGGTACTTTCGGTAATCTCAATGCTGGACTTTGATGGTGAAGCCGGTTGAAGTGCCCAGTCCTGCTCCGACATGGAAGGCAGCTTGGTTGCGCGAAGTCTTAGAGAATTTTCGCCCCATGGCTCGATCCAAAGAGTTTCGGCATCGTAAGTATACACCAAGCGATTTTCCTGGGAGAATAGCATCGTGAATTGTTGAATCAGCTCTTCCCCTTCTCCCTTAGTTCTTTGGTAGCCTTGGAATCTCCAGAGTCTACAGCTTATGAAAAGTCTATGATCCGAAATTAGGGAATAAATAACAATAATACCGCGTGCAGAAATCGTAAGAGGAGAAACCGAAGGGCGTCTCCATTCTTGGTTGGACTTATAAAGTGAATTGGTAACACAAGGAGGGGAATTATCAGTATGACGACTATAATAGCCGCATCTATCTCCCCACACCACCGGAGCAACTCGTTCGGTCTATCATATAGCGAGGCGAAGATTTCCTTGGGATGATGTAGGTATCCAAGTATCTTAACGGAGGGTCGACCATTCCCCGATGAAGTCCGTAAACTGCCCCTCATCAAAGCTCCCCGAAGCTCTTCACCACGCCTTTTCTCTCATCCCAGTTCCCTGTGCCAACCCCACCCCCACCGGAGTTTTGGCGGGGCCCGTGTCCTGTGATTCCCCGTACTTTGTATGATACGGAGATATTGAGGTAATAATAGCGATATGATAGGTCTCCCCGAAAAAAGAAGAGCCCAGCTGTATGTATTATTCCCGGCGGGGTATTATGACAGTCCAAGGGGTGCGGACAGCATTATTGAAGTCAAGCTAGAGGCACCCATCGTGTTCAGATGCGGCCCAATCACATTGACCTCTGTCAATCCCTTTACCAGCTACCACCCAGGTATGTAATCAGTACCACCAAGACCAGGCCTCATGCATGGATTCCCGAGCAAAAATGCTTCGAATGCTGTCTCAGTTATTTCTTGAGAGAAGGTTTTAAGCGTAATACTATCAGCAGATTGAGACTACGTATAGTCGGGGCAAGAATAAATAGCCAGTGCCGAGGTAGATGTAACAGATGTGGCACGGTTAGGGGATTTCCTCTTACAACTAATTCGCCCACTATATAATACTTGAACTACACATATTGTCATATAGAGACGTAGAACAACATTTCCATGTACCTTATTGCTACTTCGGCTTGCATTTTATTACATCACAGCAGGTAAAATCTCGTTGTTCACGGAGTGTATCTTTGCTGACCTAGCTAACCTCACTGCTGAGGCTTGATATATCTGTTGGAAGCTAGAAAAGCTTTGAGATGCCCACTTGACAGGCCCAGAACTTTTCTGCATCTACAGCACGTTAAAATTCTACCTGGATCATATGCCTAACCTTGCACTAGGTAGCTCCAGAGAATTCGTACGCGTAGGCAGTCGAATTCGTTGGCGGATCCAGCGTGATGATAAGCTATTTCGGTATCATTGATTAGTTCAGGTGATCTATGTTACAGCTGCCAAAAGACGTACCTCATTTGAAGTATAGGAATACGTTGTTGTACCGAGATCAACACGACCGTCGATCTCTCCTTCCGGGCCATCCCAATCGAATCGGTAAACATGGACATTAATGCTTCCATTTTCCCCGAGGCCGATCTGATTGAGGTTGGTGACCCTGATATCATATGGCGCCTGGATCGTCCTAGTACCAGCCAAGATCTTAATGTCGTTGTTCTGACGAATAGCAAACGCATCGAACTGAGTGTCGGAAGAGGCAGTGGTAACGAGCCTCTCGCCACTCATCCCTGCGTAGTAGTTGTATACTTGCCACTCGCCGTTGGGATAGTATGTACCATTTTTGCTGTATACAAGGTTAGCCATCCAGTTATGAAGGTCAGAGCCGCTAGCCCAGTTGGCACGTAAAGCACGGATATCGTGCCGTTCCATCTGGGCTAGGTACCACGCCGCGTTTGCGGGGTTCTGCTCCGATGGCCAAGCATATTCGTTATTGTCGATCGGCCTCGCCGGCGCACCGAATTGAGCGAGCAGTGTGTTGAAGTCTGGCACATTCAAGTCTGGGCACCGCTCCCATACGCCGATTTGATGCCAGGAGTAGTGGTCAGGCACCGTGTTGTTGCCGACAATGGAGGGCAGCCAGGTTAGCCAGTTCTCATTCTGGAGGCCAGGCGCATTCGCCATAGCTGGGCCACTGATCAGGGTTCCAGGTAGTCCTGCTCTGCGCGAGTGGTTAGCTCTACCATACAACATGGCAGAATGAATGCAATTCGGTTTTTATATGCGTACGTACCTCACAAGCACGGTGGCACGGTTCCAGTACTCGAGGAACTGGTCCCAGCTTCGGGGCCAGAAGCCTGACCCATCAGGCTCATTCCAGAGATCAATGATGAGGCCATCCAGCATGTCATTTTCTACCAGATCTGACATGACTTGGGTCCAAAAGGCTTCCATCTCAGTCCAGTCTCCATTGTCACCGGGGAATGGAGAGGCTGAGCCCGAGCCGCCATCTGCACCCCACATGTCGTGAGGTAGGAGGATGAACTCTCCGCCATACTTGCGCGTGGTACGGTAGTTTGACAAGGCCGACTCGAATCTTGTTTTGTAGCCGCTGAAGCCACCAGTAGCCCATCCTCCGACGGGAAGCTGAGCTCCACCGGCACGGTTCGCATTGAAGTTGATCCCAGTGACCAGATAGTCTGGAATTAGAGTCGATACAGACGTGCCATTATCTGGCCACCCGTAAATGAATCCAGAACCAAGAAAGGTCGCCGGACCGTGTGTGTTGCTGATATCGATGGTCGCAGTGCCCTGTGATGACTGTCGAGGGTGCTGAGCCGTCGGAGTAGCGGTAACGACCGCCAGCGAAGAAAGGGCAACGATGGGAAGAAGCATCGTGTCATAAACCAAAACTCGGGCAAAGTGACTCTGGATATCCGCCTTGCTCCAAGACAACACGACTATCAGGATGGTTCATGCCTTTTTATCAGGCTCTCTCGAGAAGCTCAACAGCTCTGGGATCAGTTAACCCACCGGGATCAAGTCCCATCATTTTTCTCCTACCTGCCATCTGGTCCCTGCAAGATGTCCATCAATTGACTCTGCGGTACAGAACAACAGCCGAGTCTCATATTCCAGGGTCGCAGAGCAAGATGCGAGCGACTCTGGAAAAATGTACCAAGTTCTCGCAGACCTGATTGCCTCATCGAGAGTTGGGCCACTTCTCCACAGCCGGGAATCGGGAACCGGCAAACCGGACAGCGTTGTGATGGTCGTTCGGTTGACAACCTTCAGGCCCTGGTTCGCCTTCCCCCGCCATGCTCTTCACCTCCGCCCCCGCCGGGAATTTGAACCACCTGCCACCCCGTACCTTGATCCAGTCTGCTCACAAAGTGCGCAAGCCAATTCTGCGGATGTCGCGTAGTGTAGTCAAGGTGAAAATAGGTATCGAGCGATGAAAGCGAAAGCCAGCCGTAAATCGCACAGAGATTGTCAAGAAAACAAGACTGTCGACAGCATCGAACAGGCTGGTCATTTTCGTGCATCAACAATAGCAGATGCAGTCCCGCCTAAACCCCGAGCTTCAGCCAACCAGCCAACCAGCCATGCCTCCAGGGCTGCCAAACTCCCTCCAGTATAGCGGCGTGCGGACGTGTGGAGCGGGATCGTATGCGGTAAGATCTAGTGCAGCGCTGGTTCGTTAGCGCAGCCATGGTGCTGGATGTGCATGCACTCGCTGATTGACTGACCTTTTGAAGACATGGCAGTTGGTGATGGAGATGATGATGCAGGAGATGAAGGGCATTGGGGAAGTTTTTGCAAAGGGAAGGCCTGCCATTGCCTGAGATTGTCAGCTGGTGCCTGAGGCTGCTGAAAAGATACAGCCAAGTGTACAAATGGGTACCTAGGTAAGGTATGTACCTAGGTAGACGAGCAATGCACGAGCTCGGTAAAAGCAGAAGCGATAAGATAAGATGCATCTTCTACAGCAAATACTATGGAGAATACATCCGGTCTGCAACTTTTGCAACATCTGCAAGCCTTCCATCCATCCGGCAAGATATTCCGTTTATGTAGGTAAGTACCTGTCGGGTTGCACGAATTACCCTCAAGGCTATATAGGAGTATGAAGTTTGGCTGGTTTTTTTTTTTTGGTTTATAAACATTACAGGGTAGGCGGTATTTCGCCTGGTGGTTCTCCATGATCCAAGTTCTTCTTGAGAAACCGACCCGGGTCTTTACGTACAAAAGCCAGATCAACGCCAGTGTCGCCTGAAATTAATGAAATCAATCATCAGCCTAAATAACTGATCCAAGCGGCATCCAAAAGTTTTGTAAATGGAATAGCCACGAACCGTTATAGCGGCTAATACTAGTGGAGAAGAACGAATTCTGCGGGGTTGGCCACTGAACGAGTTGGCGTGAACAACTCAATGGCACCGAGTTTGGCTCTTGGGCTGATGATGTGTTGCGTGACAATTTACTGAGCAGCTACCTAGTAGGTAGTGATGGAAGAAGTACGATGCATGCTGTGCTGACATGTGGACACTAAATCGACAGGCTGTGCTGCCTCTGCTTCAGCTTCCCCAGAAATCCTGATGCTCTTCCCCAGATTTTTGGTCTCAATCCTAGCTCCAAACTGTCCTCTAGCACACTTGCTGCGGTGTGTGTTACGAGAGTTGGCTGCAGTACCCTGTTATGATCATCGCGTAACCCAAGCACAGTCGCTCTTTTGACTCTGCATCAGCAAAAAAATCGCACTTCAGACATGGTGACGGCCAGCCCAGCCGTATCAAAACCAGGCACGGATAAGAAATGTGACATTTGTGACGCGACTTTTAGCAGGCAAGAGCACCTTGTTCGCCATATCAAGTGTCATACTCGTGAGAAGCCCTTCAAGTGCCTCATTTGCGACAAAGGATTCGCTCGCCAGTAAGTCAGTCCCGCCTCACTTCACCAGCTCTATTCTGGTGGCCAAATGCACGAGGTAACATTTGCGATGCTATACAGAGATGTCCTGAATCGTCACCGCACGTCGCACCAGCAGGTCAACGAAGAAGCACGCTCTACGACGCGTTCCAGGGCATGCAAGCAATGCGCTACTAGCCGAGCTCGCTGCTCCCGGAGCGATCCGTGCAGGCGATGCATTGAACGCAACTTGACTTGTACTTTTCCTACAGCACGGAAACCCAAGACTCTAGGGATTGTCGGCTCGAGCATGGAGGTTGACGGTGAGCCACATGGTATGAGACTGGAAGCAATTGACCAAACAGTTGGTGGGCAGGCTGAAGATGGAACCCCGCTGCTTACGATCGGACCTGGGACATCTGTAGCCATCAACAATACCGATTTGAACGAATGTGGCCCCGATGGAGCAAATGGGAATCGGTTGACAACCAGAACTGATACTTGGACCCAGCAACCAGCCCTATTTGAAGTTTCTCAGACTGTTGGTTCAGTAGACCCCGGCAACCAGCGCATTTACGAAATCAATCCCATCTCGGGTTTGAACGAACAGGTCATGGATCTACTCTCAATGAACTGGATGTCTCCTGATTCTGCTTCATTTGGATGGAACGGAGTCATTGCCGCGCCGCCCTACGCTGAAGATGACAAGAGCGATCTATATATGCCTTTTCTGTTCCCTGCCTCGGGCGCTCTGCCCGGTCCTGATCGTGAGTTGGTGCCTAGCAATGATCAAGAGCCTGGCATTGGGCAACATGACACCAGCGCCAGCAGTGCTACATATACTCCCAGCAAACTTGGATCAGAGGGAAGCAAATCCATGACTGGGAGCTACTATGTGGATGGTGATGGCTCTAGAGCGCCGTTTCGTGGTCAGACTGCTGGACAATGGAGAGACCGACGGATGATGGCGACCAACGATGCATCAACCCCTGGAAGCAGTATAGCCAATCACACAGACGGTGCACCACGCGGTTTATGGGAGGGCCCATTGGTGAGTGTGGACGGCTATAATAACCTGATACGGGAACTGGGGAGAGAGAACTTGGTTGTCGATACCAACTTCTTCCCGTCTTTACACTGCATCGAGGCATGCGTCCACTCATACTTCGCTAATTTTCACCCAATATTACCTTTTATTCGGAGGAAGACCTTTTTGGAAGAGTCAATGAAACATTGGGAACTCCTCCTTGCAGTGGCTGTGGTTGGGTCTAAGTACAACACGTCTAATGAAGAGCCGCAGCTTAACCCGGAGTTCATAGCCATTCTGGACGGCATATCTAGCAGCCAAATGTGCCACGATGGACCAGCAGAAACTGGGATCCCTTCAATGTCATCATTGCAGGCGGCTAGCCTCTTCTTGATCTGCACTCTTCACAAAGGCAAGTCAGCAATAACAAGGCACGCTTTAGTCGGACGGCACTACCTTGTTGAAGCTTGCAATGAATTAAATCTGCTATCGGGAGAGTCTGAGGACAGTCATGTCCACCACGACTTGAACAAACTCGTTGAGGACTGGTCAATGAAGCAGTCTCGTATCAGGACTGGCTTGATGATATGGGTACGTATTATCGTCTAAGAAGTCTAACCACCTCTCCTAGCTAAATTACCTCCAGTTACTTGATGCTATCATCTCATACGAGTTCAACGTAGCTCCACTGATGCAGTTGGTGGATGCAAAAGTCCTCTTACCATGTCAGGATTATATATGGGAATACCCATCGGCAGAGAAAGTTATTGCAGAACAAAAGTCATCCGGTATATTACACCTGACCGTACCTGGACCGTACATGAGATCAGCAAACTGACAATCTCCATGTACAGTCACACTGCTTGCCGCAATCGAAATGTTGTATATCGAAAAGCGTCTTCCAGAAAGCCTGAGCGAATTCAGCACTATTTTAATTATTCACAGCATTTGGCGAAGGACCAAAGAGGTCATCAACCAGAACCGGACACAACTGGCAAATTGGACTCCCAGTGCTACAATCCAAACGCGTGAAGCCCACCAGAGAGCATCAACAGAGACCTGGCCGCCGTCAAGCCCAATATTATCAAAGTGGCGCAACAGTGCCTGCGACTGTCTAGATATACTGCACTGGAGAGCTAATGCAAAGGCAGCCACCGCCGGCGGATTGGAACACCCTACTATCATGTACTTGCATCTATCTCGCCTCATTTTGCTCACGCCTGTAGCGCAAATCCAAACTTTGGCAACCAATCCCAGGAATGCAAACACCACAAACCTCGCTGTTAATCAGCGATATACGGATGCGAGCAATCATGTGCTGAAGTGGACGATGAATGATTCATTCAAGGCTAGGCTCGCCATCATTCACGCTGGCGCGCTGTTTTGGCATATACGACGGTACTCGACAAGGAGCTTTCTGGAACCTTTTACAATCTACATGGCCACGCTCATCATCTGGGCATACAGTGTCTCAGTGCAATTTGCAAAACAACAGGAAGAGTTCCAAGCCGCACCTTCGATGGAGGGGCCGCTATCGCCAGAAGCCCGCACTGTGGCCGCTGCGTGCCAGCAACCAACAACTTCCACACAGGATGAAGACCTATGTTCAGAGCTCCCCTTTTTCTTCATCGATCGGCCGTGTGACGACGAGATGGTGCAAATGTACCTCCGCTTCGGTAACAAGATGTCTGCGCATATGGCAAGAGTTGGAGTCATAACGCAAACCTCCGCTCCAGGCAAAATCCTCCAAGAAGGCATCCGACTCCTTGGAAATGCCACGGCGGGTGGGCAAGACGTACCTGAAATGAGCACATGGGGGGCAGAGAGGACTTACATGGAGGTGTTGGTTGCTTTGGCTCGGGCAATGGAACAGAAGCAGACATGATCACGCTCGACTCATGCCTGACTCGTAGCTATAACGTACCATCTAAATGCCAAGTCTTACGTTGTCCAACTAACGAAACTCACCGAGACGTTCTTATTCGTTCTTAGGACGAATTACGACTAATGATCCCTTCTCCAACATGGTGATGTAGTATCGTTTGGCTTCCCCAGACCCACCCCCATCGCAGTTTGTCTTCCCGTCCCCGGACTTTATGTGAAGCTACCCCACCGCGATGCCACCGGACCTGGTCATTTCTCGTAGAAGCGAAGCCCGTAAATCATCAAAGGATGATGCTTGAATGAAGGGCGTCTAACCATCTCCAGTTGAAGCTTAATGCCTATTGTTACTTGAGGCGATTACCCCATCGTACCACATGCCTCCTCATCCACTTTTTTACTACCCGTTTTGTCCAACTCCCGCATCAAAGCTTCATTATAGATTGCGGGGTGACCCGACGGGCCTTGGGATTGGTCCAAGCATACTGTTAGCTCCCGGTGTCTGGGTTGACGCTCTCAGCAGGTTCAAAGGGTATATTTGAAGCAAGATTCCTAATTCGTTTCCATCATCATCTTTCATTCCCGCTTTGGTTCACTTCTCATGCTCTTGCTGTAAATCAACATGGCAAACGACGATGAAAAGGTTGACGTAGTCGCCTTGGAGCACCAAAACTCAGTTGGTGGCAAAGATGTCATCCTGGCGAGGCAAGCAGCCGAGGCCGAGCATAATCTCAGTCTCTTGCAAGCCATCCGTAAATATCCCAAGGCAGTCTTGTGGTCGGTTCTCTTGTCGACCTCCATCATCATGGAAGGCTACGATATTGTTCTCATCTCCTCATTCTTCGCACAGCCATCCTTTCGAAAACGATACGGCGACTTCGACGCTGGATCCAACAGCTATCAGATCTCTGCGTCGTGGCAAAACGGCCTTAGCAACGCGGTGAGCGTTGGTACTATTATTGGTGCCTTTGCCAACGGATACTTTACGCATAAATTTGGCTATCGGAAAGTCCTCTTGGCGTCTCTCCTTCTCGTTGTCGGCTTTGTGTTTATTCCCTTCTTTGCTCCTAATCTTGGGGTTCTGTTGGTTGGTGAGCTGCTTTGCGGTATTCCGTGGGGAGTTTTCGCAACCATGGTACGTGCTGAGCCTCTTTGGTCAGACCCTTGGCCACATGTCTAAAATCTGATGTTGCGCCAAATTCTCCCTCTCACCTCTTCACGGCTATTCGATCGCCGCTGCGTATTGTATCTAGCCTCGTAAATGCGAGATTGATAAGCTGACGCATCCAACTAAACAGGCCCCTGCGTATGCCTCAGAAGTCTGCCCAATGGCCCTCCGTGGATACTTGACCGTCTACGTTAACCTCTGCTGGGCGTTTGGTCAACTTATTTCGGCCGGAGTCCAGTCTGGGTTCGAGAATAATACGACGCAATGGTCCTACAGAATCCCCTTTGCGATTCAATGGGCCTGGCCCGTCCCTCTGTTTTTTATTCTCTGGTTTGCCCCAGAATCACCATGGTTCTACGTCCGTCAAGGCCTGCTGAGTGATGCGGAAAAGACCATTATTCGCCTCGGTGCAGATAGAGATATGGCTAAGCAGACTTTGGCTATGATGATCCATACAAATGAGCTGGAGGAGTCCATCGACAAGGGAACATCGTATTTGGATTGCTTCTGCGGCATCGATCGCTATCGTACGGAGATTGCCTGCATGGCTTTTGCTGCTCAGCCGTTTTGCGGATCAGCCATGGGAGGAACTCCGACTTACTTCTTTGTCCAGGCTGGATTGCCGACTTCGATCTCGTTCAAGATGTCGGTCAGCGGGCTGGGTCTCGCATCTGTGGGAACAATCATCTCCTGGTTCTTGATGCACCGTCTTGGAAGACGTACCATGTACCTCTGGGGCTTGGGTACTCTGACCACGATTTTGCTTGTTGTCGGATTCATCAGTGTTGGAGCTGCCAATTCAGCCGGAGGTAATTACGCCCAAGCTACTATGATCCTGTTGTGGCTATTAGTTTATTACATGACTGTCGGCCCCATCTGCTACGCGATTATAGGCGAAGTATCGTCAACTCGGCTTCGAAACAAGAGCGTTTGCCTGAGCCGAATTGTTTATTATATCGCCCAAATTATCTGCAACGTCGTCAATCCGTATATGCTTAACCCTACCGCAGGGGACTGGCGCGGAAAAACTGCCTTCTTCTGGGGATTCTGGGCTTTCGTCTTTTTCGTTTGGACTTGGTTCAGGCTCCCCGAAACAAAAGACAAGACTTTTGAAGAGTTGGATATTCTCTTTGCTCGTGGCATCAAGGCTAGAGAATTTGCGAGTTACAAGGTAGATGCCTATGTTGAGGGAGAAGAAAGCCTGTCCAAGAATGCATAGCTTGTAGCTCTATTCCATCTTAATACAACATCAGTGCACATATGATGTAAGACCAGTGGTCGGACAATTTTATTCTCTCTCGGCTGCGATATGATTAGTTGGAGGCATTTTCCCTTTCCAGGCTTAGCCCTCCCGTCCCGCTGTTGACAATGAGAGCTTTGTTAGCTCACATGCGCATTTTACTGAGGCAGCCCAAGGTATCAGGCATCTGGACTTGACTTGTACCTCAGGGAACTGCTCTCTGAAGCCCCAGCTTCAATACTGCTATGGAGTTGAACTGCCCCTATGCATTTGGCTCTCGTCATGAACTGGAATTTGTCGCCAAACGCGACTACTCAATTTACCATATAAAAAACAGAAAATCCAGCATTACAATTTGGCGAGCCTCATTATCAAGTTTCTGTACTCACTGAGAGCGTGGTTTTTCCTCTTTCTCCATACGATCGCTAACCCAGCCGAAGCCAAGTCTGGTAGTTGCATTAGGTAGGTGGCTAAACGCTTTACATGGTAAGCCCATTCGGATCACTGCCGAATACTAGACTCTCCCAGAAAAAGCTTAGCCCTACGACACACCGGTACTTGCTGCGTTATTTTCAAGATAGGCCAGTCGCTTGCATTAGCACAACAGACTGAGTACAGATTTATCCCATTCGATGGAGATGTGGGATTAGTCTCGAACGGAGGCCTCCTTCTGACCTCATCGAAGAGGCCTCCTTTTAGCAATTCAGCCGCTTAAAGATCTTACTATCATTTAAATCACTCATAAAACAATAGATATGTGCATAACTAGGCTGCTATTGAGTTTAAAAAGATATGCTAATAACCGTGCCAAAGAGACATAGACAAAGGAGGAGAAGAAGAAAAAGAGGAAAAGGTGTTAGAAGAGCATGAATTGTGATTCAGATGGATTTATGCACCATACATTTCAAGTTGCATAACTAGAGAAATTTTAATCTTTCAATAAAGTCAACCATCCTTTGTGATAAATGTCTCCTCATATGCCAGACTAGTTCAAAAGTTCTCAAGTTGATGATTGTTTTGAGTTTAATATTGTAACTTATGGCGCAGATATCTGCCCAATCCATATGTATACTATCATACAGTGATGCAGCATGAGATACATTTCGAAAATCACTCATAATGCATTTCAGCTCCCCCCAGACTGGTCAGAATTGGGCAAAGAGTGAGGAGAATCAACGTCATATCTTCGGTGTAAGCCCTGCTTGAAATACCAGACCTCTCCATCTGGATGCATTTCCTATATAAATGATTATCCTCAACCTCCTTCTTGATGCATTATTCAGCCCAAAGTGTTTAAAATTTCTTCTCTAAGTCCATTACCACGTCTCCAACACTTTACTTCCTCTTGTCAGCGGTAAAATGGCTGCTGGTACTCATGACGATAGCGATCCTGAAAAGGGTACGGCGAAAGCCTCCGCTCAAACCAAGGGCGATCATGGCCTAGGTATTGCTGCAAAGCGTCGAATCCGATATTTTGATGACCAAGATGAGATCCAGCCGGTCGATCCTTTTCCTGCAAACAATCATGGCAAACTCAAAAGAAAGGGCTCAGCCTACTCTATCCACTCTCTGTCCAGTATCCGGAGTGGCCAACGGGTGGTTGATCCTGCCTCTGCCCTCCCTGTCTTGTACCGAACTATGAGTATGGATCTGGCACGGACGCAGGAGAAATCGAGTGTGACCATCAAAAAGACGGAAATTGGAGACAAGGCTATGGCAGGTAAGTTTGTTTTTCAAGGCCAGCTACAAGGCTCATAGAGACTGACCCACCGGATTTTAATAGAGCTCGGAGAACTCGAATGGCACACTATATCTATCCAAGAAGTTACCGATCGACTGGACACATCCGTCGAATCTGGTCTCTCAACTCAGGGAGTCAAAGATAAAACGGCAGAATTCGGTGCCAACACTCCAACCCCGCCGAAGTCACAATTGTTTCAGAAAATATTCTTCTATCTCTTTGGAGGCTTCGGCTCCATCCTCTTTGGCGGAAGCATTCTTGTCTTTGTCTCATGGAGACCACTTGGCGAACCAGCCCCTGCAGTGGCCAACTTAGCCTTGGGTATTGTCCTAGCTATTGTGTGGTTAGCGCAAGCTGCTTTCAATGCCTGGCAAGATTTCTCCTCCTCGAGAGTCATGAAAAGTATTACGGGCATGCTTCCTGAAGACTGCAGTGTTCTTCGTGATGGGAGCAAGAGATTGGTTCCAGCATCTGAAGTGGTTCCTGGAGACCTTCTCTTTTTTAGTGCCGGCAATAAGTTGCCTGCTGATATTCGATTCGTCAGTGTGTCCACTGATGCCAAGTTTGACAGAAGCATCCTCACGGGTGAATCTGATCCACTGTCCGCAGTAACTGAATCCATGGAGAGCAACTACCTCGAAACTAAATGCATCGGAATGCAGGGTACTCATTGTACATCTGGAAGTGGCCTGGGTATCGTCGTCGCTACTGGCGATAACACAGTTTTCGGCCATATCGCGAAGCTGACAAACAAGCCCAAGTCTGGTCAAACTCCACTTCAAAAGGAGATTTTCAGATTTGTCCTCATTATCGCAACCTTGATGATACTCATGGTTGTAGTCATTGTTGCTTTGTGGGCTGGCTTTATTCGTCACAAGTATCCCGACTACATCTCAGTATCGACATTAATCGTGGATTGTGTCAGTGTGGCCATTGCCTTTATTCCTGAAGGTCTGCCAATAGCTTTAACAGCTTCACTCACTATCACTGCGGGAATTATGAAGAAGAATAATATCCTCTGCAAATCGCTCAAGACAGTTGAGACCCTTGGCACTGTTTCAGTGTTACTATCGGATAAAACAGGAACTCTGACCAAGAATCAAATGGCTGTAACAGACTGCCTCATTAGCTCCAGCGCCTTGACTGCCACAGAGGCTATTGAAGAGATAGCAGAGGAATCCACTTCACGCAAAAAGGCTGCCCTTACGCAGCTCCGTGTCACTGCTGCAGTGTGCAATGCTGGAGAGTTTGACCCCACAACCATCCATCTTCCCATCGCTGATAGGAAGATCATCGCCGATGCGACAGATCAAGCTATTCTTCGCTTATCGGAATCGCTGGGCCCCGTCAATAAGTCTCGCGACTTATGGATTAAACGATTTGATCTCGCATTCAACTCAAAGAATAAGTTCTCCTTACGCGTCAGCTCTCCCAGCGTCCCCTCTTCCCTGGAATCCACACTTTCTGCTTCCGAAATCAGTGGCTTTGATTCTCAAAAGGATTACATTTTGATGATTAAAGGTGCACCGGATATTCTACTGTCTCGATGCACAAGGTATGTTGGCGAAGACGGCGAGGTGCACAATTTCGACGAAACTACCCGCATGTCTATTGAGGCAATCAAAAACTCATGGTCGAGCCAAGGTAAACGTGTTTTGGCTCTTGCGCGCAAGACTCTTCTTGGTACCGCAATACAATCGAATCCAGAAGACAATTCGTTCGAAAAAGAAGCTCTCGAACTTGCGCGTACAGGCCTCACGCTGATCGGACTCGTGGGCATCGTGGACCCCCCACGAGAAGAAGTTCCTGGTGTAATTGAGACTTTGCACCGGGCTGGTATTCGCACTGCCATGGTTACGGGAGATTTTCAACTCACGGCTCAAGCCATTGCTCGCTCTTGTGGAATTATCAGCGTTTCGGACCGTGAGGTTCACACTGTTGATGACCTCCCCCGCGTGCCTCCCAAAATCGAGCCCAGAAAGAATCACAAATCGAATCATCTCCCAGACGAAACCAAGGCGATTGTCCTCACAGGCCAAGACTTAATGACGCTGCTTCCACACCAATGGCACACTTTGGTCACAGAGTATTCGGAGATTGTATTTGCTCGAAATACGCCGGAGCATAAACTTCAAATTGTGCGGGAATTCCAGTCGCATTCATACGTCGTGGCCATGATCGGAGATGGAGTGAATGACGCTCCAAGTTTAAAACAAGCAGACATTGGTATATCACCTGCATCTGGCTCCGACATCGCCATTGAGGCCGCGGACATGGTCTTGTTGGACACATTTTCCGCTATTCCCGAAGCCGTGCTCTATGGTCGTGTAGTATTTGACAATCTCAAGAAAACGATTGCATACTTACTACCGGCTGGCTCCTGGTCCGAATTTTGGCCAGTCTTCACAAATGTTGCTTTTGGCTTGCCCCAAATCTTGTCATCATTTCTCATGATCATTATCTGCTGCTTCACAGACTGTGCTACTGCAATTTCTTTGGCTTATGAAAAGCCAGAGGCAAATCTCATGCTTCAGCCTCCTCGGGACGTTGTCAATGATCGCCTCGTCGACTGGAAGCTTCTCCTTCAAGCTTACGGTTTTGTTGGTACATTGGAGACGGTCCTCTCATTCACAATGTCCTACTGGTACCTCCAGCGAAATGGGTTGACTTTCACCTCGTTGTGGTTCTCATTTGGCTCAATTCCAACTCCCGACGGACAAACCGCTGACGATGTCGCCACGCACTTGACAGTCGCATCTTCTGTCTACTTCATCACCTTGGTGGTAATACAGTGGTTCAATGCAATGGCACTGCGTACGCGCCACCTCTCCATCTTTACACATCCACCACTCTTTAATCCTGCGACTCAAAACTGGCTCCTTTTCCCTGCTATCTTGTTTTCCCTTACTATCGCTTTAATATTCACATTGGTTCCTGACATTACTTATCTTGGCTGTGCCCCAGTTCCAGTTGAGCACTGGTTTATTCCTATGACTCTGGGTCTTGGCTTATTGTGCATTGATGAGCTAAGAAAAATGATCAAGAGAAGGTACCCCGGGGGATTCATCGGGAGAATGGCTTGGTAGACACTCACTTATCAGAAGATCAGCAAACCTGTCTTTGAGTAAAGTTTTTTAATCATTTTAATGTCATTTTATTTTAATATCAACATTTTTTGCGCGTGGGTTTGTAAGGGCGCCACATGCTGACAGTGTACCACTGGCTCCGACGGGTCGCAAGCAAATTCTGGATCCTCTTCCCAGACAAGTACATTCTCTAACGATTGTCTTGGGCATTCTACGAAGGATGAATACAATCCTGCCGTGGTAATTTACAGTACTATATTGAAAACCATGTAATTCATAGCCAGGTCTAAAGCTGGCCTTCCGGTCGCCTGGCATAGCTGTGTAATAAACACCCTAGCAGAAAGTGAACCCCCCCTCCAAGACCCAAACAAGATACCCAAATAATACATATAGATAAGACAGATTATCCAAGTTATCTCTTGCCTTAACAGGTAGCTGACCTTAAATCCAGGCTCTAAATCGGGCTATCTATGAACGGTGTGTACTGCTGCGCGCATGTAGTGTTGGATGGTGGAACTATGCCCTGAAGATATGCCTGAACATGTTCAAAGTAACAATCTGAACCACCTTGATTGACGACCGTATGCTGCAATCGAGAGAAATAGCCCACGAGTAAGCTTAAATCCTGTTTGAGATGATTGTGTGACTGAGAGTTAATAACATACCCCAATACCTTCTTGCAATAGAAGTACAGACTTGGGAAATCGGGAAGACGTCTTGCGCGCGCTGTGAAACTTTCACGTTAGCCAAATGCCATGTGGTGAGACAGTGGGTCGAAACATACAATGACAAGGGCGTTATAGGATCGATGGTATTACTCGCAACCAGAATGGGGAAGGGTGTAGGCTTGTCTAGTCCAATTACTGGGTCTGCAAAAAGAAGAAGCTAGTTAGATTCTGCGCCCAATGCGAATATTCATCTCCAGAAAATGACTAGAAAAGAAAGAAGTGGTATAAAGAGAGACAGATAAGAGGGTTGCCTTACTTTCAATCACCATGCGATCAGGCAATTGTGGTCGGATGGATGTACACAATATTGTTTCCACGACGATGGGCCAGATGTCGCCGATGTACTTGCTCTTGGAAGCGGTGTACTCAGCGTAACTTTTGAACTCTTCGATGGTAGCAAGCTTGTTCGTCCGATATGAGTCGGCGCACTGGATAATGCGGCCAGCGTCGGACGTAATATCCAGACTGCTAAACATGCCCGCAAGAGCGGACAAGTTCCCGTGCTCAACCTCGTGTAAGATGTCGGCCATGCCTGGGAAGGACAATATTGGGTTGTAGATGGTAGTGACAAAAAGAGCCTTCAGGTCTGAATAAGTGACGAGCGTCGGCGTATCTCGACTTGGGACTCCGCTTATCGGGACCGGATGGTTCTGAAGCTGACGGATGATGCTGTTCATTCTGGCTGTGATGTTAGCCGGCGTGGGTCCCCAGAAGGAACACTTTCCAGGGCCTGCAGAATGGCATAAGCTTGAGAATTTGTCCATGGTTTCGTCCATTTGGTCAACGCTATCCTTCCAGGTATTATCATAGTATTGCTCTGCGTCCAAAACACCGTCGAGTATCATTCGCTCAACTCGGTCGGGAAACATGGAAGCGAAAGTGGCGCCAACGACAGTGCCGTAACTGATACCATAAAACCACAATTTGGCGTCCGAAGGTGTCTGACCTGCCAACTCGGCCTCGGCTTCTATAAACGTGAGCAAATCCTGAGCAACTGCCGGTGTAGTTACATAATAGCCATGGGGTGACTCGTTCTCGACGGCATTGTTGCACCAGTCTCCGTAGATGGAACTTGAATAGTACTGTTCTTCAAACGAGGTTGATGAGACGTTGGTAACGCCCGTCCTGTGCAGTCGGTTGAAGGCCAATCTTGCTTCCGTGTTTCCCGAGAAACAGTCGACGGTTAGACCACTGTTATTTACCCCACGAGGATCATAGGAGATGACGTTGTATTGATCTCCAAACATTGCACCTGCAAGAGCCTGGTTTGTGAGGAGGAGATCGACTCCAGAGCCACCCGGGCCGCCTAACGAAGCGTCAGTTCAGTCACATGTAATTTTAGTAAGTGATCCTATCAATGCCTTACCTGGGTTGATGATGATGCTTGGGGACTCAATGGTGACATTCTTCCCAGCCAGCTTTATGAAAGCGATTGACGTCGTGCCCAGACCTTTGTTGGAGTAATCCAACGGAACTTCGAGTTTAGAGCACGTAAAGTCATCGAAACACGGCGTCCACGTGAGATTGGCTGATGGTACAATCTAGATGGCTAGTTAGAAAGATTGAGCACTTTGAAGGAAAGTGATTTGGCGAAGTTTAAGACTCACACTGTCAAATCCATAGACCATGCCCGGATTATGCGAGCAATTGGCTTTGCATCCCAAACTGGTAAAAAGAATGAGCACATTCACAATTCGTCTCATCTTTAGCTCCATAATGTATCTCGGTGAGTTTTTATTGTGTTGCTTGCAAAAAAGAGATAATATTCATGATTGCAGTCAAAACCATTGCGATATCAGGGAGCTACTTATACCTGCTGAATTTACTCCGTACCAAAAGACTTGCTTGTCTGGCACTCCGCTTGTACGAACTAGCCAATCACTCTCTATTGTAACACAGCCTGGTTAACTATAAACCCCCTTCTCATTGTAACTACATGATTAATATGACAGGGTAGAGTAGCAATGCTCTGTTGGTTGACACCGTTGTATTTGGATAGATAGCATCAACTTGCGGCCCCTCGTGTCCGTCACTGAGCCACGTCAGCCGCGAAACGGTTTCAACCCTGGTTGTTTAGTTGCTTAGTTAGGAAATCTCGTTTCCTGATGCCCCGCCTGTACGAACTAGCCAATCAATATCTGTCATTGAAGATACTAGTCTCTATTAGGATTTGTCCGATTGGTCCATGTTTCCGCTCTTCGGTCTCTCCAGGATTCGTTTATATACCGTCCAACTTCATCATCGCGAAGGATGGGTTAGATGACTTCCCCGCTTGTACGAACAGACAAATAGACAACCTTCTACTTCAGAATTTGCACGGCTGGCATCAACGTGATGGATGAGATTAAGAGCAAAAGCGCCAGGGCAGCTAGTCAAGCATGGAGAAGCAAGCCTCGCAAGTTCGCTCCAAAGTCAAGGCTCGGCTGTAAGACTTGCAAGTGAGTCTCATCCCCATGCATTGTTACATTGCCATCAATTGTGATTTCAGACTCGGGAACTGACACTTGACCTCGGTGCATCTCTCAGAATAAGACGAATAAAATGCGATCTCTCCCAGCCTTCATGCATGAAGTGCCAGTCCACAGGTCGCACCTGTGATGGCTATAGTGAAATGCCCTACGCTTTCAAGGCCGACATTGCATCAAGTCATTATCATGGGGAGAAGCCCAATAGGGCAGACAACTGTGACAATTACAACCCTAACGCTACGATCTGTGCGTATCAGGCAAAACAATGGCACGCAAAATCCCATGACCTGAGTTCGCACAACCTCGGGCCCCTCATGGTCTTACCAGCCACCGGGCCAGCGCAAACAGAGGCAATGTGTTTTTTCGAGTATATTTCGATCAAACATCTGAACGAATATCGTTCGAATAAAACGTGGCGGAAGACCCTCATGTTCTTCTCCCAAACAGTGCCATCAGTGCGATATGCCGCCACTGCATTAGCCTTGGCCAATCGAAGCTACCTGGATCGCGATTCTAGGGGCCGTTTGCACCAACCTTCGCTGAATAAAGATGCCTTGTTTTACTATAATCGAGCCATTCAGCTCCTCTTGAACCAAGATTCTGGAGACAGCGACGAGACAACAGCAATTACGCTTTTGGTCTGCTACCTTTTCACCTGCTTTGATCATCTGGCGGGTAACTACGTACAAGCAATGAAGCACTTACGCGGGGGCGTAGAGCTCTCTCGCAACATCGACAAGACTATCCTAGACAACAATGCATATGATGATGCCAAATCCCCAGCAGTTCGTACGCTTATCTGCCAAGTTACAAGACAGATCCGTCGCCTCGATACGCAGGCTGCAACTTTTCTCGTCGATTGGACTCCCATTGATGTCCAAGAGACACTCATACCTCATCATCTGCCCTCTAACAATGACTTTTCATCCCTCGACCAAGCCGCCGACCACCTCCAGATCCTTGTCGCTCGTGTAATGGGACTGCGCAATGCAGAGCAGGAAATGTTCTTCACGGGCGAGATACCGCCATCTCCATTGTCTTCAATCAAGGAAAATATTCTCACGGAGTTGGAAACGTGGTCAAATCTCTTTGAGAACACTCTGCAGCGAGGCAATCCCTACGAGACCGATTCTGAAGCCTACCCTCTCATATCACTACTGCGCCTACAATATATTATCGCGTGGGCTTTGCTCAGTAGTTATGGGGCTGGCAGAGAAATGGAATATGACAACTTCCTGCCCCAGTTCCAGCAATGCGTAGCTTTAGCGGACGATCTAATAGCAGCGCATGAGAGGTATTCAGGGTCTTTAAAGCCGACTTTTACACCGGAGATTGGTGTCCTTCCCGTCCTCTACATAATTGGAGTCAAATGCCGACATCCCGTGGTCCGACGCGAAGTGTTGAGTATCTTACGGCGGCAACCGATACGAGAGGCGATTTGGGATAGCATCTCTACTGCCAGGGTGGTTGAGCGAGTAATAGAGATTGAAGAGGGTGGACCTGAGAAGAGGGAAATGATACGGAATATGGAGCAAATCGCTGTGTGGCAGAGACTTGAGGCTTTATCTTGGATACAAGAGTCTGCGGTCAGAGTAGACATTACCTATACGTTCTGCACACGAGAAGGAATGCATAATGAGACTCTCATGGTATAACATCTAATAGAGTAAGTCTAGGCTATTCAATTAGTTTATGCCAAGATATTCTCTACGCCATGCTTGCTGGCCTCTTCCCATTCCTTGCTGAAATTATAATCCAAGTACCCGACCTTTGACTTAATCGCGTAGAACAGATCGCGGTTATACTTGTTTGGCTCGAGCCCTCGTCTGATCCTGAAGGGCAGGTCGGGCGTAGCCAAAAAGTACCGACCAAAGACAATAGCGACATTCCTGTCTTTATACTGACCATCAAAAGCCGCCTGAGCATCTTGGGGCTTCCAACCACCAGCAACCAAGAAGGGAGCATCATCTCCCCAGATATCCAGCATGAAATCGACCTTCTCAGTGCCGTGACCAGCGTCATCACCTGCAATTCGCGACTCGACGACATGAAGATACGCCAGATTCAAGGCCTTGAGACCTTGAACCAGCGCAGAGAATTGAGAATACGGATCGGCCATCTTCATGCTCTGGAAAGTCGAGAAGGGGCTGATTCGAAATCCAACTTTATCGGCCCCGATAGCATCGGCTGCCGCCTTTGCAACCTCTAAAGCAAATCTATTCCTCTTATCAATCGAGCCACCATAATCGTCGGTTCTTTGGTTCGAAACATCCTGGATGAACTGATCGACGAGATAGCCGTTTGCACCGTGAATCTCAACACCATCGAATCCGGCTTCAATCGCGTTTTTAGCCGCTTGACCGTAATCCGCCACAAAGTTCTGGATCTCTTCATAACTCAAAGCTTCGGGTTCCGGGTGTTCGCTGTCCATGGGGATATTGCTTGACGAAACGATCTTTATGCCTTCCTTATCGGCGACTTCTTTGTCTGCTACGCGGCCCAGAGCCCAGAGTTGAAGGAATATGTAGCTTCCCTTGGCGTGCACAGCGGTGGTGACTCGTTTCCATGATGCGATTTGGTCTTTGCTCCAGATTCCAGGGAGGTTGGAGTATCCTGCTCCACGGAGCGAGACGGCTGTCGCTTCAGCGATCAGGAATGTGCCCGGAACAGAGGCTCGTTCAGCGTAGTAATCTGCCACAAATGGCAAGGGGACATGGTTCTCGTCGTTGCGGTAGCGGGTCAATGGAGCCATGACGACGCGGTGTTTTATTTCCAGGTTGCCGATTTTGAAGGGTGTGAAGAGCTGTGAAGGTGCAGCCGCATCTTTAGCGATTGATCCCATGATGACTGCGGTGTATTCAGTTCAAGATTGGGATCTAGTTGTTTGTGAGGATTGTAGAGCTGAAACAAAGTCGAGTTGGTATGATGCAATATAGTACAGTACAGAATAGGAAATGCAAAAGAGGACAACCTCGACATAACGAGGAACCTAAGTTTAAATATGGCGATTTCCACCATTAAGCCGAGTACATGTACGATGGTGGGTCCATCATATGCATTGAATCCATGATGGTACGCCAAAGATTGCATGTTTTCGCTCCTGATTGATCATCATTCTTGGTATTCAGCGACATGTTCGGATTACCAATCATTATTCAGCGCCTTTGTTGATGGAACATTTCGAATGGTTTAAAGTGGTCGGATTTCTCAGCTTGTTCCTTGGGTTCTAAGACTGTCCAATCCTAAGGAGAATATAGGCATGATAGGGTAGCACCGTAAACGCAATGAGAGATAGGTGCCAAATATTCTAACCCGAGAACGGATATAGGTCTCTATTCAGCTTACTAAATGATATAAAGATATGGAATGCTTAGGTGCAACCTCAGATGCTGCATAGACAGTATGGAGGTAGAAACCTTGGTATCCATATTCCACGCCGAAAATGGATATTGGTCCCTAGTCAGTTACCTGGCAATAAACCGGGATATAGCAAGAAGGCTTACGATGCTTTGTCAGAATAAGCGCCTGTGGTTGGCTCACTAGTCTAAAAGGCAATGTTGATGAGTCTGCGAAGTTGCTAGTTGAAGCTAGCGAACAGGTCTTCAACCGTGTGGAATAATTGGGCACGATTTTTTTTTTATTATATAATGATCTCAAAGTCATAAAGCAAAACCACAGCTTTCAGCCCTATTTTCATCAAGACATACCTCCTCCTACGTCTAAGATGTTTAAGCTCTACTTCATCAAGTCGTACTGCGACTCAGCGCAGTACACTCAGATGCTACTTGCGGAGGGGTTATCCATTCCAAAATTTTCAGATACTCATCTTAGAGGGCAACGATACTGATTCGAACAATGGAAAAAAAAATTCCCCCTCGCGGACAGGAACAGCTGATGGCGCAGGATTACGGCACATCTGACTGTGAATACACCGCAAAGCCAAACATCGCCCGTAATTGTGTACTTGCCACTTCAAATCTCTCGCAGCATGTTTTGCTCACAAGCGAGTTAGCTAGAGTGGGCCGCCTTTCGAACGCAGAGCCCGTGGCAGGATACATGAGCATGAGTAGCTTGAATACGGTACGAACGAAAGTAGGTCTAACTTTTTACAGTTCTTTAAAAATTGTATAAAAGCTTTGCAACTGGCATAGCTGGGGCGCTAAAGGTTGGCTTCCACAGCGTAAACATTGGGTATTTCTATATATGATACAAACTGCGGATCTATTACAGCAGCAGTAGGGAATGACTGTATCCTGAGACCTGCGCCTCTTCCGACCAACGTAATTATGTTTGTTGTCATTCCCCGCCGCTCTGCTGGATCTGCCTGGGGTATTATGTCATGACAACTAGCAAGCAAGAAAATGCAGACAGCCTGCGTGGTGAGCTCTATCGTTCGGTAAGGCGTTCAAATGGTCTCTTCGGTAATGAGAAAGCTTTTGACCTTCGACCCCTCCATCCGAAGCTCCTCCTCGCTCTCGTTATCTGATCCGCGTCCTTTCGGCTTCCATACGGACTTGGGTCCAGCGGTGATTGTTGTTTGGAAACCTCCTTGATATCCGTTCACCAACTTTATCTGCCCGTCTTCGCTCGGATTTCTTGCCTCCTCATCGTCGTCTTCGTTTCGGTTAAAAGTGGCGAGGCTGAATGGGTCGCGCGATCCTTTCTTTTTCGAACGGCTAGTTGTGTTACGGTTACTCGCAGAACCGCCCGGGACATCTCCAGTGGATCGCATCGTCGACCATCCCAGCTTGGCCGCAATCTTCCTAAAGAGCGGTCGGAGGGTAGCAAGACTGCCGGCCGTGATGGCTAGGCCTTGCTCGGTAGTAGACCAGATTGCAATGTCGGTGGTCGCCCCTAAAAACCGCCTATTAGTCAGAACTCGTGGTAATGGTAGCCACAAGGTAGCAACCTACACAAGAAGTCGATGTTCTTAAAGTCCTTTACATAGGGAAATCTGACAACAACTGCAGCACTCGCACTATATCGAAGATATTTAGTAAAAATTTGGCACAAGGGATGAAACAAGTCAGACAGAACGTACACGCATGCCATAAGCATGATAGGGATCAATGCAATCTTGGTCCTGCTGTTCATCTGAAGTTGCATGATGAGGACAATCGGAAGCAGTGCAAAAGTAAAGTCGCAGATGACGCTGCAAGCACTGTAGATGTAGGTGAGAATGATGATGACGTCGATGTTTATGCAGGATCCATGTCCAGTCTTGTCCCAGAAGTAAGAGACCGGAGCGCACTGCAGCATTGTAACAAAGAAAAAGACGATGCCGGTGACGACGGTAACCAGCATGACGCTGCCAATGATCCAGGTGTGTATCCGCTCGACGGTGATTCTCAGCAGGAAATATCCGATAGAGATCTTTGTTAAGATCATCGTCACGCAATACCAGATGTAGCAAAAATACCAATACTTCATGCGACATGTTAATCCCTTTGCCACGATCGTATCTATAGAAGAGAAGTGAGTACACACCTTCAACGCTTCTGATATATCCTCCGGTTGGAGGTCCCAGTAATGACGGCCGGTACCATAGTGTACACCGGTGGCAGCAGAAGCACAGAACAGTACAAATGATATCTGCGATTAGGGAGGAGTGAGTAACTCGTAGTTGCGGATTGCGTTGATACGAATTCGTGCCTGGAAGTTGGGTTGCTACATACCATGGCGAAGATCATGAGATAGTCATCCATGCCGAAAGCCTTCACGAGGCTTATCCGAACATAGCATCTTAAAACTATGGCCGTCAATGAGAATACCAACAGCACCGCTATCACAGCAATGAGCTGTGGGCCACGATTCGGAACAACCTCAGCCATTCCGTCTCACGCTCTCCGGCAGCTCGGTCGGTCGGCGCTGGTTGTAAATGGAAAATGTGTAATCAAAGCGGCGTCTAGAAACAAGCGGGAAGTAAAAGTTGGCTTCTGTACTACATGTCTTATAGCATCAACAGAAGGGTACGAGTAAAGTTTTCGTTGCGCATGAGTAATTTACGTTTCTATTTTGCCCCTGCTCGCAGTCGACATTGCAGTACACGGGCGAACGGGGTGCGCCAGCGCATAGTCCCTAGTATTATACGGCCGACTAATATATAAGTTAGCATGCTGATCGGCGGCCGATATGCCTTTTATAACGGAGCATTCCCTCCATCTTCTCAAGCTCGCTTTGCTCGTCTCAACAGTTTCGAGAACTTTACACTGCCGCAGTGGCGGCCCTACGAGCGTTGAAAAATCGGAGTTTGGATATAAAACTGGGGAACCAGTCAGGGATACCACGAGTCATGTCAGGGGATAGCAGCCACTTGCGGAGATACTGGATTCCAGCCCTGAAGGAAGCGATTTTCGGCCAACTGCAGCCGAGGCACGGTCCATCCCCTCACGAACCAGGAGGTTCAAACATCGAAACATTGGTTGTCTTGGTATCAGGATGGCATCGCTCTCCAGATAAACGGGCCGCCCACGCTGTAGTAGATGTTCACTTCATCAACTAGCAGTAATACGAGTAGTACGAGTATAGCCCCCCAACAAATTGCTGGAAAGCCCCTAATTATTGTGTCTTGATTTAATTCCGGGAGCTGAAAAGAGAGGTCCACTGCCACAGCTTCGGTTCGGTAATTTAGTGGCGTTCCGTGTCCGCCCACATTCCCAGTGCCCCTATCATGAGACGAACCGCCTCACAGATGGAGATAGCAAGGGGGGAAATCTACCGTATTGCCCGAGTCAAGATATCCATTGATCTTTATATCAGTGGCTCCTAGCGGTCTGACCCAGTGTATTTGCGCCCGTCTAATTCCCCGTGGCGAGGCGATTAGCCAGACAATCTTCAACTCCATTGTCTCTTCTCCTAACTGCAGATAAGCAGATCGCATCGCTTAACAAAGTGATGAACAGATTGTGTGATGCAGAAAAGCTCTGGAATTATTCCAGCACATGCAAAAAGCAGCCCAGTGCATCTACAGTTAGACCAAGCTGCCTCGGTTACAGCTTCGTGTCAATCCCAATTAGCTGGAAGCTGCCATCAGCGCCCTGGCTAAAGACGCCCAATTAGCCTCTTGGTCTAGACCTACTCAGGGCTGCGGCCGCAACGGTCGCCGACGAATTAATTGGGGACGGAACGGGCGGCGGCGACGGCCTACTTCGGTTTGTGGCTAGATTGCGAGAGAATCTACGGAATATTGACGGAGAGTTTTTGGCTTTTGGAGTAGGGTTATCGATAAACGGTTAAATAACATGTCTTCATTTCACAGCAACTTCTGCCGTTGCTTGTCACTTTCAAAGATGAAGCGGGATCGAAGAACTATGCTCAAAGCAGCAGCTGTGTAGCATCTTGGCATCCTTCAGTACCTGGCAGATGCGGGGAAGATACCGAGTTAGTACAACTTCCGTAGTGGAAACAATACGACACTAGAAACCGGTCTTCCACTTAAAACAAGAAAAAAAACTTACGTATGTACGGAGGTACGGAGCACTCGCCAATAAGGCAGTGGAGGGTTTTCTTTCTCCTCTTCTTCAAAGAAGGCGCTGTTCCATAAAGAGCTAAGGGGAAATATCATCACTTCTCAGATAAGGTATAGCAGCATCCATTATCTCGATCATCTCTTTCTCGGCTCTTTGCTTCACTCTACGCATATCAGTATAGATATCCTGAAGCTCACCGCTGAAATCAAAGCATGTAATTCCGTGGGAAATACGAGTATTTGGCGCAGGAGCACGCAAGTCACAAATCCTTGCACAAGCCGAGTCTTGTCCGCTCATTACGCGTCGTCCAAGGTAACGTCACGCCGGGGAGCGCGGTAGACTTGTCTTATGCTACCAATGCTCCCATCTCAAAATGATTGCTATTCGGTGAAGTGCCAATATCATGAACATAGAATATCAAGTTCTTCACTTCTTCTGGAATGGTCAAGGCTCACAACAACTCTCCCTTTGTAGTCATCAATTGAAGGTCGCCACCAACTATGAGTGTGGGTCGGCCGGCAGGTAGGCACGGCACGCAAGCGACTTGCAAAGAAGAAAAAAACAGAGGCCGCAAAATGGATACCATGTCAATACGCGAAGAGAGTACGCTCACTATGCCATATGAGTTTAGTATAGTGGCTATGTGCGGGTTGTCCTTTTCTGTACATTGCTCGCTCGATTCCCCCCCTTTTTGGACGACTCCTTGGCACGTTGAGGCAAGAAGTAACCTGCTCAAACCCTGGTCGAAAGGTCTTTATTGAAACAAAATGTTCAGGTCAAATCAAAAAGATTTTCCGTATCCATAAGATAGTCCTGAAGCAAGCTTGATCTTTACCGCGAGTCAAGTAACACTTCTGATACCCAGATTGCCTATGTTCATTTTCATATTTGAAGCGACAAAAGGCTGAACACCGACTTAAAGGGCAACACCAATAATAGAAAGCTGAAGGAGTTAGTTAAAAACCGTAATCGTCGAGACTACAACATCCTCCCCACGAACAGCTTTGCGTGAAAAGAGGTGACGGCATGTCCGCCTTCAAAGTCTTAACACTACCGGTGAAGACAATGCTGAACCCCTAAACTTGGGAAAGGGGGAACGTTGAAGCGACGAGTGGATAATATCTTCTCTGTTATAACAAAGTTAGGCTTGTTAGAGTCTTTATTAGAGCGACGCTCATATATACCTGAGTTTCAAGGAGTACTTATTTTTGGTTATTCGACATGGAAAGCTGAGTCATGACAATACGAGTACCGCGAGTCCAATCTGCGCTTTAGTCTAGTCCGATGGTATGCGGACAGCCCGATAAAATCATTGCGGTGGCAACCATTGGAAGACTAGTACTTGCAATACCTTTGGAGATGGTAACATACCCAAGGTAACTTTTACAAGACTCCAATCTTAGAGCAAATAGTCTGCAATTTTTTGGGGGGATACATTTAGAATATCATCAACCGTAGGTCTTAGAATGCACTGCTTCTGCTTCTGATCATTTTGAGTACGATGGGGCTGCATATCGGCCTAGTGGTTGCTCGAATGAGTTTGGTTCTTGTTAAGATGAAAGCTACGGAATTTTGCTATAGCCAAGCGACCAACTGGGCCAGGATAATGAGAAATCTCTAGTTAATTATCCATTTGCACCAATAAATGCAAATAATCATCCATTTCGACATTTTATTGAACATATATGTATTCTTCTCTGCATTCGTTCGCCTTCACTAAATAGCTTTGACTTTTATAGAATTGTCACTCCAATTTTTTCTCATACGTGCATGAAAGATGCTCTATCCTCCTCCCTAGTTTTATCAGCATATGTACGGGACAC
Source organism: Trichoderma breve (assembly GCF_028502605.1). Taxonomy (NCBI): domain Eukaryota; kingdom Fungi; phylum Ascomycota; class Sordariomycetes; order Hypocreales; family Hypocreaceae; genus Trichoderma; species Trichoderma breve. The sequence continues at coordinate 7,358,302 of NC_079232.1, forward strand.
AGGTTTTATTCTCGAGAATCGTTGTCATCATTTTTCATTTAGGCAGCATAGATCGTTCTACAAATGAGGTCGAATACACAACGTGGTATTACGGATGTTGTTGGCCCATGTATAGGTTAGCCCAGCCTAAGGGTAGAGAAAATGTTGTGGCGGCAAAACAGTTGCCTCGCCTTCGCCTAGGCTCAGTCCTAATTCCATCGCCCATCTACAATGGCAGTCCTAAACTGATCTGTGATACGCTCATTAGATGCAATCAAATATAATGCGGTATGATTTGGAGTGTATTGCTAAGCTGAACATGGTACAGCTTTCATGAGTACCCTACATAAGTGGGAAAAGGAGGAAGAAGTTACATGTAATCCAGCGACATCGCTGCACTGACAAACCAGTACTGCACTACGTCTCGTCCCATACAATACTGCTTATAGTAGTACTTTACACGTCTGATGCTGCATACCGCATGATGCTATACTGGAGGGAATTTGGCAGATTTGGTGGATTCCATTGGCTGGATGGCTGATAGGTTGGGACTGGGGGTTGGGTCCAAGGTACCTAGTAGTTCGCCGTAATCGTAATATGATCCAACACTGTCTTATCCACAAACGAGCTAACTAAGAGCTATCGATTAACCTCGCTTCAGGCTGCAATCTTATCAGATTGTGCAACCTTGCAAAACAAAAACGAAACAACATGAAAGTTATTTGCAGGCGTAGATGCTAAGGTACTTTAATATAGCACCACCAATTCCCGGTAAGATATGTTCAGCTTGCGTTATCAGTCTATGATTTGGGCCTTGATCCTTTCTCAATTTAATATGGACACCAACATTATTTGGCTTTGTGCATTTCCCTTGTAGTAATTAGCGTCCGCGTCTACACAGCGCAAATATCCATGGCAGTCCGCATGCAGTCCGCGTTGTCCGCGCTCTCTCCCTAGAAACGTAGAAATTAAGAGACCAAAATAATTATTTATATTCCTCTCACGTCCCATAGGAAGATTCTCATTCTTTTGACCTACATACTCTTTTTTTTTTTCGACGTGGCTACCCCCAAATCTCTCTCTTTTCAACGATCATGTCTCTTTGCCAGACTCTCACCGAATTCTACCCACCTAAACCCACCTTTACTGATCAAGATCTTCCAGATCTTGGGGGCAAAGTCTATCTCATCACAGGAGGGACATCTGGAATCGGATTCATTCTTGCCAAAACCCTCTACGCAAAACATGCAAAAGTCTACATCACATCACGAAGCGCGGCATCTGGAGAAAAAGCTATTAGCGAGATAAAAGAGTCGGCTGCGTCTAGTCGTGGCGAGTTACGCTATTTGGTAATGGACCTTGGTGACCTACAAACCGTCGTTCCAGCAGTGAAGAGCTTCCTAGCCCAAGAGACTCTCCTTCACTCAGTGTGGTTCAACGCCGGTGTGATGAAGGTCCCCAGTGGAAGTATCACCAAGCAAGGCTACGAGCTTCAGTGGGGGACAAATGTAGTGGGACACTTTGTGATAAACAAGTTGCTCATGCCCATACTATTGACCACGGCGCAGGTGGCCCCTAAAGGGAGCGTCAGAGTTGTATGGGTGAGTAGTGATGGTCACAGTTTACTGTCTCCGAAAGGGGATGGTATCGATTGGGAAGACATCACCACTCGAAAACCCGCGGGATGGATGGGTGAAAAGGGATCCATGACGTATTACGGGCAAAGCAAAGCTGGAAACGTGCTCCTTGCAATGGAAGTTGCAAAAAGATATGGAAATCAGGATATTATCGGAGTGGTAAGGTATCACATGCTGCGGAGTCACTGTTCAACATCGACTAATTACTACTCCAGTCTTTGAATCCAGGTCATCTAAAGACAAATCTACAGCGTCATTCTAACTCGGCTTTGGCCAAAAGATTCGAAGGTCTGGTTCTACACGATCCATCTTTTGGCGCTTTGACTGAACTTTACGCGGGGTTCTCTGATGCAATTGGAACAGACAATAACGGGGCCTACATTATTCCCTGGGGAAGAGTGGGAAAGATACGGCAAGACATTGACGCGGGTTTTCACCATCGAGGCACAGGTAAAAAACTATGGGATATCCTGGAAAAGGAGACTGGGGAATATACATTGACGGTCTAAAAACGTATACAAGCTCCACCGTCCACTAATATGAAGCCCAATGTATGGGTGCCCTATAATTGACAAATGCTAGCGTGTTCGTATGAATTCCATGCGAATAATGTTGAGATATTCATCTGTGACATGATTAGCAACCTGGTACCTGATGAAGAGATGTGGGTTACTCGCCTGAAACATTCCATCGACCTTTGAGTAATTTTAGTGTCTCTATGATATCCGTCATTTTCTGAGTATATTCGTTATTTTGTGTTTCATAGATATACGCTTGAATAAGCAGTGCTGCTTGGTATAAACTGTCGGCAATCAATGGGCTCAATTTTGAGATATCGCCCGCTTGAACAGACGAATAAATCATGCTCGCGAGCTGATGAATGCGAACAAAAGTATCCTTGATACCTGATATGGCGACCTGCTGCATCTCAAACTGCTCTGGAATCCCAACTCCCTGCATTCCATCTGCATCGGCACACATATAGGCATCGTAGAGCGCTATCTGAGCACTATAGCAAATGCCCATGGCAGTAAAGTGAGAGACACTATATCCACTGTTGTAGATTTCGTCGCTCATGTTCCCAATCTCCTGATTCATGGCATGTCTAAAGGTGTCTATGATGTGGTGCAGTTGCATAGCTTCATGATATTGTATCTTGACATCTTCATTTCTTTCGTTCAAGTGACGAAGAACGTGTGACAAAAGATGAGAGGCCTGACATGTACGCGCAAACGCTGAGGTACGAAGTGTGGCATATTCGGATACGGCCAAAGGCTGGATAACTACAAAGTCCTGGTTTCTTTAGCAGAGTCTTTCCTTGTGTGACTGGGGCTATACATACTCCTTTGTCCCAGATGTCCTCATCCATAGGGAGTAGATCATCAGATTTCGCGTCATGGGCAGCAAATGGGCGATTACCCCCACCAATGTTGACAAATCTTACATGTTTAAGCACTTTACCACCAATAGAGGCCTGTTGACTTTTCTTACCTGTCCAACACAATAACTGCCCACCACACTCGACGTCTCTCTTCGGCTTCTGCCCACGACACTGTGATCTTCATCAGTTCTCATCAACAAATAATTACAATCTGCAAGGCTTACCAGGCTGCGAGAACATCTGAGGCGCATTCAGCCTGTTATGAATTCCCATAGCATATCCGAGTCTTGCACAGTGTCCGATGGTGAGATATGCAGCAGGATATATAGCATTTCCAATTTCATACAATGCAACCAACAATAACGCCTGTAGTAGTTTCACAGAGAGCACATTGTTCTGTTCGGCCTCTAAACAGCCCTGTTTTACCAAAGCATACATTTCTGTTCGGACAAGGTCGTATTCTTTCCTGGGCTGACAATGCATCTTCATTGCTAGGGATAAAATAACCATGTCTGGATCGAGTATGTTGGCATCTCCATTGAGAACTCGATAAATTCGAAGTTTCGATACTAAGAGAGGCTGAATCAGTTTCTCCCAAAATTTTCAATATCTCTTACGCCCTTTTATTTCATTCAAACGAGATAGAGGTATATACGAACCTATTGGAAAGAAAACATGCACTGAAGCGAAAAACGTATCGATGTCGGAGCGCAGTTGCTCCCTGCTGCCAAGTTGTTTATAGTAATTATCAGAGAGGGTGGCTTTAGGTGTGGATATGATGTCCTTGCGCTGGTTGAATGTATAAAAATCCAAGAAGAACAGAGCAGGGAATTCCTCATAGTGTACCGTTAGAAGTTTCATTCAACAAGCATAAGCAGCGGCGATCATAGTGTGCGTCGAGTGGGACTCAAAACTGACTTGTTCTTGCATGCCGCAAGAGTCAACGCTACTGGTAGTTGGAGTTATAGCTTTAGGAGGGTAGCTACAACGTCTTCTGTTTCTGCGGCAAAGCGAGCATGCTGGTAACTCTCTCGAGCATTTTCGCTTCTTTTCGCGGCACGGAACGCAGGCTTGGGAGGCAAAATCCTCGGTGACATCAACATCAGTCATTCTTGTCGACAGTATTCCCAAAATAATCGCTACAATGTGTGATACTCAATGGTTCGTATTTGTTTCATGCGTTGTGTCTGATTGACTCGTCTTGATTGCTTAGGTGGTGTAAGATGCATAGATTGTAGGGAAAGTTGCATTGCGTGTACCGTCAATTGGCAACGCGGTATTTGCGGACACTGATGCGGGAGCTAGCGGAGCGGAGAATTTTGTAACAAAATGCGAAGGTTATTTATTGTCAGCCATGCAAGGATTAGCCTGCCTGGGGGGGAATAAGATTTAAAAAATTGTGCAAATAATTATAATCTTATATCTATGCCTGGAGCATTTAGGTAGGCAGTTTAGAATAGTCACAGGCGGAATCAGTCGTTCATATTGAAGAAATGAGCTTGACTTTAAGCCGGGATGTTAGGGTTACATATCTATTGCCAGCAACTTGTGCGAGAAAGTAAAGCTGCGTATATCCAACTGTTTAGGTCTCTATATACTAAGTCGTAGTGATACTTAAGCAAGTACACTATAAATTGGCTTATACAGCTCGCATACCTTGTCTAGTTTAGTGCCTGATATGTCTTGCTTCATCTCCTCGTCCGAGTTTCCCAACACAGCAACGTTTGATACCGCTCTCCAACCTGGCCCACCTGTTGGATTCTTTGCAAAATCTGCCCAAGCCTTTTGCATGTATTGGCTCAGTTTTTCCTGTTTAGTCGTAACATCGCCCCTGGGATATGTACCATAGATCTCCGCTATCTCGCTGGAGTGATAAACGCCGGCACCTGGGAATAACTGGGTATTTGGAAACGAAGCGTTAAATAGGTACCGCCAAGTAGGAAATCCTGCTATAGACGAATAGTTGGCAATCTGAGACGCTGTGCACATGAAGCGGTAGTCAGTATCAATGGCCGCTGCCTGCTGGAATTGGTTTGAGATGCCCGGAGAGCCAATAAGATAAGCGGCCAACACTTTGTCGTAAAACGACTGATTCACATGCGGTAAGACCGTCTGTAAATACTGCTGGGTTGAATTGTATGCGCCCACAAAAAGACGGCCCTCTTGGAAGTTGTTGCCGATAAGGATTGGTACCTGGGCAACTTTTCCGTGTTCTCTAGCGATGCCTGCATGTGAGATGAAGGTGATGTTGTCTCTGACAGGGCCAAATGCAAAATTGCCAGGCTCTTCAATAACCGATTTAATTTGGGTGGCAGGTACCTTTCTCACACAAGAAAGGACGTCAGACGCAGATGAGCAGTTGAGCTTTGCAACCATGTTGTTCCAAGAGGCAGTTGGGTTGGGGTTGTTGGGATAAAAGGTCAGTTGCCCAGATTCCATGATGGCCGCAATAAATGGCGGGTTCTTATGATATGAAGTTACCAGCGCATCCACGCTACAAGGTATTAACAGACGATGAGAATCAGGAGTAGGGATAAGCATTACCTAGCTGCTCCAGCTGATTCTCCAAAAATTGTCACCCGCTTCGGATCTCCACCAAATGCATGTATATTACGTTGCACCCAATCTAGAGCAAAATGTTGGTCAAGGAATCTACAAGTGTCAGCTCAGTTTCTCCTTCAGTATGTTGCACGGTGCTTACCCCAAATTCTGATGTTCAGTGGACAGTTGAGGGGACCATGGAAAGCCAAAGACATTCGTCCTGTAGTTGATTGACACCACGACAACATCTTGATTTGCAGCCATGAAAGACCCATCCCAACGAGGATCGCTATTGAAGCCGAGTGCAAATCCACCGCCATAGATCCATATCATGACAGGCTTTGCTCCTGGCGAGACTGGCGCGTATACATTGACGTTGAGACAATCTTCGCTTTCACCGGCTGGTGGAGGTGGAGTATTAGACCACGCAGCAACTTGCGCTGGCGGAATACCGTCCTGGGCAGCAAGCTGCTGGACGCATGCCGGACCGTAGTTTGACACGTCCAGAGGGCGAGTCCATGGTTTGGGTGTTGCTGGAGGCTGAAAGCGAACGGGAGAGGCAGCGAAGGGCACTCCTAGGAACTTGTTGATAGGCAGTCGGCCTTCAGACAAAGAAGTAGCGACACCAACTATAACGCCCGAGTCAATAGTAGCTGTTGGTGAAGTGTCGGTATTACATCCAGCCTTAGTGCCAGAAGAAGCCCCAAGAAGGGAGAGGAAAACTAAAATAGAGGGATGGAACAAGACCATGATGAGATGATGTTGGATTCTGTTGGATTCTGCTTGGTTGATTCTCTCTCTCTGGGAAGGATCTCTCCCTTATATATACATTTCCAAGATGATTCTGCCCTGTTAAACCCACCATCTGTCTTTAGCATCATTGGGCTAATCAAGGAGAGGCCGGTGTATACGCGTCACGGAGGTTCATCTTCTTAGCAAAGCCGCTCTCGAGAGATGTTAGTCGCAATGATTGTTAGTCATGAGGTTTTGTATTACTGACATGCAACTCTTGGCTAGAACCTGATCCATTTACACCCCACAAACATAATAAAGGTTAATGCTACAAATTGGTATATTCACAGTAATTTACTAGTGAATTATCTTAGCTTAGCAGTATAAGTTACAAGACACACACAGATATCATCAGGTAGTTTACAAAGACATCATTTCAAGCCCCATAATGCGATATTTCCAGCAGTCAAGTCTATCTCTGGGAATAGCAAAGATAAACAGCTAAGTATTTACGTTATATGCATATAAAATTACCTCTCCTTTTCTATCATTCAGTACTTTATCTTGTTGTCCATAGAGAAAATGTACTCTTTGCTGATGGTCTCATTATGTTGTCCAGTAAACTGCGAAACTAAGCTTTGTGATGCTTGTGGGGCGTACCATCGGTAAAGCTCGTTCTTCTCTTTGGAGTTAGTGCCAAAAACAACATGAATGATGACAAGTCTCCTACTCCGCCACGTAAATAGTTATAGGCAGAAAGATGATGCTGACCCTAGAATCATAGATATGATGTGAACTAACTGGCGAATGCTCCATATCTGTTAGAAACTTTACCTTGTCTGCTTGTATACGTCGTCTCGCATCTCAGCCACGGTCCGTTGGCTATTCCATTTGGGGCTATCGCTGCGGTGGGCTGTGGCTGCAGTAGGCTCGCTTTGCCTCGCTTTGCCCTTTGTGGTAACGGCTGCGGTAGGATTGGCTTTTCCGTTTGGGGCCATTCTTGCGGTTGGGCAGCTTTTCCTATTGGAGATAGCGATACGAGTTGATCATTACCCTACGAGTGTTTGACAGGATTTGATCAACTCGAATCCTATAGATACTAACTTAAAACCAAGTTATTTAGTGAAGAGTAAACATATATGCATAATTAGCATTCGTATACCTTTAACAACTCGGGCCCATCAGACTCATTATAAAAGCAAGACTCTGTTAATGCCTTTACACATTCACTTCTACAACCCATTCCAACTTTTGCTTAATACCCACACCAAGTTCTTTGAGAATAACAACTCATATCCCTTGTCGCATCACTAAACGTTTTTCCCCGTCATGGTTGCCATAGATCAGTCATCTCGTATTCTCGTGTTTGCTAGAGCGGATGATGATGATTCTTGCGCTCGCCCTACCACGGACGATAATGGAGACGTCTTAAGCATTGGCATCACGACACACACGCTATTGAAGATTCTCTCGGCTGTCTTTCTCGGCCTGACTGTTCTCAACAGCATAATTCACATTACGCGACATCTTACCAGATACACCGCTCCAATTCAGCAGCGACAAATTATCCGGATAATCTTGGTCCCTACCGTCTTTGCCATATTCTCTTTTCTTTCTGTACTATTCTATCAGACGTCCATATACTTGCGTCCATTGGCTGAAATCTACGAATCCATCGCTATTCCCGCAATCTTCATACTCTACGTTCATTACGTTTTCCCCGGTAGCCACTCATGGCGGGAACTTTTTTATCGGCTTGAAGATCCATATAGTAGAGAGGCCAGCATTGCTGGCGGCGATGTGACTTGGTTCAAACGCACCTGCGTCTTTGTTTTCCAGTATGTTAGATGCAACTAGAGCTCTATTGTGTGTTTGCTAACCCAGCTGTGTTACAGATACCCAATCTCAAAAACAGCTTCTTCGATTGTGGAGATTGCCACGCAAGGCGCTGGAGTGTACTGCGTCAACTCGCTGGCTCCGCGCCATGCACATCTTTGGTGCGAGATCATAAATGTTCTGTCAATTGTGTTGGCCGTACCGCATGTCATTCGCTTCGAGCGCCGAATGAAGGAACACATTGATCCAAATCACAAGCCTGGAGTCAAACTGTGGACCTTTAAAGGTTTTGTTTTCCTTCAGTTTGTACAGTTGATCCTCTTTGGGTTACTGAATGGCCGACTCTCTCACCCAACTGCGTCCATTACTTTCAATGACCTGTATTATGGTATTCCTGCTACTCTGACCTGTATAGAGGCATGGATTTTCACGATTATTTTTATGTGGTCTTTCTCAACGAAAGAGTATGCGCCCAAAAACATTGATGGACAATGCCATCGTATGCCCTTTTGGCGCGCGCTTCTGGACTCTCTCAATATTGCAGACCTTGTTGGAGCAATAGCCACATTGATCCGTATTCTGATGGAAGGAAATTGGCAACCGGTTAGAGAAGACCAAAACGGTGGCGAAAGAAAGTGAATAGACGACATTACGAGGCAATTCGAAGGACTACATCTGTACCAGCCCCGTCTGCATCGAGCATTCACTAGATCAAGGCCAACACACCGCATTCAGGGCCGTGAAATAATGAGCACATCTGGTGGAGCAACATAAGTATTGGAATGGAGTAGAAGAAAGGATTTGGGACTGTTTATATGGTATTCAGTATCAAACAAAGTAGAAGGGATTTTGTTTTACAGCATAAAGGCACATTTCATACTTAGTAACTGCATTTAGAGAAATTACAACATTTAAAAAATATTCAAGTGTATTCTGCATGCCCCTTGACTGCTAATGTCTTAGCTGTACTTTGTAATGAACGCTTGTGCCTTTGCTAAACTCATCGAATTCTTTAAGAATGCGAGTACACCTTGCACCCAGCCTCGCCTAAATTCAACGTCCAATTTCTGAACATGTTTGTTTTGCAAACATGCCATAGCCGCAGAAAGAGGCCATAGCATCAGCATGCCTCTGAGGCTGTACAACTCTTCTGTCGATTGCGGGTCATCCAGACCACCAGTTGCCGTCAATTGAAGCATGGACGGCACAGTCATACAAAGGTCATTGATGATCTCCATCAGCAGTGCAGCAGTAGACGAAACAATAGACTCATCAATTCCAGGTGTATTGGTATCGGAGCGTAATGAGTCGACACTCGGGTGAGCACACTCGAGGATAGCGAGATTTAGCAATAGACGAGTACCGCGGTAGAGGTTTGTGGATAATGCGGCGAGGAAGCTATCGTATATGAGCATTTCGGTTGGAGAGCCTGAGAGGCTGAAGAGCTCTCGAGCCCATTGTGGCCGGCTGTGAGCGTTTACGGGGCAAATTCGGGTTGAAGCCCATTCCCCGGGGCTGGTGTTTCGCTGATACCACTCTTCCAGCGCTTCATCAAGATCCATAGGCTCCTGGAGTCGTGGGTGCAGTTTCTGTGATAGGTTTCCGTTCGGTTTCTCATTTTCAATTGATGAAGACTGCTGCGTGAGATCATATCGCATTTGACAGGCTTTGTGCATAAGAGTGGTCAAGTCGGATCTGGGGTCGCTTGTTGCATGTAGTTTCATATCAGCAAGAAACGATGGTGGTGGCTCATTGTTGGCGAGACAAAATATGAGCTAAAGGGAAATTAGTAAAGGGTTGCTCATCCAGACATCTGCGGTCTTGAAGCTGAGAGAAAGCGGGACGCATACGGTTTGCATGTGGAGGACGGGCGCATAACAGGGTTTGTCAAGTCGTTTGCTCCCCTCGCCGCCCTCCCAAAAATGTTCCAGGATGGAAATGGCTCCCCGCAGGTGGATAGCGTAAATCCCATCAAAATCTGTCGAGGTCATAACCTATTTACCATTAGTATTCAAGATTTACGATACAAAGATGAGACACGACTGACTTCGTAAATGCCCAGGAGGAAAATACCGAAGAGGACTTCCTCCATCTTAATCTTCCCAGCAGTAGATTTAGACATTACGCTTGCAAATCGACCGAGGGCATCGTTATAGAACACAACGGCAGCATCCTTGGCCTCTTGGGACTTGAGCCTGCCACCAAAGTTTACCAGTGAAAGCGCTGACAATGCAGAATGAAACCATGAGTTTGGCGACGAGTCTGCCATCATTTGAGGAATCTGATCGAGCGAGCCTCTGATCTCTGCAACACGGTCTTGTGGGCTTGCAAAATCGTAGAGGAAACGCAACTGAACCATATGTTGAAGCGATGGACGCAAAGAAACCGACTTGGGGACTAGGGCGCTATTGGAATATGCTTGTTGCGATGATGCTACTTGCATGCTGTTCGTCCCTGCCGGCGAAGGAGAACGCCTAGGCCTAGTTGCTCGTCGTCGCCATTTCGACTTTGCAGTCTCTGCTGCATGATGGCTTTGGTTCCGTAGAATCAAGTCGAATGTGTCTTTATACTCGCATACTTGGGTGGCTTTTCTGCAGCGCAAGCAGCTAGGCTTATTTTCATCACACTGGCATGGTTAGCACAGTTCATTCAGTTTAAGAAAAGTAACCCCAAGCCAGGCCTGAGAATCTTCTCAATGAAAAGGCGCAATCTCTCAATAAAATATTGTTACCTTGACTTTGATAGAAACACATCTCCGACAACCTTTGCTAGGACCGTTATATGGCATAGTTATTGCTGACGCGTAATGAGCGGTGGTGGAGGTCGATCTATTGTAGCCTGGTATATTTACAGCGGTTAAAACAGGCCTCCCTTCTACGGGGGATGTGCCCGGAATTAAATAAGGCCCGGTTCGCTCCCTGTTGGCTCTCTGAGCATCAACAAACCGAACAAAACGGGTTTTAACCGGATATTAGGGAGTAGGAGCCCGATGGATTATCAAGTAGTGTGACATGCAGACGCCATGGAAGCAATGGATGTTTTTTGGACTAAACTTGGAGAGCTATTTTATAACTATCTTAACAGCAGCTCGATGGTATATACTATTCGCAATTTGGATCAGGATGTACCTCGAAGTTTTTACAGTGAGCGTAGATCGGTATGCGGCTCCCTGGGCTAGGGACAGGGCTGGATATGCAACTTGCCAGCTACTTATTTAGTAGTGGTTATATATTTACTACTCCTTTACTTCCTCCAATACCATTGCCCACATGGCTGTTTTTACTCCAGTCTCCGTTGACGAAATCGTGCGAAAAGACGCAAGTTCCTTTGGGGAGCTTCTCTCTTCTCCTCTCTCTCTGCAGCTTGTTTCTCTTCGGCTGTAATGCGACCCGTGAAAAGGTCCATTGATGCTGGCTGCACGCGACAGTATCGAAAGAGGAGTTTTGGACCCAATATGAGCACAATATGAATGGGAATTCCCACATAAGCGAACACGAATGGCTTCGCCTGAAAGGACGGTATAAAGTTGTTTACGCCTAGAGAATGAAAATATGTTAGAATGCATTTTGCTGCCAATTGAGTAACGAGAGCAGCCAAATCCCAACATACCATTAAACAAAATAACAAGACATGTAATGAAAAGGCTTCCAGAGACTCTCAATTTCATCCACGACTCGGTATAAGGAAGGCTAGCGCGGGGCATATTTTGTGCCTCCATACCGCGCCGGAATGACAGATAAGTAACCATGATGCTAATCCAGTTAAATAAGCCGAAAATGGTGGCAAGCGATACAAGATCGCTGAATACCTGATTACTGCCAGTCGTGACGTTCATTAGCGCCAAGAGAAAGAAGATGGAAGCCGTTCCAACCGCCACAATAGGGACAGCGCCGTAGGTCCTGGTAAATATTTGAGGCAAGTAGTTGTCACGAGCTAGGCCGTAGAGTGTTCGTGATGCGATATATATATCTATCCGTCATTAGCGATGCGGCGCTATTATGATCATTTGATGCACTCACCCGAGTTTGCTGCGCTCAACACAAAAACAAGCAGGCAGCCATTAATGAAGCCCGGGAGAAAACTGATGCCTGCATCCTTGATCGCCACAATAAAAGGAGAAGCGCCTATTACATAGTAAGTAAATATGCATAAGAGTCCATATATTGAGAAGGGTAATAAGATCGGCATACCAGCTCCTGTCTTTGAGTGAGTTGCAGTCATCAAGTTAGGGCTGTTGTACGGCACAACCAAACCCAAGAGAAAAACAGCCCCTACATAAAGAAACAGAATACGCCAGAATGTCTGTCGTATAGCACGAGGAATCACCTTCCATGGCTTGTCTGCCTCTCCAAAGGCCACACCGACGACCTCTGTTCCCATGTATACGAAGCCCGCGCTGACCATGCAGGACCACCAGCCCAGAAACCGCCCCGTTGCTCCCTCAACGAGATGGGCATTGAAAGCTCCAGGATCTTTCCAGTAGCGGAATCCGAGTCTGTCATGATTCGGGCCTCCGCCGAGATCAATGACCAAGCAGAGTATCATCAGTCCCAGAATCACGAGGGTCTTGATGATTGCGGCGACAAATTCGATTTCTCCAAAAACCTTGACTGGGAAAAGCTAAAGTGGTTTGTTAGATTCCATTTATTCAGCTTGAGGGATTGGTCGAGACTAACATTGATAAAAATGATCGGGACTGCAAATGAGACAATCCAGACGCCAACATTGACATGGGGCAGCCAATACTGCATTATGAGGCCGGACGCGGTCAAGTTGTTGGCTAAAAGAACGGCATACTTGCAGAAGTAGTTCAGTCCTGTTGCGAATCTATGTCAAGTTGCAACTTGTTAGTTGACCATGATTGGATCTCCATGAATAGTCGAATACTTACCCATAGGCTGGATCTACAAAGCGTGCTGCGTATCCACTGAATCCCTTGTCCATGGGAAAGGCCGTTGCCATCTCTCCGTAAGCAACAAGCACGTTGTAACAGATAAACCCCAGAATGGCAAATGCTATCAGCATCGAGCCAGGCCCTCCGTTAGCTAGAGCAGCGCCCGTTGCAATCAGCAGTCCAGTACCAATAGAGCCGGCGATCGAAAACATGTTGATTTGCCGGCTGTTGAGGTTCCTCTTGAGTTGGCCATTTTGGCCATTTGTGGGAGCCTGGTTGGTCTCATCCGTTGGTATCGCGATGCCGATAACACCTTCATCTTGATCAAAGGTCGGTTTCGGCGAGGCTTCCATACTTCAAATGAGAGTTCTCTGTCGGAAGTGTGGAGTATTGTAGGATTGAGGGGAGAGTATTCACGGAGCCGGGATAGACAAACGATCTGGCTTGCTCATTCAACTTCCCCATGGGGTCGTCATCCCATTTGTATCCAGATTAGCTATATACGTGCTGTCAAATCTATCAGCACTTACAAGCATCACAGGACGATGGCGATTCGGCGCCGAAACCCCGGCTGGAGACGTGCTATCTCGAAGCCTTGACAGGTAGACACTAAACCTTACGCTACCCCATAGTTTAGGCCGGAACTAGAGCGTGGCTGACTTTGTCAATTGTATTTCTACTATGGCCCAAGGCTTGGGTTTGTGAATAGGATCTAAGTCTTTCAGCAATATAGTTGTCAGAAGTGTGGAAAGTTTATAGGATAAATGCTCTATCTATCACTGGGACACAAGGTATCCCCGGCGGAGGCAAACAACTAGAGTAAAATGAGCCAAGTTTGGTATGATAACATGGCACCTATATGTACTGTAAAAAAGAGCAGAACTTGTCAAGTATGGATGAAGCTAAAATAGCCGACTGTAGGGGACGCTGTGAAACATGAATGGTCTTCGGCGAAAAATCACCGAGACCCTGAGTGATCGCACTAGCCCACTTGCCCACGTCGCGGAGTTATTAGATATTACCAGTCCTGACTACTCATCGCTGCAGTATCACTTTCGGTACATTTGTGTCCAAAATCCCCGGGACACCCGAGATAAACTAGTACAGCTAAAATGAACTCTTATATGTAGCTTAAATCTAGAAACTATACCAGCGTGTCTAAAGTATATAATCTATGGTATTAAATTAATCACTACAAAAGCAAACAGTCAATTGGCCATACATTGCTATATGCACTCAGATTGCTAAGCAAAGTCTGATTGATGGTGTAAGCTAGGAGTATAACGCCGCCACTTCACTACTTTACACCTCACTGCTTGTTCTTGATTTCAGCTTGTCTTCCTGTGGAAACTGCCCCATTCATCAAAGTTGTACTACCATTTAATATAAGTTAATAGAACGCTGCATTGTTCAACCAATGGTGTGTTAGTTGCTTTACTTATGCCTTCGTCAACGCCATAATGCTCATACCCAGCTAATAGAGTTCCCCTTCCCCCTTAATTTGGAGTACATTCAGAATTTCGAACTGATGTCTTAAACTTGATTCCATGCTGCACACACATCCAATCCCCAGGCTTGAGACACTGAATTACACCGTTCGACATGTGTACAGCAATTTTCTTGTGTTCGCCCATTCCTTTCTCGTGGACTAGTTGAAGGGACCCGGCTTTTACCTTGCGACGTTTGGATGATGGGCTAACCACGTATGAAGAACCCACAAGTGCTCCGCTGCAGTTGGGTTCGGAATGTGGTATGGCAACCAGGTCATTGTTGGCAGCTGATGGTCCGATATTTCCGAATTGAATGAGGAAAACTGCCAAAAGATGCGTTGTAGGGAACTTCATGGCGGAAGAAGTTCCTTTCTCAACGGAATAGATGATGATATGGGAGAGAAAGGTGTAGGACCGGTATCAAAGATGACTTCAAGTTGAGAGAATGTAAAGCCAGGAAACAAATGATAGCCGTTGTTTGTAGTAAAATAGTTTGCCTTTATATCTATAACTTCATGTTGGCGACAAATCTTAATTCGGAAGCCTCCTTTCGGAAATCTCATTTCCGAAGTCTCGCTGCCAAAGTCTTACTTCGCTGGCATCTGAATCCTACAGCCAGCTCAGATTTTGTTTTTATTGGATGATATACGAAGGTGAGATAATTCTTTTTCATATGGATGGGACTATGTCACTGTGGGTTTTCTTTTGCAGCGAGTATTTGTATACAAACATGAAATACGTAATACTAGTGGATAAGTATCCAGGAAGACTGCTCATAAGGGGATTAATGGCCAATATAACGGTTACCCAGTATAGATGTAACTTGCAAATCTTGACCCACGCTACATTAAGCCTAAATAAAGGCTGACGGCGATTTTCAGAATCCTGGGTTTCCTCGGGGTTCAAGTGGAGGCCAAAAAGGCGAGAGAAAACATGACCGTTCTGTCTGTAAATTTCGATATGACAGATGGCAACGGCTTACATCTCCTGCTCTCATTAATGCTAATATTATCTCTTTGCATGAAGCCTGTTTACAATATATCGGAGTATAATTTATTATGTTGAGTTTATAGGTAAGTTCCCATGCTGTTGACAAAATGTATTATAAAGTCGATTGTGTCTACAAACCCCAGGTTCAGCTGCCCGTAAGTAGGCTATTCTATGTAAGGCAGGTAGAGTACATTGGTCATACCCTAATTCGCCTTTGTAGCAAACGGAGAAATAAGAACGAGGGTGGCAAGGGCAGCAACTTTACTTTATCTTAACCTAGTTAACACGAATCCCTCCAGGCAGCAGTAATAACTGCTGATATTTTCCAAGAGCTATAAGAATACCTTCGTAATCAATTACACTGGGTATAGTTAATAGGATTCAGGCAGCAAGAATTATTTTCTCTTCTTACCACAGAACAATTAGTGCAACTAACAATTGTTTGTAAACAACTGTGCTCCGCAAATAGGAAGGTAAGCACTAACTTCAGCTTCCCGTTAGCTCTGCTTTGGGCGACCAGCCGTTTGGCGACGAGCCGTTGTCTGTGTAACTGACTGTCCGACCTGTGCCTCAGCCAAATAATTGGTCGACCAATGGAGATGTTAATGGCGAATGTGGCGAAGTCATAAATGGCTATCATGTAACCTCACGCGTTGCTGAATGCTGTAAATCTCATTTGGTTCGAATTTGAGACCCGTTCGTTCAACCAATTGCATTGATCAACTTGGACTAGACAGCGATGCGCGTCACACTAGATCAGCGTTCCGCCGTATCAATTAAGTAATAATGTATACTTCAAAGAATCATTGATCATTAAGACTAGACAATATGATATATTGTATTGGGATAGTAATGTAAGTGTTAGGGGCTTAATACACAATGTACCCTGGCGGTTAACACCTAGGTTCATGATAAATCTGATGTCTCTATTACTGTTTGGTCATACAGAGCAAAGGATGAGAACTTTTTTCGGCTTCCCCTTTTGAGTGATCCCTGCTAAATTGTGGCAGGGATTCCTAATACAGATGTATGTTTCAATCATGATGCTATCTAAAATCCAACACTGGAAGTGTAAGCGAAGAGATCAAGCCGAATTGCTCACCCCACCTACAACGAGATTCTGTGCTGCAACCGACTTGTCATGATCCTTCCTTTCTACTAAGCTCTTGGAAGGATTAAATATGGAGATATAGCTCCGGACATCTTAGGGAACACCTAAACTCCATCTCACATATGTCCAGGGGATGTTGCTATAGCAGCCTATCTCGCGCTCGCGCTCGCGTTTCTAATAGTTAGCGAGATGCTAGAGTTGAGACAGAGAGAATTCAGATATAAACCTGCTTTCGTGTCATAAAGATGAGTGAGTAGTCCAGTTTGACTAATTTGTCAAACAAGCGTCATTCACCTACGCATGCTCAATCGACACACTATCAATATAAACTATCTATACATTTAAAATGAAGCAAGTCTTGTAACTACGATTTTCATTTCTCGGCTAACCTCTTACTATAGAATCGCAATTATTCTTGCATTTCAAGCAATGCTTTTTGGCGCTGCATCTGCGGCTCCTCTCGAAGGTCGCTCAATCTGCCTCGCCAACTTTGTTGGTACAAATAGCGAGGGGGGTGGTGGTCCTGGCCAAGCGCCTCTTACTTATAACGATTTTGGAATCACAATTACTGGAGGTGGCAAGAAGTTTCACCATAAGATGACAGAAGACGCTGATAATGGACTGTTCCACCGAGGCGTTAAAGGTGAAAAAATCGGCAGCAAGAACGGCGTCAAGATACATGCTAATTGGAACTACGCAAATAATTCTTGGCTTGGTTGTTATGTTAAGAGAAATGGGCACAAGTACATTGGCAAGGTTAAAACGCCTGATATTCATATCGGCACGGTGACCGTCACTGAAGACCACTGCACTGTTCATTTCCCTTGCTAGATAAGATGGGAACTAGTTTGATGAAGCTTTCAGGCTGGCATCGTGAGCAATGGATAGCTAGCGTTAGTAATGAAGCTGAGTTTGGCTTGACTTTCCGATATGAAAGTGGAATATCTCCTCGGACAAGATAGCTTGAAATAAGACAAGTCATAGTCACACAATAACCTCCAGCCGCGGCTGCAGCTTTTCTCCTGGACTAATGCAGCCACAACTGCCAAATTAGATTATTCCCTGCCTCATTCTCGCTTAGAGTCACTGATAGTCTTTAAACAAGCTGAATCTCTGATTTGTTGGATTCTAGCCAACCAAGTTCAAAAGTGCGTTCCGTAACTATCAATGAAGGGGTAGTAACTCTACCCACTCGTTAGAAACTACATACTCTAGCGTAATGATGAATCCCTCCAGGCAGCAGCATTTATCACTGTTGTAGCAATCATCATGTACGATACTGTAGCATATTGCTTGTAACTTTGGAATGGGTAGGATGTAAGAAAATCGATCATACATTTCCGTAAGTTCCTGCTATTGGCTTGCCGTCTCTCATTGAAATGTCTTTTTGTCATAAGTTACACTCACCTGCTCCATGAGTCTTAGCTTCGCGTAAAAGGTCTGGAAAGAGAGAGTCGAAAATGGGACCAAGGATGACCTAGATATGAGAAGGAAGAGGAAATACGGAGTAGTGACGCGCAAATCCACTTTTGGTTGGGGATTGACTGCAACACTCATCATCCTGCCACTGGTCAGACAATGTCTGACATATGACGTCTCTAGGCATTGATGTACTTTCTCCATCCCTATAAATATTCAGCAACTTCAATGTCATACTATCTAGGCACAAATAATATCTCAGTATCTCCTTCATTTGCGCCACCTCGCTCCAGCCTATGAAGTCTCACAGACCCAGCATTTAAGATGGCCATGACTTTTCTCACGAAATTTGCAGCTCTCGCACTTGTTACACACGCGTGGGCGGCTAATATACCCATCTCTCCCGTAACAAATGTCAATCAAGGGGCCAAAACGGGCTATTTTTCGGACCCGTTCCACGTTGTTTATCAGAACGCCAAGGACCTTTACATCTCGGGCACCACGCACAAGTATTTGACTTGCAGCAGTGGTGATCTTTCCGCGGAATGCGCTTCTTTGAACAAAAACAAATACGAAACCAGCTCATCATTGAACCAAACAGCCCATGCCGCTGGCACTACCATCTGCGGCGCTGCTGGCATTCACCCTTTCCAGAGCAAGGATCGCTCGTGGGATGCACTCGTAACGCTGCATGTGCAAAGCAACCCTAAATGCAATGGAATATCTGGATGGAGTGTCATTGTTCACGCACGTTCGGAGAACCCCGGCCCTGCGGATTTGCCACCGACATCATGGGTTGGCGACAAGGTGATGATCGGGTCCTTTTCTGAAAACGTCGACGCCAACTATGACGGCAAGTACTTTCAGACACCCGACGGACAGCTTTATCTTGTGTATCAGAAACAAAAGTCCAAGAAACCAAAACGCGATGGCGTTGCCGCATGGCCAATGGTTAATCCCACAACATTAAGACCTGGAACTAGCCCTACCTTCTTATTGCTCCCTGGCAAAAACCTGAAATCGGAGAATTACGTCTCTGGCAAGGGGCACTTCAAGCTCATTGAAACGGGCAACATACATGCCATTAATGGCAAGTTCTTCATGGCTTACTCGGTGGGAGCGTACAATCGGAAGACATACAAGATTGGCATCGCATACTCCGACACATTCCTGCCCGCCCCTGGCCAACAATACCGCAAGGTGATGAAGAACAACCCGGATCATCTCTGGGACTCCAAGGGTAGAAAGGAGGTCTATTACCTCCTTCAAGGTGAGGAGAAGCACGATGGGTGGCATTACATCGGCGATCAGGTCCTTGCGCCAGGTGTGCCGACAGTTGCTCAGATTGGTCATAACAATAGCTGGGTGTTGTTATTTGCTGGATACAACCCTAACGACGCTCCCCTCAAGTCAGGGACGGATAAATTTCAGGCAAATCACCGTCGCCCATATTTTACCAAAGTCAACATTGATATACCTGAAAACATTTCAGTGAAGCAGGCGACCGACGAACAACTGCGGAGCTGGATTACTCCTAGTCATTAACATCTAGCTAAGAATGAATATTTTGCTTTTATTATAAGGAAATGAAAAGAGAAAAGAAAAAAAAAAAGGGCGAAATTGGATTGGAATTATTTCCGAGCCAGGCAAAGGTAATGCGACATCAGCAGCTTGCTTGTGTTGCTAATTTTACCTATAGGTACGTAGGTAGATAACTTTTCTAAGCGGTGGCACTTGTACCTCATGGTACCAAATGCTATTCTGGGGCAGGGCCAAGTCTTCCTTATTCCATTTCTTGTACAAAAGTTACAAATACAGAATCCAATGGTTCCGTACTAATGGAGAAAACATTATATAAAATAACCTTCGCATATCTATTGACTAAGATTCTGGTTTAGCCAACTTGATTGATGATTTATCCCAAGCAGAACTCCTCCAAGGACGACCCGTGCGAATGATCGCCACCAACAATACCGATTGCCTTCCTATAAACAACGTCTCCTTTTCGTTCAATCCACATCACATGCGAGCAATCAAAATGCGCAGGATATGGCATGCCCCTATGGGGATCCCTTTCCGACTCCCAGCTTCTTCCCCAATTACTTCCCCCTCTAGTCCTGTACCCCTTCTTTGAATGGAATTCACCGGCCATCCACATACGGAATTGCCGCTCTTGCTGTGCACGGCCTGCTTGGTAGTATTCCGCTGGAAATATCGCTGGCTCCTTATCTTCAACAGACATATCTAGGAGTCCTTCTAGGAAAGAAGCAGCAATCTTGTGGTTATAGGCCTTGAAAGTCGTCAAGACTATGAACTCACAAGGCCCTAAGATGTCTGGATAGTTACCACCATCATCCGGGTTTAGGAAAATGGTTCCTATCCATCTGTCACCGTCTAATATCCGACACCTCTTCAATTTTGGATGGTCTTTAGACACCCTAGGATTGTTGACATCGGGAGTAATGGAGAATTGCTTGCTTGTTGCTTTGAACTTTAGATACCCGGATTCCCAAAAAGTTCTGTCCTCTGCTAGAGCTGGTAGTGCTTTATCACGCTGATTGCTCAAGTATTGTTTGAGTGCCTCGTCATCCGGGAAGAGAGGGATGTCCAATTCTATACCATTCGAAGCTTCGAATTTAAGGTTCTCAAGTCGAGGAAGAAATACCCGGCCAGTGCTTCCCCATCTCGCAGGGGAATCACCCCACTGATCAGTGACCGCGTCCTGGCAAGGATTTCCAACAACGCACAGATCATCACCACTGCCAGTCCATCCAGCCCACGACCAGCTTGGCCAAGCTGACTGACGTTGGGAAACTGCTAGTGGTTGCCAGAGCAAGGCATAGAAAATCTGCCGTGCTGGTAAGCCACACAGATAAGTGTCATCCGTGTAGCGAGCAAATACTCTGTGTACGCCAGTAATGGCGTTAAGGGTGTCGGACTTTCTTCCAAGCCTTCGTCCTGAGTAGATTGCAAGCGTCTCGTTGTAAGCACGCCAACAAGTCGCATAACCTATGCTTGGCAATTCCCATCCATTCAAACTGGTAATGTTGCTCTCGGCGCAGTAGAAATATATTCCAGCAGAAGTGAAGAGCAGAAGCCGTCGAGAGAGAACAAATTCCTGATATGTCCAACCTCTAGAGCTCCAAAGAGTCCCGTCCAAGATATCGACTGGTGGAGGCTCTGAGCGTACCGAGCTACGGGACCGAATGCCTGGTAAGCCTTCCGTGGCTTCTTTATCACAGGCCGCTACTATTGTAGCAACTGCAAAGCTGTAAATTCTGTCCATCTGGCCAATTTGGTATATATCTCTTTCATCTCTCTGATTGATGCAAAGAGCATCAACCCATAAGTATCTTTCATTCAAGGCTTGACAAGCATCAATCGCGTCAAGAATGGTTCGAGGTAGGCGTGAGAGGTCCAAAGGTGAATCCTCCTTGTATTCATCAGGTTTCTGGCCGGCCGGGAGTGGCTCCCACACGTAAGAAAGCGCAACATATCGACAACCTGGCAAAGCTTTTTTGACTTTCCCTTCTTCAATATCAATCACTTTGATGCCGTGAGGTTCTTGAATGCCTTGAGAAGGCTCAGCTGTCATCGGTAAAAGTGTATGTCTCTGCCTATCACATTTTCCTTCATGCTGCTGTATGCAAACGGCTAGAGACGTTTGTAGAGGCTGAAGACGAGAAGTTAATTCAAGATTTCCTTGACTGTTATGGGGGTCCATTTTCCAACAGCGGGATGACGCTGATAAACGTCTTATCTCTGGTCCTTTGCAGCGAAAGTTAAGAGACTGCACTGATCCGTTGGCGCGACCGGGCTTAAATAATATGATCAAGACACCACTCAATTTTCGCTCGTGGAGTTCCAGGTTCAAAGGCTGACAACATAGAAAATTGTATGCGTACCTACCCAATCTGCTGCCCAATTGGCGGGGGTATCGTCACGTATCCCGATCCTTTGACACTTAATTCGCCTTCCACTACAAATAAAATTATATACTACCTAGCTTTTTAATTATTTTACCCTGATGGCTAAGACTCGCCGGGCTGAGCCGATGACGAAGCGCTGATTATTCTCCGCGTTGTCCGGACCTCTGGTGATAGGTGCTTCAAGGCTGAAGCCAGCTCGTCAGCAGCTTGGACTAGAGCTTCGTCCGAAAGTGGTTCCAATGCATCTAGAATAAACAGCACACGAGTTGTATCGTCTGTTAATGCAGTCCTTGGACCCTGACGCCAATTCCAGCGGCGGCAGGTGATGCCAGCATCATCACACCAAATAGGTTCCCCTGGCACGGCACACTCGCTTTGGGCCTGGCCACCAGAGAAAGTCTCAAACTGCTCCTGTCCGCTGGCACGGGTAAGAAACGGTGATCCATTGTATTTGTCCAGATCCTCGCCACCGATGGGGACCTGGTGCTTCACGGAAATAGCATTGTAGATATCCGTCAATCGATTCACACGAGGTAAGCCGCCCTCTGCACGCCGTGACAATGCCTCCAGGCTATTGCGTGTTTTCTGAGGCTTCGCTCCAAAGGCCTTGTAGGTTTCGCGCCACGCGGCGACATGTGGAAGTTCAGTAACTGCACGTTCCGACAATAGTTTTTTGACAGAATTTTCCGCCTCGCGCAAAAGAGTCTCACTTGCATCGTCGCTAGGGCCCCGGCGAATACCCTCGACAACCATCAAGAGCGCGCGATAATCGGGACGTAGCTCAAAGATTTCGGGGGCTACATGAGCAGCGTTGAGAAGTTTTTGCATGTTGCTGATAATGCTCATCCCGAATAAACAGTAGAAGTTTGCTCGTGGTTACTTGAGATATGTAAAAGCCTTTATGAATGAAAGACGCATAGACAAAACTCTAAGGCGAAAGAGTAAAGAATGAGGTTAAAATTGTAGAACCTCTATCAACTTCAGACGGGCATGCCGATCTAAGAATTTTATACAGTAAATTACAGCTGCCGTGGCCTAATCGAAACCTTGTCCAACATAATAGATCTCATCGCTTTCTTTCCACCTTTGACGCCTTTCCATCGACAGAAGCTTAAGGAATACTTCTAGAATTTACAAATGCCATAGCGTAAGGCGTGTTGAACAGCGGCGGGTGGAGCCACATGTCCCACAAACAATGCTTATGTGGGTACGCAACATACGAGTATGAGATCGCTATCAAGCGGGAAAAAGGCCATTGCACACTGGCTTTCAACTTTGTCGCAAGTTGTTGTTTCTCAGATATAGCCAATGGCGGTTCATCATGTGGAAAAATTTTCGTGTCCTAAGCAAATTGCTATTTCTATAGCATCTTTCCCAAATTTTTCTTTATCGGCACACATCATCAGACTTGCTGCTCGGCTGCTATTTTTTAGGATTACCACTAATTTCGCGTTGTCTCTTTTAGGACTGCTGCAATGTTCCCAGTATAATTCCTTCTCCGTCTCCATAAGACATTTTCTGGCTAATCTTCGATTTAGTCTCAATTTGATTAAATGTAGTTTGACTCAAATGATGGTGTTCTAGAAAAATTCGTCCTTTGTGTTATGCTTGGTTAGTATAGCCAAATAGTTATGGTTCTTTTGCTTTTTCATAGTATAGGTAATGCAGCTAGATGCCATGGCTTCGCACATCAAAGCTTGGCGTGTCTAATTCTATGCTATAAACTTCTATATTAAGGTTTGTTTTCTTCCAAATAACTGAGACTCGATGTCAAGAGACCATGCGAAAAATTTTCATCTGTGGTTTTGGAAAAAGGGAAGGAAGATGTAATATGAACATCTTGGTTACTCCATACCCTACACTGCATGGGCGAATTTTCGATTTGAGATAAGCCTGACAATAATCTCCACTAGTAAACCTTACAGCATCATGTTAAACACGCCTTATGTTAACTATCTTGGGACTAACCATACAACTTAGCGCATACATAGCAGGGTGTTAAGCACGCCTTATGCATACAAGCGGAGACTGGTCCACTAACTCGACTGCCATCAGTGTTGTGTGTTGCTTTATTTCTGTCTGGTTCCCTCAAGAGAATGCTGATACGATCTGCAGCGATATATCTTGGGTTGCATCCCTTCGTTGGCTGAGACCTACACCAAGCTTGTTTGAGGTTTGGGAGCGTACATGGTCTGTAAATATGGCAACATGTACTCAAACGAAGGCCGCCATACAGCCATCTGTGGCTCTTACCACAATCGACTCTAGTTCACGACAGTCACTGGAATACAGCAACGCCAACCAATCTACCGATTCCGATGATGAGGCTCCACGAATGTCTCTCCTCCGCAAGCTGGCGGTTATTATACAGCTCTCAGGTGTCAACTTCGCTTCGAGCGCTGTGAACGGCCTTGTCGTCGTCGGCTTACCTACCATCACCGCTGATCTCAAATTGGATCCGTCACTGGCTTTTTGGCCAACCTCAGTCTCCAGCTTGGCAAATGCTTCCACAATCCTGCTTGCTGGCTCTGTAGCAGACTCAATAGGGCCACGGCCTGTCAATCTTGCTGGTGGTTTAGTGACGGGTGCATTTATACTAGCGGCAGGTGCGTCTAAAACAGGCCCTCAACTCATTGTGATGCGTGCCTTGCAGGGTATCGGCTACGCCATGCACCTAGTATCGTCTGTCGCTATTGTAACCCATACACTTCCGCGTGGAAGGCCACGCAACTTTGCCTTCTCTTGCCTTGGTCTTAGCCAGCCATTGGGTTTCTCGTTCGGCCTGGTTCTGGGAGGCATCCTCCAAGATCTCATTGGCTGGAGGGCAGCCTGGTACATATACGGAGGCCTGACCCTTGCCCTCTCTGTTGTCGCCGCTTGGGCCTTGCCGAACTTTCAGAATGAAGGAACCTTCAAGGGTGCTATGCGCAATTTGAAAGTGCGAGTGGATTGGGTTGGGGCATTACTTGCCTCCGTCTTCATGACATTGCTATCATACCTCTTTGCGTAAGTTCACTCCCTGTTGGCGCGTTTTCCATAAGCTCACGAATTTGCAGTGCCATCAGTGTGGATCTTAATAGAATACGAGACCCAAAAAGTATCGTGTTCATTTGCTTAATCGCCATGGCACTGCCCTTGTTTGTTGTCTGGGTTCACCGACAGGTCAAACTGGGTAAACCAGCCCTCATTCCGAATGCTCTATGGAAAGACACGGCATTTTCTAGCATTTGTGGTACAGTAGCTCTTTCGTTTGGCGTGACGACGGCAATGGAGCTTTTCGCCAGTTTATTGTAAGTCGCAACCCTGCAGTTCCAAAGCTGTTCCTTGCTGACAGGAATTTGCGTAGTTTCCAAGAAGTCCAGCACCTTTCTCCTCTTCAGACTGGCCTTAGAATTATGCCAAGTCTCCTTGTGGGAGTTATTCTTAACGTCACTACAGGGTTATTCGTCCACAGAGTGCCTGCGCTGTGGATCGTGACTGTGTCTTCCATCATTTGTTCAGTAGCCCCCCTTCTAATGGCAGTAATTAAAGTGCAATCCCCGTACTGGGCCAATGCCTTTATTGCACAGGTGCTGGCACCTATGAGCACCGATGTTCTCTTCACAGTAGGCCTCATTATTATTTCCGACAACTTTCCCGATAACACACAAGCATTGGCAGGCGCTGTGTTTAACACGGCAAGCCAACTTGGCCAGGCCCTCACCTTGGGCATAATGCAAATTGTCTCAACACTTGTGACAAAGGATCACAGCGACAAGATCCTGCCAATGGCTAGGCTGGAGGGCTTGAGAGCTAGCTTTTGGACCATGTTTGGTTTCATGATGTTATGCACTTTGTGGGGTGCAATTGGCCTACGAAATACGGGAAGAGTTGGATTAAAGCGTGATTAGGCTCACTATCACAATTACATCGAGGTCAATGGTCACGGAATTAGATAAAATAAAGGATTGTATCAGGAGTTTTTTTCCTTTTTTTTTTTTTTTTTTTTTTTTTTTTGCCATCAAGGTGGTAGCTGCTGACACGGCGAGATAAAAGGCTGGACGTAACGAACCCCGGTTTACATTCGGGGAGTGCATCGAGCTGGCATACTGAGCTACTGTGCCAGAAAGAGTTCCAAAAGTTCAATGTAGAATATCTCTCATGTGAAGAGAGTTGGAAATGGGACCGTGTATGTTAGAATTATATACCTGTGCTTAGCGGTTTGCGCATCAGTCTCCTGTTTACTCAACAGACCTCAAGAAGCGATATTTTTAGAGACAAGAAATTGCGCCCTCTGAACTACCAGAGTAAGATTATAACAGTCGCATTTGAGAAGACTATTTAAAAGTGTCATTCGTTCAATTCCGAGAACAAATCATTACACGTCAGCCCAATATGTCTGTTAACACGTGAAAAACTTAAATCGGCCCTATGTATTGATGTTGGCTGGTATTCGTAGTTCGTCGTCAAATGTCTCCTTCGAGAGCTAGGCTCTTCCTTAAGAAGATTAAACTCATTTTGCCGTTCCGTTTTTCTTGACCAAGGTGGGGTCTGGGTGGATGGACTGCCAGACATCCGAAGTGGCGAGGCGCCACGTCTGCGTCCCATATTCTGACTCTCAAACTTACGATTGTTTTGTTTCGCCTCACTGAACGATCGTTACTTTTCGCGGTTGTTTGACAGCCGAATTTCCATCAACTGTCGGCAATTCATATAGAATGTCGGGAGCTGACTGTGAATTCGTTGAGCTTCACGATGCCCCGGATTCCGACACTTGTCCAGCTTCGGGACAAACGGATCACACCACCTCACTGCACCAAGACGATCCCACAGAGCACAGCATCTCAACTCAACTTTTAAACCAGACAGTTTCCGAGCAGCCCTATGAATCTGCAACCACAGATCAGTCAATGAACCAGGACAATCTCTCCGATGACTTTTGGGGCTTGAGACATCCGGCAATGGCGGCACCCTGTGCATCTGAGGCTGTAGCTGGATCGAGTGCCCATTCTAGCGTTACTCATGTTCCACAACCAAGTCAGCACAATTCGGGTGCGGCCGATGAAAGTATTGCTCAGGAAAATCCAGCCTCTCTGACCTATGATTTTTTCACGACTCCATCGCCACTCCCTTACACGGGCTGGGAATCGGGCCCTCAATCTGCAGGGTCAGACCATGGTAATACGCATAGCAACTCTGTCAATCCGCCAAAGATAGGCTCGCGCTTCTCTAGGGAATCATCCAAGCTGTTAAAACAGTGGTTCTCAAACCACTATCATTATCCATATCCGAGTAAAGAAGAAATGAAGATGCTACAACGTCAGACCGGTCTATCCAAGACGCAGATTAGTAACTGGCTCTCTAATACCAGGCGGCGAGAAAAGATGCACCACAGCACACAGTCTTCTCAGAAGGTAACGACCGCAGTTGATCCCGATACATCGTCGATGAATATCCCCAGACGACCCGATACGCCGACAGTTCAGACGAGGCGTAATTACCGTACCATGGGACCTCTTGAACGCTGGGTTGACTCTCCTCCAGAGAGTGAGCCTGCAACGGTCACTGCTATTGCCAATGCGGTTCAATGTGCCGAATCATCACATTGTAAGTATCTAGACTAATTCTTTAGTTGAGCAATGCGCAAGAGTGGACATTAACTTGTGCATCAAGCTTGGCCATTGTCAACGCCCATAGATGACGAGTCCGGCCAGTCTATCAACGAATCTTCAGACAACAGCTATCGGACCTCAAGTGGCAGCTCACTTGCTTCAGCATACTCATATGGTTCCAGCGACTCTGTTGCTGGGGGTACGGCTTTATTACAAAGCAGGTCACGTCGTCGAAGGCGTAGGCTACGGTCAAGACCAAACAGAACTCGTGTCGGTAACATGCAGTATCCTTTTCAATGTACCTTTTGCGCAGAAACATTTAAAACAAAATACGACTGGCAGAGGCATGAGAAAACTCTTCACATACCTCTTGAGCGATGGCTGTGCTCACCCGAGGGACCGCGCGCCATCAACCCCGAAAGTGGCCGACCGCAATGTGTGTTCTGTGGTGAATCAGAGCCCACCGATGATCATATAAACAGCCACAATCCATATTCGTGCCAAGAACGAGTATTTAATAGGAAAGATCATCTTAAGCAACACTTGCACTTGGTACACAAGTCGAAGCTGGTAAATGCGGTTACAAAAGGGTGGAAAACATCCACCCCAAATATTAGATCACGCTGTGGATTTTGCGAGATTTATCTAGATTCATGGGGTGATCGGGTTGAACACTTGGCCGACCATTTTAAAATGGGCAAGACTATGGCTAGCTGGACGGGTGATTGGGGTTTTGAAGATGTCATCACAGATACGCTCGAGAACGCCATTCCACCTTGTAAGACGTCCCATCCTAGTCAGTCTTTGATGCAAACTAATTGTCATGTTATAGATCTTCTTGGTGAAGAGAGCACTAGCATGTTTCCGTTTGAAGCAAGCGATGTTTCTCCAGAATCCCCCCGCTCTGCATATGAACTACTCGTCGTTGAGCTCTCGTCTTTTGTCGAAACATATCAGTACAAGACTGGGCAACTTCCTAGCCATGACGCCATGCATATCGAAGCCTGTCGCATTATCTTTGCTTCAGAGATGTTGACGTTAGAAGTAGACGCCGAACCCTCATGGCTGCGTGACCTAGTCTTGTCGAATGAGATGATTGCCACGCAAGCGCAGTTTCTTCCTATACGAACACCGTCTGAGGGAAGGCTTCGAACCCTAGAGATTAGGGGAAAGAAGTCGCTATTCGAAGAATGCCCTCTTGAGGCCCAACTCTACAATTTTGCGTTTACCGAGGCGATGGTCAACCAGGCCGTCATTTCCGACGCGACGTTACATACAGAGGCTTGTAAAATACTCACACGAATGCAACAAGCCTTAAAGCTACCTCTAACCGATTTCGTATTCACATGGTTCATGACCCTGCTTTACTCATCGCCGATGAATTGGCTCAGCCAGTTTAGGCAACGTTCGTCTCTTCCAATCACTGAAAGTGGTGGAATATCTCTGTCTACGACTTTATCCGGGCACTGGACTCTAGGGACTACATCTCGCACAATTCACAGTCATTTGTATATCGATACTCACGATTTTGGAGCTCTCCAGCAATCTAACGGAGAGGCAACCCTAGGGGCCGGACATTATGCGAAAGCCTCGCCCAGCGAATCACATTTTATTGGGCTTAAACATACGCCGGCAAATGTCGGAACTGGCATACCTTCATCACCACAGTCATTTATGCCCACCATGTTCCCTATGAAGCATGCGGATGTGGGTTCACGGAGACAGCCTGATGACCTTCTGAAAGGGGCTTATATGTTCCATGATCCCAATTTTCACAAGTGGCTGGGCCGGGAGTTGGGCCGCTGGGTCAAGTCTATTATGTCTCCCAATAACCCAAATTCCCATGTACCGTCCGACAAGGAGATTCAGCATCACGCTCGCTTTCTCGTGTATGATGAGTAAGTGATTTACCACTTTCCGTATTCCTTCTTTCTTGCTAATCGATTTTCAGCGGTGATCCGTGGAACCAGACGGTGGCAGATAATCTAGAGTGGTTGCATCGTTTTAAAGTCAGCGTTGGGATTATTCCAGAATAGGACCTGAAATGAAAATGATCAATAGAAGTAGCTATGGCTATATTGCATCAACTCAGTCGCACCTGTAAGCGGACGATTTGTCTCATGTCGTGCGTGCACATACGAACGTGGATTGAAGATAAAATACGATATGCCGTTGTTGCAGCGTACTGTTGATTCACATTTCTTATGGGAAAACTAGCTACATTTTTTGGCATTTCAGTTCCTAGAAAAGATGCCAATCTAGGATTATTTCCTCTTCTCGTAATCATCGCCAACATTCTCCTCCTCTTCAATAGTAGCGATGTCATTAGAGTGGTAAGGATCGACAGCGATTTTGCTAAACTTGCGCGCTGGAACGCCCCTCTCAAAGAGCACATCAATATCAGCAAACGTAAGACCTTTTGGTTCTGGTAGACGGAAATAAGTCCAAACAATGCCAACCAAGTTTGTTCCAGCCCAGAGGAAAGCTGCCTTTCCACGCCAATTCCAAGCAGTTGGGTTTATTAAACGCGCCTGAAGAGTGCTGGTGACGAAACCAGAGGCAAGGTATGAGTTGCGCGATAAAGCGACTGTCTTGATTCGAAGACGATTTGATGGCAGCTCAGCCACAAGTGAGTAGCAGACTGGTCCAACTGTGAGGTCGTAGGCAAAAGTTAGAACGAGAATAAGCGCGCCAGTAGCCCAACTAATACCGGAATTGAGCTTTGGTATGCCAAGAACACCGACGGTCACCAAGATTGTGAACATGAGAATTTGTCCCCAGAGGTACAGCGTTCGGCGACCAAAATGTGGCATTAAAAACCATGACCCAACAGTGCCGACGAAAGCCATAGCAGATTGACCGACACCAAGAGAAAAGGCATTAGAGGGAGAGAGGCCAGCCTGTTCCATAAAATAGGTCCCGGCGCCAATCATGGGTGAGCCAGAAGTGTGTTGGATCACCCATGTCATGACAGCTAATTCTGTTCGGCGAAGATCAACACCTTTGAAGCAATCCCAGTATGAAGTGCCAGATGTTTGCTCAATCTCCATCTGATGGGTATGAATCATCATAGATAATGTTTCCTCAACATTAAAATTTGGGTTTGCTGTCTGAGATGTAAGGCGGAGGAGAGCATCATGAGCTTGCTCTATCTTTCCGTGACGGACGAGCCACCTACAGATTAAAGTTAGATATGCATAATCGTTATATGATATAGCTAGATAATCATCTGGCTTACCATGGTGATTCAGGCGCGAAGAAAGTAGCTATGGCAATAGGAATCGGCCACACCCATTGAATGGCATATGGAATACGGTAAGACCACTCAGTATTGCCAGATACGAACCCTTTCAAGACTCCAGAGGCAATTAATTGACCTATTACCCAACAGAGATTTACATAGGTAGTGAGATATGCGCGCAATGGAACCGGGCAGACTTCTGCTGCATATGTTGTCGTCAAGGTTTGGAAGACGCCCCTCAAACAAGTAAGTCAGTGAGCGCAATAGAAGGGGGATACTTGCGACTTACCATGGCAATCCAGACATGATGTAACCAGCAAGAAGCATCTCTACATTAATAGCAAAGAATTGTATAAAAATGAAGCACGTAATGGCGAATAAAGCTCCAATCATAGTCCACCGGTATCCAATCCTCTCCGCAACAATACCATTGATGAACAATCCAATAATTTGTGCGGCGCTTGTTCCATTTCCGAGAGCATTCTGCCATGTAGCACTGAGTTGGTATGTTGGGTTGCCCTCTTTGTCGAGGCCAGTGTATTGTCCATACTTCTTGGCGAATGCCCCCATGCCGTAGAAGCTGCTCAACAGCCACGTATCATAGCCTTCCATGACGACGGCCAGCGAAAGAGCAAATGAGAAAAATATGGCTTTTGGATATAGTCTTATACCTTCAAGCAGGCTCATTTTTCGTTCGCTATCAGCAGCGGTGCTGGCGTCGGCACTCAGGTCCGCCAACTTGGACATCGCGACTGGTGACTTGTGGACAGCTTCATCTCCTGGAGAGATAACTGTGCCATATTTGTCATCTCCAGCAACTCCTAGCTGAGAGGCAAATTTGGAATTACGTGGTTGACCTTCGGCATTTTTTACTGCAGGGTTGGCGGCGTGTAGATGGTGTTGGTCGCCCACGACAGACCCCTCGTTGGTTGCCAAATCCATGATGTTGGTATGAGAAGTGTTTCGACAAATTAAATAAGCTGGATGCGATGAATAACAACAATTTGACAAAAACCGTCTCAGTATTGATACAGCCTGGGTCCAAAGACTTGTTAGACGAGTTTTGGTATATATAAAGGCCAAGTGCAGCGGGCCTAATATACACTTGGGAGGGCTGCTAAAGGTCTCAAGAGCGCCTCATTAAGTTCTCCGAGATGAAGTTACGCATTTCATGATAATAATAAAAAACGACAATCAAGAACCAACCAATCGACCATGCGGTCAGACATGACAGCTCTTTCGTAAAGCAAAGAGTTGGAGAAAGTTGAACGTGCCTTGTCAGCGAGATCTCGCACCTCCTAGCGCAAGTCTTTTGGCTCAATGGCCTCATACAGTCCAAATTCCAATACTGCTATTGGCTATGGAGCCGAAGACATTCTTGCTTCCGAGCACTCCACCTTTGCCGAGACAGGGGCAAGACTGTAAGCACCAGTACGGCATCTTAATTGGCGCACCACCTGAACTTGAGCCCATTTGGTCCCCTGGAATATTCAACTAATTGTAGGCTATTCAATGACCGAATGATGTTATTGGCTATGGAGCCGAGCCTCAGGCACGTTTCTTGATCTCTGAGCATTCCACTATTGCCGAACCACGAGCCCTTTTCTGGGCTCTCAGTGACTTGAGGCTAAATACCTGCCATCTATCGGGGCTTTCCCAAGGACCAAAACGACATTTCTTCAGAAGTGCGCCATTTCGGATGACTACTCCCCCAAATCCGATTACAAAGCTTATACAACCTGTGTCTTGCCAATTGCGTTGTAGCAGGAAGAAAAATGGCGGCCAAAGCAAACCCACTAAGAATGACAATACAAACCATTCGCATCGCTGGACATCGAGGTCACAGCGCCGCCGCTCCAGAGAATACATTGGCTGCTTTCAGAAAGGCTCGCGAGATAGGTGGCAAAGGCGTCACTTGCGAAACAGATCTTGCTGTCACCAAAGATGGTGAGCTCATCTTGCTTCACGACGATACTGTCGATCGGACGACCGACGGCCACGGTCTGGCTAGTAATATGACCTATCTGGAGATCTCAAGGCTTGATGCAGGTCGATGGTTTGGCGAAGAATTTACGGGTGAAAGGATTCCAAGTCTGAGAGATGCCTTGCATCTTGCCCGCGAACTTGAAATCATCTTCCAACTTGAGCTCAAGGTGTACGACCATAATGATATTATGTTCCCCAGATTAAGGGCGCTTATCGACGAATTGAAATGCGCCGACCTCCTTCAGTTCTCTTCCTTCGACTTTGTCCAACTTAGAGCAGTCAAAAATATTATTTCAGAGGTACCTACAGTTGGGCTATCACATTCACGATTGATAGAACCTGCTGCTCTTGCTCGAGAAGCCAATCTGGACGCGATGAATATTGAGATTCAGCATTTTCCGAGTGGCGAAGCTCATCAACTGCATAAAGAGGGATTTGCGGTCTTTCTATTTATTCCACGTCCGGAGGTACTTGAGCTTCTGAAGGAATATGGCAGAGACATGGAGGCCGAAATCATCGAGTGGATTCTTCAAGGGCAATTAGATCAAATTGTATGTGATGACGTCTCGCAAATGGTTAGGATCAGGGACAAAGCTCATAAGCTACTAACGAGTTGAACAAAACCAATTGTTGGATTTCTAACCCAGCTATGATGAGATATTTAATAAGCATGATTTATTATATTGTTGCGGTACAGTTGCTTCTAGTAGTGCTGCTCAAAAAAATGATTTGCTACATGCGTGGGACCATTGTATTAAAGGCTCCATTGCAAAAGTATTTTGTGGCCACCCTCCTCTTTTCCGTCCTCTGCTCTCTCCCAAGTGCCTCTCCCAAAGCTGCGATAAACTCACTTCTACTTATAGGACTCTGGACTTGTCTCAGGCGAGCCATTGCCCATTCCGTCTCATCCTGTTCAAGATTTTCGATAGAATACAAGAAGAGCGGCCGTATGTATCCTGGATTAAGAGTGCCTTTGCTTAAAGCATTCCATTCCCCTTCAACAATGTCCCGAATTCGGCTCATGGGTTGCTGAGACTCGGGAGAAGGAAATGGATCATCACCAAGCGTGCGCCTAAGACCGACTATCTCACCATAATATGCCGCTGTACAAACTCCGACTAGAGCAACAAGAGGTTCTGCAATCATTGGGCAGAAATTTTCTCGGAGCTGACCTGGCTGAAATTGCAGTGGGCTTGGGCGGGCAATCCATAGAGTTGACAGAGCATTGTTCAGGTTGGTCACGATTTCAGTAACTTCTTCTTGATCTTCCGGTGTGATCCTTGATCGACGGTAGTGACTAAGATCTTGAATTCGATTCGAAATTCTTTGAAGCTGTAGATAAAAAGCAAATACCGGAGAGCTTATGATGTCGTACATGGCACTTGTTGAATCTGAGCTGTTGCCTAGTGGAGGGAGATTAGGCACCTCAGTAATATGGTCGCTTAGGAGCTGAAACACCGTTTCTGGTAGTAAACCGCAACATCCCGATCGTTTGGTAGCAACGTGTAAAAGTTGTAGCCAGGTACAGATACGTAAGGCGATAGGGGACCGATCGGTATTTAGTATCCAAACGGTCAATCTTGCCTCAAAGGCTAGGCCAAATGCACTTAACGAAGGGCCATCTTCGTTGGGTAAAATGACCTCGCATAGGCACAGAAGCAATGAGATGACTAGAAGAGTGTCGAAGGCAGTTTTCTCATCGGCTACCAGGAGTTCAAAAGTGGTGAGACGGGCTTGATATTCCGAGGTAGCGTGAAACATCGCTAATCGATTGACCTGGGCTCTGTATATGATTTGAACGGCTTCAATAGCTTCAGATATTGATGTATCCTGAGCACCTTGTTGTACGATATGGAGTTTTATCTTGTTCCAATTTAAATAGTCAAAAGCTGAGATGATAGGACAATCCACTTCGTCAATGAAGTATGAGGATGATCGAGATGTTATCCCAGAAGGGTAAAACAAATCAATGGCCGTAGTTACATATATTTGTAATGATGTAGTGTAGAATCGAGCAGAGGGCGAGTCTGCATTCTCCGAAATCGATTCTTCATTAAAGTTGTTGATGTCTTGATGGCTGCTGCATGTTATACCAGCATCATTTGACGCTGGTAAGCTTTGCGACAACTGCATTGGGTACTGAGCAGTATTAAGGATGGTCGTTTCCCTCGTATTGCACACAGAATCAAGAGGCAATAAATGGCCATGAATAAGGCCATGCCCAGTCCGACTCCGCTGTGAAGAAATGGACGGGTTTCTGGGTGAATTCTGTGGTTTTTGGTTGCCAACGTTTGGCGGCGCTGGCTGTAAAGGCATCAGAGGTGGCCTCCGCTTGTAGACGCATTTCCTCTTGGCCTTTGAGCATCTCTGGCAATTCGGCCGCTGCTCATCACATTTTATCTTTCTAGCTCGGCAGATGAGGCATCCAGTGCGGACGCGACTTCGGTGGTTTGTTTGCTGCAATGGTGGACTCGAAGTGTTTCCATTTTGGATACAGGCGTTTAGATCCGTAAGCATCATGAATTCTGGCAGCAATGCTGCACCGTCGCCTACGAATATGAGTATGAGGAAGAAAACAAGCAAGGAGAAATTCACAGCAGGAGATTCTCCTCCAAACAAGAAAATGCGGAGGTTTTGTTGGTCCCACTCATACCAGCCACGTGGGCTTGGAGATCAGCCAAAGGAGAGACCTGATTGAACGAACAGTCTGGGGAAAGGTAAGATTCAGTTTACAGATCCATAGGTGGGTTGTTTCTTAACGCTAATGATAACGCTACAACTCAGAAACTCCCTGATGAATGGGATGTTGGTACATGTATCCACGCCGCAGCAAACCTTACGCCAAGTTCCCCAGCGAACCCCAAACAATGCCAGCCTCATTCCCACGCTTAAAAAGAAAAGCTGGGGTATTATAGACAGATTCCACTATACCTGTAAGCAGCAGAGGTGGGCTATTACAGGCGTCCCACAAATTGATGAGGCTCCAGTCTCGGCGGCGGTAATGGTGGCAAGAGATATTATCACAGGGCAAGACTTGACACACCACGACGCTGATGGCGGTGGTGTTTCTATATGGACATCTCATGCAGATATGCGTCCATGTCCATTGATGTCGCTGCAGGGTATCAAATATACATGTAGTGTCCATGATTACCTTTGTGCGCCGTGTTGATGGTCAAGTTGGTGGAAATAGTTCCCGTTGGTAAGAAATGCTGCAACCTCTTGCGGAATAAACAGTGACCGATTGTAATAGATATTTCAATCTAAATACCGATAATTGGTCATGGCATAAAATGCGGGAACATAATGTAGCTTGATTCAAGTGCTCCCACGAGGCCGAGATCTGTACGATCGAATTGACCCGTTCGTTGTAGGCCTTGACCATGAATAGGAAATGCACCCAGAGGAGTACACAATGTACTGCAAAGACAGTGGAGGCAAAATAGGACGCCCAGACCGTGGGGGAATGGAATGGAACTGAATTATAGCGTTGTGTCGATACGTCCTTATAGGTCTTCGGGCGCTGTAACGCGCTGTATCGCGAGGTACGCACCTAAACTGGAGCGCTGGTTGGTCGCTATCTGAGGCTGATAAGACAACCTGATAGACATGTACCTATGGAGTGCCCAGGTGGTCATTTTCAGCAGGTGATGGCGATGAATCGCAAATTCCTGATTTTTTGCTGGATAAAAGAATTTCACAAGAGATTCAATTGAAAGTAGCTGCATCGCGCATAATGGAAGTAAACACAGTTTTAGAAGCGCATCGCAAACATATCCGCCTAGGTTGTGGCTCCCACAGTCGCTTATGATAACCACAAAATCTCTATCTTACCAAAAAAGGCCACCGCCTCGTAGGTACAGTACCTAGGTATTCTGTATCTTTTTCAGCAGCCTCAGGCAGCCGCAGGCAATCGCTGGCCTTTCCTTTGCCAATCTCGTGTATCTCCTGCATCTTCATCTCCTTCGCTAACTGCCAGCCTGAGGTCTTCAAAAGGTCAGTCAATCAGCGAGTGCATGCACGTCCAGCAATATCGCTGAGATGCACTAACAAACCAGCGCTGCACGCACTAGATCTTGCCGCATACGATACGACGCCGCTCCATTACCGCTCCACAATGTCCGACGCCGCACGCCGCTATAACTGGAGGGAGTTTGGCACGCTTGGTGGATTGGCTTGGACTGGGCGGGGGAATTGGGTACGAGCACAAGATCGGCGCGGGCAAGGCAATCTGCTGGTCGGCCAAGATGACCTTGTTACCAGCCTTGCGCTTCTGCGGGACCACGCCATGTTTGAGGCAAATCTTGTCGGCAGTCAGCCGTAAAGTCTTCTATGGCGATCGAATGGAAAGAAGTAACGGCGAGTTGGTCGAGTTGTTCAGCCTTGTTGTAAAGGGCGCGGACAAAAACATATTTGGCCCAGCTGAGCTTCGGCCTTGAACGCTCAAGTCGTTCTGCGACTGGAATGTCGTCAAGCTCAATTCATTTCGCGCGCTTGTACCGTGCTGTTGCCCACACATTCTCTGCCTGTCAACCAACACTGTCGAGCGACGTCAACTCCTCTACCTTTGTTTGAGACGGCTCCTCAATGCCAAGGTTGCAGAGCACCACTAATTCCCGGCAAAGTGATTTGCGGCAGAGACAAAAGTTGGGCTAGCATTGCCATGCGTGGATATCTCACCGAACTGGAGAGTGAGTAAGTCAAAATCGAACGGCTCTCGTGGCATGCATTTGGCGCTTGAGCGAGCACATGAAGCATTGGAACACTGCCGTACGCTTATAAGTAATAAGCAGCAACCTATTGTTAGCATGAAGGCGCGTAGATAGAAAGTGATATAGGTTGTTTATAAGACGAAAAACTGTCAAGTATTAGGAGGGGCACATACCACTCGGAGCACTGGGAGGAATTTCTGCAGCAATTGTATCGCAAAGGCGCGACTCCTGTCAGTGGATTGTGTGAGCGCTGTGCTTGATCTACTCCAGGATAGTCTAGGCTCATCTTACGCCACGTGCTGGAACAATGGATCCTGAATCCTGCGGAATCCTGACGGATCTCGAACTAGCCTCATTGCAACCTCAACTGTAATTACAGCTTACCCTACGTTTTTTTTTTTTTTCCATAAATTGGACATTATGCAATTGAAAAAGATCAAGAGCGTTTACATGCTTCTGGAGTAACGCGAACAGCTAAATCCGTCAGACATATCACGAAGTATTGCCGTTCCTATTCTATATCGATGATGAGTACTTGTACAAAAGTAGCAATCATAGGCATAAAGGAAGAGTAAAAAGTAAATCCAGATGTTCATGCTTAACCACTGCTCAAGAGCTTACTGTACTATGATACACTTCAACACATTATGAGAAACTCTTCCTTGCTGCTGTGTCATAGATAGCACCCCTTCAATTGACATTTCTTTTTACTACTGATTCTAAATCATCGCCAATAATAGACTAATGGTTCCAGCACTATGATACTCTAAATACATATTTCACAGACCAAACAACGAACCACTTTCAATATTGCTGCCTTGATTCTAAAAGTCCTGACACTCCATGATCAGACAACTGTTCACGTTAAAATTATAGTGACTAGTAATACCTAGGCATTGAATATCTCCACAATAATAT
Organism: Trichoderma breve; assembly: GCF_028502605.1. Classification (NCBI taxonomy): domain Eukaryota; kingdom Fungi; phylum Ascomycota; class Sordariomycetes; order Hypocreales; family Hypocreaceae; genus Trichoderma; species Trichoderma breve. The sequence continues at coordinate 7,396,689 of NC_079232.1, forward strand.
GTACAATTCTTGCTATCTGTATTTACATATATGTACGTATATATATACTCTCAAAGTTATCTAACAGGCTTCATCTCGAAGTACCAGCTTTATCACACCTACATCATCATGATACGAGCCCAGCTTGAGACATGCCAGCTTTATGCTCGGCCGGCGGGCCAAGTAGTGCCGAAACGGCCGTTGGTAGATGCAATGACGGGGCTGCCGTGATCGTCATCGACATAAACGTACTGAGAGCCAACCTGCTGGAGCTCCCAGTCGCGAGGAGGCGTGTTGATGGCACCGCCAATGAATTCCGTGGCCGCGAGCACCCTCTGTCCATCATCCTTGGTGTCAAGAGCGTTGCTGGGCGCATTGCTCAAGATGTCCTGCGTGAATCCCTTCCACGCTCCAGAGCCGTCCTGAGAGCTGACCAGAACACCGCCGTCACAACCACGGATGAGAGAGACGTCGCTCCAGCCCCAGCCATTGGAGTCCCAGCTGAACTCGAACCATGTGCCGAGCCAGTGAGCCTGGCCATTGTTCATGGTTGCGTCAACGCCGCGCTGGATGCGGCCTGCCCAGCCATCAGGGAAGGACAGGAATTGAGTTGCGCCGGCTGCGACCCAAACGTACTTGTAAGGAATCGAGTCGCAGTTGTTGTGGAAAGCGTAGAAGCCCCGCCAATCGTTGTCGGTGTTGGTAATGAAGATACCCTTGCCGCCATTGTCACCGTCGCCCCAGGTGAAAGTTGGCGAAGTGTTACAGACCCAGTCGCGCTTCGACTTTGATCCCTCAGACTTGAAAGACTGGCGGACCAAGCCACCAGTCTGATAGCTTTTGAAGGAATCTTGTGGTACGGCTTTGATGGCATTAACATCAGGCGCGGTGATGTTGTTTGCGGGAGCTGCTCCAGGAGTTTCAGTTGGGAGCGCGATGGCTGCGCCAACAAACGGGAGAAGAGAGATGACACGCATGATGATATCAGATGAATGAATAGCTAATTTTTTGTTAAAGCAATGATTGTTGGATGGCTGGACTGAAAGATGAGATGAAGCAATGTCTTCATTTATATACTTTTTCCCTCTCTATTCGCATGTTCATGCGAGACTGTGATAGTCAACTTTGAAGCAACACTATCTTGTCATCTTCACTCTTCGCTCACATCCGACGCCGCTCGGATAGTCGCCGTAAGATTCGAGTTGCCAGGTAAGCTCATGGGTAGTGATAGGATCCGTCAGTTCCGCATCTTCAATGGCGTGCTGTAATAGGACCGAACTAATTGACGAAGTTGTAGCCACATCCGGCTCCTGAGTAGCAATAGCAGCCATGTCGAGTTAATAGCTAAAGGTGGCCTATGATGAATATAGAAGGAGATGAGTTGAAAAAAATAATCGTATCATTATACCCGACAATGGAAAGATTGAGTATCATTATGAGATGCTCTACTGCGGGATTATATCGACAGGATCCATTTGAGCGTATTACAAATGAGTATACCTATTGGAGATAAAAATACATGTCTTTACCTTCCTTTTGTAGAAACAATAATTATGTATCCACATATGAAGGATGCAAGGCAGCAGTTTCCAGCGTGTTATCCTAGCAAATAGTATAAGCATTCTGTGCCGCATATCGCATAGCGTGGGCCGGGGTTGCATCCTGTCAACTAGGACTTTTAGAAACTAACTAGGAAAGCGTGCCTGACTATCATCCCACGAGGGATATGATTCATATTAAATAAAAGCGTACTAACAAACAGGTTTGTTATGCTTACCGGTTAGTTCAAAAACAGAAAGTGAATACAGAAGCGGAAGAGCAAAAAAATCCTTCAACAGATTGCAATCATCCTTCAAGATATTGCAATCAATCAAAAGAACAAGATAATTGAGGGCTTGGAAATTGTATATATAGCATATAGATTACCGTTGTAATACAGGAGAATTCACCACCGCTCTCAAGTTTGTGGCACTTCCAATCTCTTTGCTCACAGCAAAAAAACTTTGCTTTCATCTTCTTTTTGCTATTCGAAATTTGTCAATTTGCTCAACCAACATGGTTTTCTCCAGTAAAAGGTTAAGCGTTGCCGCTTCTCTTTTCACCTTGGCCCTTGCTGATCCATGGCCAAAGCGTGGCCTAGCTGCAAACGATGATATTCCCATCTCGCAGTTTGGCGGGTCGTATAATGGCCATGGTTCGCAGGTCAACTGGCAGTATAACTGGGACAGCACAACCTCCCAGAAGCAAAGCTGGGCCGAGTTTGTACCCATGCTGTGGGGCACGCAAAGCTACCATACGACTCAATGGTTTGACAATGCTTGGTACTGGATCAACAATGGAGGCTCAGGGCACTTGCTGGCTTTTAACGAGCCAGAGCTGGGTAGCCAGGCCAATCTAAGCCCTGGCGATGCTGCTAATGCGTGGAGGCAATACATGGAGCCTTTCTATGGCCACGCGCAACTCGGTGCCCCTGCTGTCTCTAATGACGGCTACAACTGGATCAGCCAGTTCTTGCAGGCCTGCAGCGACTGCCACATCGATTTCATCCCGATCCACTGGTATAATGATTGGACGCTGGAAGCGGATTTTGAAAACTGGGTCAACAGTATCTGCTCCCTTGGCGGTGGCCGCCAGGTCTGGATCACAGAGGTATGTTGCTCATAACAAGTTTTACCAGCAAGAAAGAATGATTGCCGATATTAACCGCTCGAATAGTTTCAAGCAGGTGGAAACGCTGACCAGGAGGCTACTTTCTTGCGATCGGCGATCCCGTTCCTCGATAACAACCCTTGCGTTTACCGCTACTCCTATTTTGGTACTGCGGATAACGGCAAGGATTTGCTCCAGAATGGTGGACCTTCCCTTTCTTCCCTGGGAATCCAATATGCTTTTAGCCCTTACGGCTCGGGCAGTGTGTAAGATTATGACATTGGAAAAATTGCTGGTGTACATATGATGTCTTCAAGCTCATGATCATATTATTAAAAGGAATTACTACTGTATATATATGATTCAGGATATATAGTTATATGAAAATGAATATACTGCTTGAGATGAACATTTTGGAATTCTGTAGTCAAGTTTTGCGCATTACGGCCGATAGTCCAGTTAGATTATGACTGAGTATTATGGGTGGTTAGTAGATGCTGGAGCCTCTTGTAAATATTTTAGGTCCACGCAACGAGGGGTTTAATATAAACCATTTCACTTCTTAATTTTCTCCTCAAAAGATTACAAAAAGTTGAAAAAAAGAAAAAAAGAAAAAAAAGATCTGCGATAATGAAGATGCATTGGTCTATGTAACAAGTATATAATCCTATGTAACTATGTATTCTGCGTAGCTATTTACATGACACGACTGTGAAGAAGAATAAATACTTTGGATAATTTACGAACAAAAACAGGAACAAAATTCCCAATCCTACTTTATCATAGCACCAGCAAAGTTCTCCCTGTCTCAAGTCTAAGCCTCAATCGCCAAGACGTTATGGCTGTCTAGGGTTAGGAGGGCAAGCAGCCCCAACGCAGCAAGTAATTTGGCCAGACTGGCACTGTCCGAAAGAGTTGGCAGCGCCATCGTTAACATACGTCCAGGCGGCGTGCTGGCAGGGGGCGAAGAAGGGCGCAGCAGATGTAGCTCCTTCATCGCTTCGGAGCGGGTTAACACAGGCGTTTTGTCCGTCGTTGTGCTTTATGTCATGTTAGCTTCAGTCTACTGTAAAGGGTGTACTACAAGTTTCAGCCTACGCCGCAAGAGTTGAGGTTGAACAAGTTCTTGTTGCAACCAGTCACAACCTGTCCGTTGCAAGAGCAAACAATGGCAACAGAGAATCCGTTACTGGAGAAGAATTAGTTGATAGAAATAAGGAATGTGAATGGTGATCTATAACTTACACATAAGAGACATCAACATCGGCCACGGCTTCAGTAGATCCCTGAGGAACAACAAAGTTACCCTCAATCAGGGAATCATCGCCTGTAATGGCCCAGCCGGCGTCGTTGATGGCGACATTGCCAATCCATCCAGTTGGAACGGCAAAAGCAGCAGTGGCACCATTGGCCATGGTGCCGGGACCTACATTGCCCGACACAGCGGAAGGTCCGTTGGGGTCGTGAGCGTGCGAGGTCGAGATGGCATCACCATGGCTGTTAATGACAGTGATAGTCAAGAACTGAGGAGCGGCAGCAATCTCGAGACCGTGGATGTTAGGAGCAGCCGTTGGACCGGCAATTCGAACGGTTGAAGCAATGGTGCCTTCAGTTCCAGTCAATGCCGGCTGAGGGGCAGCAAGAACGGAGCTGGCAAGGCCAAGTAGGGAGATGTAAGTTAAGCGAGCCATTTTAGATGGAAGTGAACAGCGTCCCAGAAGGAGTTGAAAGTCTCTGATACAAGGCAATTGAAGTTCTTGAGATTGATGGAGATATTATGAGAAACGCTCTGGAGCAAAGTCTCTCTTTATAGATAGTTATATTGCTGAGTATTGTACTGGCATCTTCCAAATCCTCTGTTGAATCTGTTTGACCGATACCAGAATCTAACTTCCCTTTCAACCCTTGCCCTCGCCCCGTTTGATCCTATTGATGCTGACAATAGAGTCTCTCCAGGAACTCGAACAACAACAACTGCTCAGGTTGTCCATTTTTCGGCCACTACTGGATAGTAAGAGTAGCATTTCGAATCCTATAGCTACACTAGTTGAACATGATTGGCGCGGATGCAAATATATACCGCGATTCGAGCATGGTATAAGATCACAACCTTCTCTTTTGGTACTATATACATCAGCTTAAAACATCCGTCTATCCAGGTCTAGGGTATTTAGGCCCGAAGCGTGGCTTAATACGACTCCGATTAAGGAGAAAGGTGGCGCAATGAGATAGTTGCCAGGCCGTGTGCCTTTTTGTACAAATGTAATCATCTGGATTATAGGTGGTATCTACTGACTGATGATTTATGGGACATTAATTCAGGTACTTCAATACAGATGTTCGTTGCTTCTTTTCTATTCCCTTACAATGAAATTGTTCATAGATTGATCAAGTTCAAAATGGAAAATTCGTCAGGCTTTTCATTCCTACTCTTTACTTAGTATTGCCGTAGCTTACAAGGATGACGCGTTCTATTTTCCAATGTCCAGCAACTGCTTATAATTGAGTAGCTATGCATTACCTTTGTGGTTAGTGCCGGTTATTATTACCTCGTGCTATGATGAGCGATATTGAATCCTTCCAGGCAGCACTGTTTACGCCGAACGCAACTGGGCTTTAACCACAACGGTAGTATGTCAACAGGCTATGGTATGCAGTAACTTGAGTCATTTTGTTTTTAACAACTCTATTAAGTAGAACCTGTTTTATCAAGTTCAAATGGTTCCTTTCAGCCCCTTGAAAACTACATGCCGTCAATGAGAGCAATAGTTTGCGAAACGAAGAGGCTCAATCCTTCGGACAGGGATCGGGCTGTCGGCAACTACGGGATTCCAATTTCGGCAGTGTACTACTTGTTTATAAACTCCCCTAGTATTATGCTAACTGTCGTTGGTAACAACTTTGCGAGGCAACAGAGATCGGTGGTAGTAGAGAATGGCAGCAAGTTGGCGTCACAAGGAAAGGTTAGTTCCGGCTCGTGGTATGGCCTTCGCTGAGGGTATAATCTGCTCGGAAGCTGTGTATGGTATTCGCCATGAATGGGCCATAAAAATGGTTCGTGCGGAGAGAAAATTTACATTAATAAAGCAGATACCCATTTCGGGCGCTACTGTATTTGCCGACCTGCTGCATCATTCTCCGGGCTCAAGCACATCCGCACACAGACCAAGTACTGCCGGTCGACTCTCTCACGGCATTGGCCGGTTCATTCATCTTTGTAAATAAAAAGTTTCTTATTAGCTAACAGCAATACAATTATGCCAATCGCAGCTTCAATTTTCCATTATAGCGGTCAGAAATGATGCAGAGCATACCTCAAGTGACCTCTAGAGTCCGGCAATCCGGTCTGCGCCGGCAAACTGTTACCCAAAATGGAAAGAATCGTCCCTCTTCCCCGGACTTTGCTAAATCTTGGCAAACAACATGGTTGCCATTTGAAGCATTATTGTCTTTGAGCAACTATATAAAAAGTTCTGAGAATATGTCGTCGAAATGCTTTATTTCATCAGACCTAAATAGACGTCGTCGGCGTATTCTAGAATTTGATGCAAAAGTTTAAACGACAAACAATGATCAAATCTCTTCTTTTAGTCTCCATTCTCGGCAGCTGTGCCCTTGGCGCGCCGTCTCACAGCACCAGTAACAACCCAGTTGTTGACTTGGGATATGCAAAATATCGAGGCGTTCGCAATGCTACATATGGCCTCGATTATTACTTTGGCATTCGTTACGCAGTCCCCCCAGAGGGCGATTTGCGCTGGCGAGCACCACAAGACATAGAGTCTCATGGCAAACATTCCTCGGCAATTATTGACGCTACTATTTTAGGGCCTCAGTGTGTCCAGGGTCCAACGGCCTGGGCAAATGGCACTGATTTGAGTACCCTTCAAGTATTGGGGGCTAGTCCTCAAATACCAGCGTCGGAGGATTGCTTACTTCTCAATGTTCTTAAGCCGGTATCGCCAAAATCCAAATCTCTCCCTGTTCTTGTCTATATTCATGGAGGAGGTGGGTAGCTACAAGATCTACTGGATAGGGATTATAGCTAAAATAAATGTCTCCTAGGTTACGTCACCGGTAACTCCATCTCCTCGGATGGCTCAGATTTCACAAAGTATGCCCAAGGCAATGTTATTTGGGTGTCCATTCAATATCGCCTCGGTGCATACGGATTCTTGAACCCAAAGGAGTTTGATGGACAAGAAGGAGTTAAAAATGCTGGCCTTCTAGATCAGCGCCTCGCTCTTGAGTGGGTTCAGCGTCATATATCCGCATTTGGTGGCGATCCCTCCAAGGTGACGATTTGGGGAGGAAGCGCAGGCGGTGGATCGGTTGTGAACCAGATGATTTACAAGGGAGGAGAGAAGAAACCGCCGTACAGAGGTGTGATTGCAGGTATGGTTTTCAGTTCTAACCCTCCTTTGGTGAAACTTCTCGTATAACTTGAATCAGGCTAATTCACCACTTAGAATTCCCATGGCTGCAGCCTTACCACGACGACACCTTTTTGCAAAAACAGTATCAGAACTTCTTAAATGATGCCAAGTGCGGTAATGTCGCCTGTCTTCGAAAGCTATCTCCATCCGCATTGGAAACGGCGATAAACAAAAGCTACTACACTGGCTACGATGCCGGGATATACTCTTATGGCGATATGTACTATGGACCTTCAGTGGATGGAGATTTCGTCCGGGATCTGCCGTCTGTAGAATTCAACAAGGGTCATTTTGCCAGGGTTCCATTCATGACAAATCATGATTCGTTTGAAGGTATGAAGACGACCACATCGTCTGTATATCACATCTTCCCTCATTAATAACCTGACAGGCATCTTGTTCACCAACTTTTCAACAACCTCATTCGACGAAAACAAAGCCCAGTGGCAAAAGACGTGGCACTCGCCTACACCCAAGTTCTGGGAGAGTCTAAGCCAGCTTTATCCGCTGTCTAGCTTTGGAGCCAAATATTACGAGCAGCCATTTTTTCGCAGCCTCATCTTTCCGCTCATTGGTGTTCTCGCTCCTCTCTCCGCTCCCGGCCGCGATCCGTCTCTGTGGCAGACTCAACAAATCAACGGCGATGCGAACATCAACTGCCCTACCTATTACTTCGCGGAGGCTGCACAGAGATACGGCGTCCCGGCCTATAAATCCATCTTTGACGCTGGAGTTTATGTGCATTCGGCAGCCGACTTTCCGATTTTCAACGTAGAAATCTTCACTGTTGACTCATCCGTGGCAACTGCAGTCAAAGATTACTTTCTCTCGTTCATCATTCGCGGCGACCCAAATACCTTTCCTTCCGTATCTCATCAGACACGAACTCATTGGCCACAGTACGGACAAAAGAATTACGCTATTCTGAATGTCTCAGATACGAACATTGCGGCCCAGAGAGATCCCGATGCTTCTGAGCGCTGCGACTTTTGGCACTCTCAGAGCGCCATTGTGAGAAACTAATTGCGAATTCTGGAGTCATCTTTCATGTTCCAGCGCATGAGGCATATGGAAGACAGAATTAAGTGTATGGAGCATAGTGTTGATAGTTAATATGAGGAGTAGCATGAGTAATGAGTGTTTTGTGAGATCTGAATTAATTCTAGCGCCGCGACTGTGAGTTCATTCCAAGGCTTCAAACCAATCAAGACGAGGCAAATTTAACATTTCGCCAAACAAATCCTCCTGATTTCCAAAATCATCTTGGTACCAGTCATCTCCCTTAACATTGGAATACTCTGCCCAAATGCTGCCGGGTGTTTCTGGTGAGTTGCTCTTGGACTGTACATCTGCTTCTACACCATTGCACACATTTGGTTGCAGGTTCCCCAGCTGCCTCTGTAACAATTTTCCATAGATTGATGGAAAATGAAATGAGTGAATGCCCAGATCAACCAACAGCTGAGCCGTTGTCGCCACTGTCTTCAAATTTTTACATCTTTCCTCTGAAAGCATGTGCCGCGATTCGCAGGCTTGCAGAATAAACATACATGCATAGAGGATCATGACAAATGCGAAATCACTAATGTACCGAAGACTCTCTCGAACCACAGGACTCAATTGTTGGAGCCAAGAGAGCATACCGACAGCGTGATCTAGCGTTGTTCTTACCAATAGGTCTCGCTTATCAACATCACTGACATGAGTAAAGTGACAAACCGCGTAGGTGCTGAGGCAAAACTGAGAGTATCGGTAATGAAAATCCAGTCCGATTCCAAATCCGCCTAAAACCTCTTAGTCTTCTGAAATTGTGAGCAGCTGGGGGACTATATCTACCATTCTCAATGAAAGAAGCGTACTTGGCTCTCCAGGCGGCCAAATCACGCGTCACAATGTCCACTACAGCTGACGGCGAGGAACAGGCTGGGCCAATTTTCTCTGATGGACACCACCACTCGCCGAAATTGGAATCGACGGCATTTGCCTAGATAAAAAACTGTCAGAAAAGATACACCTGGAGCCTCTTGAACATTACCTTTTCCCATAACAAACACAGCTCCACTTCGCCTAGTAGTCGACGCATACGAGGTTCGATGTTTATGCCCGCGAATAACTCTGGGGCCGACCGTATCGAATTATCGCTTCGAATGCTTGGTGGTGTTCTCGCAATGATAGCACTGCTTTAAGTGGTTAAAGTACATTAGCACCGACAACCCAAAAAGGAAAGAGAAAGAATTCAGTGCCATTAAATGAGAACTCACTGATGAGACATGGTAAATAGCCATAGCCAATATGTATATCGCTTATAACTAGCACTGGACAGCCATTGGTCATGCGGTAGGCTCAACATGGCTCTGGCACCATCGATGGATCTGTGGAGTCCCAGCTGGGTTCCGTAAATCTCTGTCACTGTTTTAAGGAGCTGCGTTGGTAGTATATAGGGAGAATGCGGCGATTCGATGTTGGGTAGAGCAATTTCTGAGAATGCATAAAGAACCACGAGTGCCCTGAAGCTTGTTATATCTGCTGTTCCCGGCCACATAGCGCCAGCAGATTTGTCTTGGACGAATTTCAAGACTTTGGGATAGATTAGTCGCACAGTTGATAAACCCCCCGGTAGATATCTCGCGGTGACGTAGCATATTGAATGGATCAACTCTGGCTGCTGGTCGATTATGAGATCCGGGTTTTTGAAATCGTCTTTAGTGAAGACAGGTATAGACGATAGCAACCGAGAACAGAATCTGTTCTATTTAGTATGAAGCAGCATACTATAAGATATTAGACTTACATCTTTAAAAGCTGTCTCATTTCTCCCCTCGACAGTGGTGAAACTATTCCTTCAGATAGCATAGTACTTGGTGATAGACTGGGAGAGGTCACCGAGCTATAAACTGAATGTGAATCAATGTCCAAAGCATCATTCACAACATTATCGCCCAAAACTGCCAAGATTGGAGCGGTCAAATAGATAGACGGGAGGTCATCGATGAGCTTTCTGTCGCGCCTCAAAACAACGGCATGTTCATCGCAATTAGCAGGAGTAGCTCTCCTGTTGTGATGTCTACTTTTTACCCGCCGGCCACAAGTATCCCGGGATACCCGGGGTTGCTTTGGAGCATTAAAGTTCTTGGGTGTTTTGACAACCACTTCGAATTCGTCAGGGTATAGTGGCGGTCTTGCAGAGCAATTGCGCTTGGCACGCTGACAGCGAGTGCAAGCCGACTCGCCGACGCGCACGCATTTCATCTGGTTATGGTCAGCATGAGCCCTGACATTGCAGATTGTTTTTAGCAGGCCACAATAACCCAGCTCGTAACAAACCTTGAGGCGATGGCACGCAACGCAAGCCGTGCTGACACGACCACCCCTCCAACTCGGCGCTGCAGGTGAGCCTATCATAACGCTGAGCTCGTTCTGCTCTAGCCTCGCCATCAGTGTGGCAGAAGGGATTCTCTGGTTACGAGGTTCAATGACTGCAATGAAGCTGGCGAGAGTTGGCGATACTACCATGAATCTCTAGATGTTCACAGCGAACTTGCAAACATTCATCATTGTTCATAGCCTGTCAAACGCGCGACACGCTACCACTGCCAGAGGGGTAAAAAACCGAGGCCTCCGTTTCCCCTTTTCTTAAGCCGAATTCGGTCCCAGTTGCCGGCGTACCCCAGATCAGCACTGCGCCATCCTCGGCATTATTCTCCACGATCTGGGGATCTTACCCCGCGGCCAGCGAGGTAGGAATAGTGCAAAGGCGTCATACTCTGTGGTTTGCTAAGACATATTGTAGCTTCTCTATCGTCAATTCTATTCTATAGACTCTGTTGGATGATTGATTTCGATGCTGAGATCTCAATCTCTCTTTAGTTTTGCCCTCATTATCTACTCTACCCTTGAGCTACCTCGCCGCTTGAAGGCGCAACGACCATAAACCAACTCTGCTTACACGTTCATTAAACGTCACGCGCCTTCTATTCGTATTTAAAAATTCTCGGGACTGTCTTTACCTATGTAGTTCTAGTCGATTCATTTAGTGACCGTCTAGAATTCCATACTAACATAGAAGACGGGCCTTTTTGTTGCTTTGTCAATGACAAGAGGCCGCCTAGTAATTTGACAGCCCCACAATAAAAGCAGGAAACTCCGGCGTCTAGCTGAAAAGGGTTATGGTTTACCGGTTGTTACCAAAGTGAAGAGTCGGGCTGGCGATGAGAAACACTCCGGAGGCTCAAAGAGACTTGAATGTCTCTTTAATGATATATATAATAATACTTTTCACCATATGAACGTTTCCAAAATTCCAAAATCAAGCATGATATGATTGGTCTGAAAATTTACACAGACTGATAACTGGAGAGTCCGTTATGACTTGCTCAGTAACAAAGATGCTGGCGGCGCTGCTACTTTTCGTCGCCGGCGCGTTTGGCCAACAAGTCTACCTTCATACACACGGCCCCAACATCCAAGCTTGCAAGGCAACTCCCACGCACCAAGCTTTCGGCAAGACTCCAAAATATGAATATTCTCAGTTTAAATATACCAATACGGAAACCGTCCGCACGGCATCACCAGTACCAACATTCAGCGCTGTCTCTCAGTACGCTCCGCACTATTCCCAAGTAAAGCACTTGCTTCCGAGCTTGTCAACGACGTCGTGGGGTAATTGGTATGCTCATCCATCCAAGGCGCCCATTCATGACCAAAAAGATCCATATGGTCATTTTGCCTACTCGCAACTTTGGGAAAATGCCGGTGTGCCAAACTTCACTTCGAGAGGACTCTACTCGACTACTGTGCGTCCAACGCCGGTGCCCACTTCGGAGCTTGTCCTTCCACCGCCGTTGCTGTTTGAATCATCGGATTGCTACCCAGTTCCCCATGATTTCATTCTCGGAGTTGCTGGCTCTGCAGCACAGATTGAGGGTGCCATTGCGGATGAGGGCAGGGCACCGGCTATCCCAGAGATGTTTACCTTCCTCCCACCGGGGGTAGCCGCCACGTTGGGTATTACCAACTTATCGCCAAACTACGTTACAGATGAGAATTATTATCTCTACAAGCAAGATATTGAGCGTCTTGCTAGCATCGGAGTTCGATACTACTCTTTCAGTATTGCATGGTCTCGCATACTGCCATTTGTCTTTCCCAACTCTCCTGTCAACTCTCAAGCACTAGCGCACTATGACGACCTGATCAACTTTGCTATTTCCAAAGGCATCACTCCTGTTGCGACTCTTCATCACTTTGACACTCCGTTGCAGTTTTTTGGAGATAATCAGACGGAAATACTTACTAATTCCAACACGCGTTGCTATCTTGGGACAACGAATCTCGGCTTTCAGCACGAGCGCTTTGAAGATGCTTTTGTAAATTATGGCAAAATTGTCATGAGCCACTTTGCTGATCGAGTGCCCTTCTGGTTCACCTTTAACGAACCTCAGGTAGGAACAGTCAATGGGAAGAGTATCGATCACGTTATCAAGGCTCATGCCAAGTTGTATCATTTTTACAAAGACGAACTACGCGGCACTGGCAAGATATCCATGAAGATGGAAATTCCACCGGGCGTCCCCCTTGACCCTTCACAAAAGTCCCATGTTGCTGCAGCTGCACACTTTAACGATCTTCAGTTGGGACCTTTTCTCTATCCCCTGGCTCTTGGAGAAGACTATCCTGCTGCGTATAAGATGACGGTTCAAGATTATGTGCCGTTGAGCAAAGCCGATCTATGCAATCTCAAAGGAACACTAGGTACGTTATAAATACCGCTTGAAGGTGTCCTCTACCTGAGAGGCAATACACGATATGGAAACAGTTTTGCTTACTTTGTGGCTCGAATCATTTAGACTTTATCGCAATGGACGTTTACACTGCACCTATCATTTTCCCTGTTACCAACAACATTGCTGCCTGCGCCGCAAATAACAAAACTAGCAACGCACTCTACCCAAATTGCGTCGGTGTTACTGAAACAACTTCAAATGGCTGGTTGATTGGCCAGCCTAGTAATAGTATACAGATGTATACCACACCAACTTACTTACGCACTCAAATCTCATATCTATGGAACACATTCCGTGCTCCAGTCATGATAACGGAATTTGGACACTCCACAAACGGTACAGCAAATCCGCCACAACTCAACGCTATTCAATACGACACCGTGCGTTCTGAGTTCTATATATCGTTTTTGAGGGAGATGCTCAAGGCTATTTGGGAAGACCATGTTCACGTTCTTGGAGCGTTTATGTGGAGCTTTGTTGACAATTGGGAATGGGGTAGCTTTGACTCTCAATTTGGGCTGCAATACGTTAATCGCACTACGCAACAAAGGACATATAAACGCAGCTTTTTCGATATTGTAGATTATATAGAGAGTCGGAGATCTCAGCCACCTCGGTATTAATACATTGTCAGTAGGGTAAGAGCACTTACAATATAATTGGATTAGAATCTTAAAATCTTTGTTCCACTCGTTCTACTCTGCGACCTGGACTCTTTCAGGATCCCACACTGTATTCCTCGTCACTGACTACTGAGAGACTAACAACCGCGACATCGAAATTCGCAGAGCTAGAATATGACTGATGCGGTCAAGAAAGCTGGTGTTTTTATTATCTATTTATAAAATGACAGCTCTCATATCTTCCCGTCTTTAGCCAACTGGTGCAAGGCAGTAATAGTTCCCTCGACAGCTACTTTGCTCATCGCCTTCTCCTTCTCCAGCAATGCCGCCAGTTCCTCCTTAGAAGCGTCCGGGTGCCTCCATTCAAAGGTGTAAGTCATGAAGAGCTCCCCGTCTGCTCCCTCGCTGACGATGTTATTGACAGAGCTGCCGTCTGGCTGGATAAACTGCACTCTAGAAGGCTCGTATGCTGTGACTGTCTCTCTGACTTTGCGCTTGTCTGCTGTGAAGATGATGTCGCGGACGGTGACTGGGTTTCCGTTTGGGTCCGTTGATTCAGAGACGACGGTTGTGGATTCGATGGCCTGCGGGACAAAGGTCTCGGCAGAACGAATTTTCAGACGCAAAGCGGCCCATACTTGATCTCGTTTGAGAGCCGGTCCAGCTCCAGCAGGGTTGATTGGGGCTGTGAAAGCGATGTTGTTTGTAGACATTGTAAAGGTGTTGAGTTTTGGAGTGGGTTGAAAGATGATAAATTGTGCGAAATGAATAGTAGTTAATAGTGTGCAGCTTGTGATGTGTTTAATTTTCGAAGTTGTCGTCACTCTTATCAGACAACTTAAATATGCTCATGGTTGTCAGCTGTTAACTTAAAGTGGCTTACTCTTCCCGGTTTCTCCGTCCCGCGCCCCGCCACCAAGCCTCGCCTTTTCGCCTTGCGCACGTAGCAAAGACCGAAGAGCGAGAAGGGGACGAATGAGCGGAGGAGCTTGATTGGAAGCAGTAATTAGTGAGTTAAACGTGAGGCAAAAAAGGAGGAGCGCGCTACTTCGGTACTCCGTACGCTCGGTACTCCGTTGAAAAGTACGAGTAATTATCTATGTGGGATGATGAACAATGCTTAATAATTGAGTTGAGCTCTTTGTCACACCAAGACAGCTCCCAACAGGCACGACAGTTAATGACGATAAGCCGCTGGAAATTCCCCTGGGCGACACTAGTCAGGGCTAGTTGGGCCAGGCCAGGGGGTCTTGTTTGCAGATGCATGTGGGGTGATCTTGAATGATGATTGCTCTGTTAGATCTCTGCATACTTTATTCTATATCGAGGGATTGGTCGTCGACTAAGTCAATAGAGCAGATTGCGCGTATCAACTCTCTTAGGCTCATTGAGACGGCTCTCACGTCATTGCCGCTCCGACGATGGACGATATCATAAAATATGATACACCCCAATTACTAATGCGACGATGCACATATGAGATCCCTCTTGCAATGAGTCACAAACGCGACTCGGCCGCAAAATCAGGCTCAGTATCTCCAAATGGGTCGCTGCTGTTCAATTTCGCATTCAATTAGTGAAATTCGGCAAGAATAGTTGACACGAGTTTATGTTATTATTAGACATTCTGATGCCCTCGCTTCTAGTCGACGCAATTGATTGATCTCCCGAAGCTCCAAATCGACTAAGCGCTCCACCCTAGAGTCCTTCCACGATGTCGACATGCATTCTCTACATTTAGAAGCATAACGCCACACGATGTTGATCTCGAATCTTGTATTGCTGTATGTTCAGTCAGAGAAACAGAGCGGCAGCCAACTGTTAATATACAAGGTCATTGGGATTCGTTAACCAAGAGAGGATACTAAGTGATGGAGGTTCAAGACATAGCATCTACTGCAGTCACGGCATCCGGAGTACCGGTGGAAAAGCTCATTTAGAAGATCATGTAGGTTCGGTATATTTAGAGGCTAACTCAGATCTCGAATAACATTTTGTTTTGTTTTTATCTTTCTCAACCCACAAGTCGTGACTTAACCACGGTTGCTGTTGATGAAGCTGACGTAGTTGCCCAGGCGGGTGTAAACACCAGGGAATCCACGCTCAGCACATCCCTGACCCCAAGAAACAACACCGACCAGGGTTCCGCTGGGGTCAACAATGGGGCCACCGCTGTCTCCAGAGCAGGAGTCCTTGCCACCAGCGGCGACAGCAGCGCAGAACATGTTGTTGCTGATCTCTCCATCATAGTCGTTGTCGCAAGTGGCGCGGGCAACAACGGGGACGGAAACCTTCCTCAGGGTGGAGGGGAGAGAGTTGGAGTTCTCGGAAGTAGTTCCCCTGTATCACCATTAGCATCAGTCTTCTTGAGAAAAGGTGATGGATACACATACCAGCCAGCGACGGTAAGGGTAGTTCCGGCAGCAGGGTCTGAGCCAGAAGCAGGCAGAGTAGCATAGCCGATGGTAGAGCTGGTAGGGATGGCAGTGGCCAAGTGCCAAACACCAACATCGTTGTCGGGAACACCCTGGCTGTCGACGGTGTAGCTGGGGTGAAGGGTGAGAGATGAAACACCAACCTGGGTGCCACCGGAAGCCCAGGTCTTTTAAAGCTTGTTAGCATCCATTTCAAGAAAGTTTGCTTTTGGAATTCATAATGTGAGACTTACAAGAGTTCCAGCGCGGACCTTGACAGAGGAGGCCCTCTGGTCAATGGTGCAGTGGCCAGCGGTGACAACGGTGCGGGAGTCGATCAGGACACCACCGCAGAAGTGCGAACCACCAGTGGACAGACTGACGATGTAAGGGAACTCGCCGAGAGAGGCAGTGGTTCCTCCGACGATATCACTGCCACGAGGAGTGATGGCAGCTCCCATGGTGAGAGCAGGGAGTGCTGCAAGCACGGAGGCGATGGCGAGAACGGGAGCCATTGTGAGTATCTGGTCCTTTGCAAAGGTGATTGTCTGTAAAGGTGATCGAGGAGTGAGTGAGTAGATGATTCTCCTTCTCTGAGACGGGTGAAGAGGATGTATTTATATAAAATCTTCAAGGCAGTGTCTTGAAGACATCAATTGATATCATCATGAATATACGAATTATGACCGATTCGTACTAGCATCTTGGTTCTTCGGTAATCACATTATAGGCAGGATTAAAAAGTTCCTAAGATCTCCTTCCCAAAATAACCTCCGAAGTTCAACGCTCTCTTAACTCGAAACGGAAGGTAGCAACATTACCTTTATTTTAAGGTAGAAGTCTCCCACGAAGTCTATTCAAAACCCCTCATCGTGATGGAGTCACAACTACTATAAAAAATAACATATAGTCTTAATTAATAGGTTAACTTTAGCTTATTTTCAAGCCTAATCCTCCAACGCTATCTTTCAGCGTTCAAAAAGCTGGACAATTGTTGTTGTTTGAGACATTCTGTACGACTAAAAATATCAACCCCACCTACAAAATAGGCAATCCCATGTATGCCAAGCAATTGAGTCCCAATGCCAAGGGATCTTTTGATCGCATTATCCCTGATTTATGCGCCGAGAGACTTAGTGAATGTGACAATCATATGCAATTGCCGATTCACTCAGCCACTCGTTGTCGTGTTTGTCTATCTTTGTTGATAAACACGGAACACGGCTGTTGTCCTGTTGCAGCTAGATCGCCGCGTTTGACCCGCTAATCGTAGCTGTCAAAGTGTGTGCGACCTTCCATATTAAGGAGCTAAGTATTGCAATCTGGGATCGGTAATCTCTTCTAAGTAAGTAGATTAATAGGGAAGTTAAGTAAAGAAAGCTTTCCACTTTGAATACAACTGTGAGGAGGGGAAATGTTGCTATCCTATCAGGATTGTAAAACAATGAGTAGCAAGACAGCCGAGGCTGATAGCGCTGCGGCTATTATGCCTTCTTGAGATCCCAACCACGCACGGAGGACTCCGACTAAGATTTTAATGAACGTACGGAGTCCTCCGTATGAGGATTGCATCATTCTATCATGACGCAATGGAACCTTTGTAAACTTTGCATTTGGAGAAAGTATCTATGTACGAGTTTCAAGGTTGGACGGTTAGTCATTGCTAGATGGTATTAGAGTTAGCCATTCTGGCACCTTTGATAGACGTCAATTTGACATTTAGCAATGCTCCTCCACAGCAACTGGTATAATACAACAGTACTGAACATGAATGCAATGAGATATATGTACTCATCCAAACTTAGTTGAAAAGTCTTTGTATTTTTTTTTTCCTGATTGGCCTCATTGATGCTGTAGTATTAGTAATAGGGACTCCTGACCATTCTGAAACGGATTACCCTATATTCATATGTGAAGAAGGAGAAACGATCCCCTTGGCAATATGATCTATACGTGAAGTTATGGTACATAATGAGGATAACCTTTGTTGGGGCAGTCCATGTAGGTGCATACATAAGAGGCAGTGTTTAAGATATCACAACAGTTGGTCATCTTCTGACACGGATAGACACCGCCGCCGTTATAGCATCAATAGCAAATCACAATTCCTTTTTCAATCTCACAGTTCCCGACAGGATGGTTCAGGCACTATACTGAACCAAACAAGTTGTACACATCCAGTAGTGGACTCCATCATCGGAGAAAGGGGTTACACTGTGCTACGATCTTGCTACGATCTTGCATAGGCTTGGCGGTTCATAATGCCCACTCAGTTCCGAAAGGGAGGATAGCCAATGATAGGATAGTCATGTTACTCACATAGTCAATAGTGTGTTGCACTATCACTCGTGTCTAACCTTCAAGTGGACGGATCGGCCACTCCGTTGCCATGTTGCCAGCTGTCGCTAATGTTTAGACTGGGCCGTATATTTTACCAGCTAGCCTTCTATCAACACCGTCACCACGTATCTAATGCTCCATTCGCGTCTCCCTTACCCCTCCAATCTGTGGATTTGGATCTTCCACCTTATTTGTCATTCACGTTCGCAATCAGGGTGGTCATTTGCTTCATCCAGTACTCGTACTTTGAGGCCCTCTTGGGTAACGTCTCCTACATCGCATTGCCAATTAACAAAACTACAGGAAAACATTTCATTGCCTCTAGAAGACAAAAACTCGCCAGTAACCCATGAGACTAGGAGCGCTGACCTAAATGTGAGCCACCGTAGCTGAAACCTTGTACCACGGCAGGCGTTTGAGAATGGCGCGTAGAATAGTAATCGTGAAAATGATTACACATCTAAACTTAGTTTGTGTCGTTTTAAAAACCAATAAAACTATAATATAAGCTTACACTTATATTCCTTTTATGTCCTAGGAGCACACGGAGTATCCTTCATCATTGTTCCATGTACTCTCTACAACATGAATGCACGCGCTGTTGACATCTCGCGACCTACCCCTCCATTTATGTAGGTACATATCAAAATGTCACATGAGATATAGGCTGCTGACTCCTCTTAAAGAACTTGCAGGGTTATGAGTAGAATTTGTGATCAAAAGCTTAGTCACATCTGAGCCCAGTCAGGGCTCCTGTCTTTACATTATACTCGTGCGTAGCAACACCCAAGGTGAAATGTGCTGCCTACGGAGTAGTGCATAAGCAATTATTTGGTGTTGGTAGTCGTATCGATAAGCGGACTGAGATGTATTAACAGCATTTGGCAAGCCTAGCAACTAGGTAGCTCGGTGGGAATATAGAGTGTTCTTCATAATCTAGAGAATGAATACTTAAATTCTGTACTATATCTACGGTGACTGGATACTGAGATGAGGGCCAGTTGATGGAGCTCTACGTACTACAGCCTTTGATCAGTGCCCTGAATCTAGCGTCGTCATCCCTTGCGTAATCTCCTACGCGTTTTGAGATCCTGCCAAACAAATTTCCATCAATATTCCCTTGAAATATGATTGGCTTTTCTTGTTCTTCGTGAATCGACCCATGCAGGATTCATGGGGCTGTATTGTTGAACCAATACCCCCCTAAGAACACTGCGGATGACCCCGCCGCCAGTTCTAGTAGGGTGTTGGAAATAGAAATCTCAATTTCCTGCACGTAGCCAATAGGTGTGCAGAAAAAGAGGGAATCAAGAATTGATCAGCATACAGAAACAGGCAATCCGCACATACCCGCCACACTAAACTCATCTAGAATGGCGAGCGTATTCACTTTGCGGCCCCTGTACTACTTTAACAAACCGCCTGGTAGCCTAGAAATATAGGGCCAAGTTTCAGTCTAAGACAGACTGCTGCTCTGGGCTTCTGACTCTACACGCGTTCCGCAACGTAAAAGTGTCAAGAAGGTCAATTGAGCCGTTTTTTTTTTTTTTTTTTTTTTTTTTTTTTTTTTTTTTTGCTTCGCAGAGCACTAGAGTTCATGAAGAATTAAGTGAACATCTGTCGTTAAATGGTTTCTTTTTCGCTAGTGACTTCTCAACTGAATCAACTTCTTCAGCCCATAGTAAACTATTGGATTCGTAAGCGTCTTACGAAACATCTCTCCTTCGTTCGCTACAGCCTACTTTCGGATACCTTAACAACGAAGGATCAAATTTAATCGGGTACTAGATCCACACGCGATAGTAGTCGTGATCAAGCTCCAGAGCGTTGAGTAACTTTTATAACGCAGCCAGCTTCGCGCCTCCAAGGCAAATAACGACAAGCACAACAATGGCATTCTCTTTTTCGACTACCGTCCAAGGACCAAGCGGCCCTCTGAATGTTGTCTTTAGTGAAGGAACTCCCGAGCAACACCTTGCATGTTGCGAGGTTATCGTTGCCTCTTATGCGCCGTCCTTCCCAGCCTCCGCTATCGCGGAACAGGAAGAATATCTATCGCAGCACCCGCTAACCCTCAACCAAGGCACCCGATTTTGGTGCATATCTCTAGATGACGATACAAGATCCGTTCTCGCATTGTGCAAGACGATACGTCGGCGGTTCCTTGTGAAGGATAGCGAGTCGATGCGTGAAGAGAGCGGCTACTGCATCAGCACCGTTGCTACCCATCCTCAATATAGACGGCTAGGACTTGCGACGCTACTCATCGAACAAGTTGCTAAATGGTTAGATGGACCAGGTGATGCGGCAGCAAGCATGCTGTATACCAGTGTGGGCGACGTACGTGACAACACTAATGCCCTTGAACCGCCCTTTACTGACTTTCTCGCAGTTTTATGTCCGTTCCGGATGGCAGATGATACCCTCAATCATATCAAACATAACAAATATCTCTGATGATTCTCAGCTGGGAGATCGCGCAGGCCTCCCCAGTACCCGTCTCCTAGCAAACGAGGAGATCCCAGCACTGTGCGAGCGCGACGTGGCAGACTTGAAGGCAAACTTCGAGAAGACGGCAGTCGGACCAGATGGGGTGCACGTCGCTGTGATTCCATCGGCTGAGATGGTCTCGTGGTTGTTCGAATGGGGCGATTTTCTCAACACCAAGCTCCGTGGTGGTGAACCGCCATTTGTGCATGGCGCAATCTGCGAAGCTGCCGACACTTGGATATACTGGCATTATGGCTTCAAACATTTAGCAATATCAAGAGTACGAACTCCTCCGGGTGTTGAGGCTTCTCCCGAAGTACTGGCCAGTTTGCTGCTCGATGCTTTGGAAGAAGCCCGCAAGTGGAAGTACCCCAAAGTTATCGTCTGGGAACCGAGTGCTGAATTGATCAGTGCAATGGACCTAATTTCGAAGACGGCTGGAGTCGAGGTGGAGACAGTGGCGAGGCCAAACAGTATTACTTCGCTAAGATGGAAGATTTCAGACGAGACCAAGAAGACTACTCTTCATTTGAACGAAGTCTACGCCTCATGTTGAAAGGTCAGCCGACTAAGAAGCATTTGAGATTGAGATTCGTTCAAGTTGAGGAGAAAAAAGTGCTTGATCATTTACCCATCATTAAACTCTAAAGAATAGTGTTCAGTTATTTAGTATACATCTCATAGATTGTACTCTTCTTTAATAATATCCGCAGCCTTTTCTGCAATGGCATATACTGCGGTCGCAATATTGCCCCGAACTAGAACAGGCATGATGCTCGCATCAACAACCCTCAGCTTGTCCACCCCATATACTTTCAGCTGCGGGTTAACCACTCCTCCCTTTTCCCGAGGCAACATGGCGCATGTACCGACAGGATGCCACGACGGAATAGTTGCTTCTCTCACAAGCTTCTCAGCAATACCTCGATCAATCCTTGTCGGTATCTTGAAGCTATCCTGAATCTTTTTTCCGCTTCCATCTTCTCGATCACGGACGTAGTCTGCAAGAGGTTTTGTCTCAAACACCTTTTGCATGAAAAGCACACCTTGTACCAGTAGTTCAAAGTCCACCGGGTGATCAAGGTAATTGGGATCGATGGACGGCGCAATCTGGGGATCGGATGAGGTGACATGTACAGAGCCTCGCGAAAATGGGTGGGTCAATACAGCGACTGAACCAAGGTAATTTCCTGGATCAGGGTGCGTGAATAGTCGTGAGAGAGCCTCTCCACCTTTGTACGGATCGAAGCCAGCAGGGGCGAAGCTGATCTGTATGTCGGCCTCACTGTCGCTCGAGAGAAGCTTCCGCAAAAATGGAGAATGCTCATCATCGCGGTTCGTGCCAATACTCTGCATGAAATCAGGCGCTTGTCCGATATGCCGGGCAATGCTTTGCGTTGACAAGAACGACGTGCCATTGATCCCCGAAGACAGAGGACCACCACGGCCAGACATCCATTCGTTCAATGCCCACTGTAAAACTTCCGGTTGCCGGAATGATTCAGCACCCATTACGCCGTCCTGGGCCTCGATGATTAATGGTACCATAGGATGATCCTAGTCGCCGTTAGTCGTCAGTATTTTTTGCCTGCCGTTGCCAGCTTGAAGACTATGATTCTCAATGTTCTTCATAACGTTGGTCGAGCGACTTACTTGTAAATTCTCTCCTACAGCGGCATTATCGACTACAACATCTATACCAAGCTTCTGGAGCAGACTAGAAGATCCAATGCCAGATAATTCCAGCAGCTTAGGGCTCATATATGAGCCACCGGCAAGAATCGTTCCTTTGGTAGCGCGAACGACGTGCTCGACTTTGTCGAGGATAAAAGACACACCCGCAACCTTTGCTGAGCCCCCAGACTTTTCTGGTGCATCGAGGAGCATCTTGGTAACATATGCGCTCGTCAGTACAGTAAGATTCGGTCGTCCAGCTATCGAAGCATAGTAGGCCGACGCTGCATAACTCCTCTTCCCCGTCGAATCAGTGTACTTCAGCAATGGCCAGCCTCCCAGACTGCCTGGCACTCTGGGATCAGTGTCTGATGGAATGCCAAGAGCCTGTAGTGTTGGCTGCCACGAAGCATCAGAAGCTCCGGTACCAATGGGCATGGTGAGCTGGACCGGGCCATCAGAGCCGTATAGGCTACGATCGTAATTCCCAGTACCATATAGCGCTGCTTGCTCTTCTGTTGGAGGATTAAAAGACTCTGACTTGCGATAATATTGAAGCATGGATTCCCAGTTCCAGCCTGGGTTCCCAAGCTCCTCCCAATGCTGGAACTCGCTTGCGGTCCCATGCGAAGCCATTAGAAAATTAATGGCGGAGGTACCTCCGAGCACTTTACCACGCGGTTGAGCGATAATACGGTTGTTCAGTGCCTGCTGAGGAGTAGATTTAAAACACCAATCATACTCTGGGCTGTTTGTACGGTCAATACTGCCTAGCTGACGTTCATAAAGGTGATGTAAAGGATCGAACATATCGGATGAAGGAGGGTCAATGTAAGTAAAGACAACATTGTTTATCAACTTACTCTTCATATAATTGGGTAAACAGAGCCGGTATGTTGATTTTAGGATCCTTCCCACGGGAATTTAGTGATTCGCAAGAGTATAAAGCAGATTAACAGTATAAATGCTTACATCTAATTTTGAAGCTCCAGCTTCAAGCACCAACACATTCGTTTGGGGATTCTCCGTCAGGCGTGATGCCAAAACGAGGCCAGCAGTTCCGCCGCCAATGATGACGAAGTCATACGACTTGGATTCAAGATCTTGAACAGACATTTTGGGATTATATCACGGATGAGAAACTACTCCCGATAGAGGACGTTGTTGTCAGAGCAAAACGATAAGAGTATAAAATGAGCCGCATATTGAGTATATAAATACAGACATTCGAAAGAGACATATCTGTGTATTTTGGCTGTTCATTAAGAAGTCAATATTCCTCGCTTGTTTTAGCTGGAGGCTCCTCAAGGTGATATCGGACCTAGTGTAATCATTCGTCCGAGTGACAAATGATGTGGCATGAGAAACCGGAGATATGAGACAAAAGAAACGCCATAAGGTAAGACTGCTGGTGATTTTGGGCTTGATGAGGATTAGTTTTTGCCATAATGCTCACACTAATTAGCGAAAGGCAATAAGAACGCGCCTTGGATACACCTGATTATTAATCTCAATTCTCAAATACCAAGAGGATTAAGAAACGTGAATATGGTTACACATTGAAATATAAGCACTAGAGCTGATTAGATGAACGCATTCTTTTCTCGCATCTATGAACTCTTTTCTACTTAGTCAGGCAATCGATTGGGGGCAAATGCACAGTGACTTAACTTTCGATCCTAATTCAGAAATTTTTTACTAAACAAGAAAAAAAACTCCTTGCGTGGCCGAGTAGCATGCTGTCCGGTGAATCAAACTTCAGCCGCTTTGCTAACACAACGACTCTGATGTCGCAGAGGACGCTTTTATCCTACAAAATGGAATCAAGCCTCAGAATCAGACAAATAATGTAGTCTTCTTGAAGGTAGTGTATAGTAATCACAAAGTGACTAAATGAAGATATTCACTGCTTCAGCAACGTGAGCGCCTTGCTGCTACAACTTGGGCTAGTCAGAGTTCGACGACAAAATGAATCTCGGGTAATCATCAACTGATGCAGATACTGGCGCATAATGAAGATACAGGGAATTGCACGAGTTAAGTGTGCTGCAGTGGATTAAAATAAAGTCGGGACCTATCCAAGATAATTCCCGTCATTAAAATAGCATTTTATAGACCACAGTGCAGCAGCCTAGTAATGAATAACACTGGGATAATAAAATACTGACTCGACACATACGTTGCTATGTGTTGTGATGAACAACCTTATCGCCTAATAGGAGGCCGAATGTTCTGCAGAGGCGGAGGTTTTGACGTTATTGAGCCAACTTCTCGGAAGTTATGAGGTAACTTTTCGGAGGGTGCGGGGCCGTATAGCTAACAGCATAGAGGTTCTAAGTCATGGAGGACAGTCACGATATCATATAACCAATCAATGCCTCGACTGTTTTTTCTATTGGCGCTCTAGGATATCCATCATGCCAAAATAACATCGTTAATAATAATACACATTTTACTGCTTTCCAGTCTTCTTCTCATTTCTTGTTCGCATGAGCTGGAGCTTCCATGGCCGCATCTTTTTTTGACGACATACCCTGGACAGGAGGAGGGAAGTGAAGATAATTATCTAGAGTATGAGCGACTTTGGAAACACATACTAGCGATGCCAGATACTTTAGTTCTTGCATTAGAGACTGTTTGATGCTAGTGACACCAAAAGTAAACAAAAGAAAGGGAAGTGTTGTCGGTTATTGATCTTAACACCCGGGAATATCTTCAATGTTCTCCTACCGAATTACCTCGCAAAATTCGTCGGTGGATGTCCTCCATATTTTAACCGTGCTACATGATCCTGCAGCAGCGCTATACTGTGTTTGGTAGAGTTGACTGCTTTGTAAGCATTTGCTTAACTTATAACAGAATAGCTTTATGGATCTTCTTCTTGAGCTGTGATAGACTAGTCCTAAAATTAACTTGCTGGGTACAAATCTGGGAGGTATCCACCGACGAATTTTGCGAGGTAATGCGACACACTTTGCCTCAGGGACAGTTGTGCTCAGTTTGCCTCGTATAGAACAGCTGGTTCACGTACTGCGGAGTGTAGATATTTACAAAGCTCTTATTGATAATGTAGCCTAGATGAACATCTGTATAATGAATTTAGATCAACACCTATATCCTCATGATGTGTCGGCGTGTTATTGTCAATTGGTCTGCTAGTTAACACATTTTCAGAATATCGTGGACTTTTACGATCAAAAGTAAATAAGTAGCATTTACACGTATAGCAACTCGTAGATCTTAGATATTCTCATTTTATAGAATAGGTAATCAATATAGAGTGCTTACGACCGCGGCGCACTCAAAGCATCTACGGGGCAAACCCACCGATCCAACCCACCGATGCCGGAACTTCGGCCGGAAGTAAGCATAAAGCAATTTGCGGCCTTTGAACATGATGTATAAACAGCTTTAAGTAAAGAATGAGGGAAACTCCATGTAATTACAACGGAAGCGATAGTACAAGATGCAGCGAATAATCTCATCAGAATTCTTCAATTTTGAGTATCTCCGTGTCCTTGGTACCGCGCCTTTTCAAGGATCCGAGGTTGGCGAGTGCCTGGAAGCAGCGTACAAGATCCGAAGCAATGATCCCGAAAGCTGGTTTCGAGCGTGGTCCGAGGCGGCAGCAACAAGTGAAGAGATAGCAGAGACGTCACTTCGAACCGGAGATCGTGAAGCCGCTCGGTGGGCGTTCCTCCGCTCATCAAACTACCGGAGAGCCAGCGAGTTTCTCCTACATCATAACCCAAACGACTCCAGGCTGGTCACTGCAATCTCTCAATCTATCAGCAACTTCAGGAAAGCATGCCAGCTCTTTGACAGCCCAGTATACTTCCTCGAGATTCCCTATGAGGATGGTGTGAAGCTACCGGCCTATCTCTTCATGCCCACCGAGGCGTCTACCTTGCCAGGAAAAATTCCGATTGTCATCAGCACTGGGGGATTCGACTCTATTCAGGAAGAACTTTATTACTTTACTGCATCAGGCGCAAGGACTAGAGGATATGCAACACTATCGTTTGAGGGGCCTGGTCAAGGCATTGTGGTTCGCCGAGACAAGCTTCACCTGCGACCTGACTGGGAAGCCGTCGTCGGCAAAGTCCTAGATCAACTAGAGCTTGTCGTTCACGAACATCCAGAGCGAAATCTGGATATGTCTCGCATCGCTATTGCGGGAGCATCGATGGGAGGCTATTTCGCGTTGCGCGGAGCTCTGGATCCACGAATCTCAGCCTGCATCTCAATTGACGGATTCTACGACTTGTCTGTCCTAACAAGAGCGCGTGTTTCTGGCCCTCTGATGACTGCTATAGAGCAGCAATACATTGCGGATGGAGTCTTCAATGCGCTTCTCAGCATAGTCTTGGCACTTGACTTTCAGAAGAAGTGGGAAATGGGACACGCCATTTTGGCAACTGGAATCACATCGCCAGCGGCGGCAATGCGCACATGGCAGAACTACAGCATGGCACTACCAGAAGGCAAGACACGGTTGAGTGAGCTCAAGTGTCCAGTGTTAGTCACTGGCACTCGTGACACCATGTATGTCCCATGGGAAGCGGGACCGCAGCGCATCTACGACGAACTTATACGAGCTCATGGATCTGAGAAGAAGCACGAGCTTTGGATCCCAACCGGACCTGGCCAAGGTTCGCTGCAGGCAAAAGTGGCGGCGTTGGCGGCTTTACATACAAAATCGTTTGGCTGGCTTGACGATGTATTTGGTATCAAAAGAGAGGCCATTACGGTGCACGAGTAATCTAAGGAATATTCACATAAAGCATTACTACACTATTGTACTTCATGTCCTAGAATTACTCCTAGAATTACCTTCAGTGGAGATTCTCTATAGATAATTAGTGCAAATGACAGTCTTTGTACGTACGTATTGACAGGTTGTAGAAATAAAGCGAGACACTGCTTGTGACCCTTGCTGCTTATGTGGACCTCGGCGGGTTTCTAGCATCTGCCACATGGTGGTGAGATTCACGCCTAGATTTATTTGAAGCATCGAACGATCGGTGGAAATAAGCAAAACCTCTAATTATACTTAAGTTGGATGGTCAATATGAACACTATTTTCTGAGCGGTTGAGTGCAGAATCTGGGAGTAAGAGTCACTTGGGCATCACGGACGCATCACGACGGCATCTCAACTAATAAGAGCGGAGAGCTCTGGCTGTAATCGCAATCGCATACCCAGGACCACACTGAAAAAAACAGTAGGCAACGTCAAGCAATTACAATGGCCTCACTGCAAACATCTATGCTACTGCGCATTGCGCCTCTAGTCTCTTCATCATTTTGTATCTGGTTCGCCTGGGATCAGTATTACTTTCTCCATCTATTTACAACGCCGACTGTGAGGCCAAAAGCCGGATTGGTCCTCCCGTCATACATGAAAACATTTTACCCTGGTGCCTCCGCCCGCGTTTTCGTCACATACATCACCACTCTGTCAACGTCCTTTGCAACCATTTATTCACAGCGACAGATTCTCGAGGCCAATGAGTCCTTGTGGTGGTATAAAGTTGGATTGGGATTAGCTGCAGGCCATGCCTTGTTTGCACCAATTATCATCCCTACAATCATGAAGATCCTTAAGATGGAGGATAACACGGCTGCTCAAAAAGATATTATGCCCCTTTTAGCAAGATGGTTGCAGATTCACACTGTTCGGTCGCTGACGGTTGATTTATGGGCTTGGGTGTGTTTCATTGTGGCCGTTTCGCGGCAATGATTGCTATTGACGGGCATATCCTCATCCTATTCAGTCTGAGCGACTAGGGAGGCAAAGCTGAATAGAAGAGATCTTTTCCCTCATACGATCAATTTTTTATACTTAGTAACGATAGTTTTTGTTTATGCGACTTCTATTTGTATTGCCCTCCATTGATTACGACGGACTGTTCTCCCGAAACTGTAGCATTCTCAAGACTCCCAATTACTACTGGGCAAAATGACCTCCGGGCCCAAACTTTGCTCTGATATACGTGGTAAGCAGGTTTTGCTTCACAATTTCTTCCTTCTTAGCCTCCAAATCGTCTATTGTCCAGTTGGCAGAGATAAATCTTCCCCGCAGGAACTCGGCACCTGGAGTCGTGAGGTATAATGAAACGCCAGATGATAGACCAGCTAAAAGTCCAGTAAGTCAAGGTTCGAGTTGAACAGTACAATGGGTTAATACTCACGTGTATCTACATTTGCTCCTGCAAGCATTCCAAATACGACACCGTTTGGGACAATGCCAGGGTGAAGATTGAAAGCCCGGACATTTGGATGCTCTAGAAGTAGCTATTAGTACTTGCAATGCGCAAAACTTGAAGGGAGTTTTACCTACCTGCATGCAAATATTCTATGAGTTTACATCCTGCTGATTTGGTAATTCCGTAGTTTGACCTTGTCGGAATTGTCTCAATAGCCATGCTGCTTGTGACATTAATGAAGGTGATAGTCCCCTCCGGTTTCACATTTGCAGCATGCCGGGCCAACAGATAGAGGCCCTTGACGTTAGTTTCCTGCGTCGATGATGAATTAATTTCTCTTTAGTTTGTACATCCAAAGGATATGTAGATAGGACTTACAAAATCGTTCCACCACCCCGTAATATCCGTCTCTCCAATCTTCTTCATCTGCGAACGAGAGGCTGCACAGGCAATGACCACATCAACTGTACCAAACCTGGATATGGTCGTCTCAAAGAGATTGGCAACATCGCTCTCGGAAGTCAAGTCACACCCAATAGGCACAACTTCGGTATTAGGATAAGAGCTTTCGATCTCCTTCTTCAGTGCTTCCAATATTTCCAGACGTCGAGCACTAATGATAATAGCTTTTGCTCCTGCTTGAGCAAAAAATCGTGCATGTTCCTATACCCACATGAATATTAAATGATTCAAAATATCACAAGGACTTTTGCTCAGATCCATCCGAACTACGGCATGGGGAAGCGCTTACAGATGCAATTGGGCCACTGGCGCCTGTGATCAAAATGATGCGTCCTTCTTGTGTTAGGCTAGGATTCTTAGGGTCAATTGTCGGATACACATCATGGTGGAATGTGGGAGTGAATAGCTGATGGTAGACAAATCTATCCGGATTTGCGGCTGCTTGGCTTGCTGCATCTGCCATGTTGTCGGTGATACCTCAAGGATGGGATATAATTTCTGCAGCTATCAATAAAGTTCCAAACCAATGAAAATGAAATTTACTAAGGGCATGCTAGAGCATGAGAAATGCCAATCAAGTCAGATGATAAATGATATGACGTCTATGTCTTTCGCGCAGCATAGAATAGCAGTCAATTACATCGTAGTTTTTGGTCGCCAAAATACCACCGGGCTGACGGTAAATTTTGTGGTGTCGGGGGATATCTGATAATATCCACCGACCACATGCAAACGAGTGGAGTGGCTTATATGCAGCTTGACCACCGTACTGATCGAATTATATGTAGATCATTAGATAATCTCGGTAAAATTGATCATTGATTGGCTCTTTCCAGTGTAAGAAAAAATGGACGTTTGAGAGTTCAACGAGTGGGATATACTTGTCTCAGCGTGGCCGTTTTACATATCATAAAGTGTGTTGGTAGTTATTGAGCAGTGTTCAACTTATTACGCCCGTAATGAATCATGCATTTAGATTAGAATATTTGGTTTGAATTAGTATTACGAAATAGAAAGTAGACTATTGGCCTAGACACGATGTATCCTTCCACTATGATCTTTTCATAATACTCGTGACGGGTGTAATATGGTTTTAATCAAATCATACAACCCAGTTTGAAAGTTACAAATGCTTTGTACAATAATTCACGATGGTATAAAATATGATCTATTTCTGTTATGGATAATAAACCTGAAGAATATCAAGAGCTCTAGAACGGTCATGCTATATATCTTGATATAATGCTTTACAAATCTATTCGTGCCTCACTCCAGTGAAATCTACCCAGAGTTTTCATAGACAAAAATCAATACAATCATTCATCCAGGTTTAACCGCTTCCCAACCTTATTCAAGCTTAGTCCGGTACCTCACCGGGCGGTTAGGGATAAAGGAGTGCGTGATTCATCAGCTGGCTCCTCCCAAGTCGCTTGTGTCGCATCTTCGGTGATTTCTTTTGCCGAAGAAAATATCTCATGCCTGGGTATGGTGTGGAGCTTTGTTTTGCCAAAAGTTTATTGCCGAACAGGGTGGAATATGTAACGCGTTTTGTAATCCGACCCGAAATCCAAGGATATAAGGTCGACATGTTCCCTCCTCATCCTACCTTGACAATGAAGTTGACTCTCCTTCATCAGATTGAGTCAAAGGTCATAATTTGCTGCTTCACTACCTTCATCTGATTTTGCAGTTGTTCTTGGCGATATTTCATCATATCTATCGCTGAAGTAATTGCCTTATGAGACCCGCTAGACGAACTGTCGATGCTAGGGCTAATACCGCGCTTGTCACCGTCATTGGCTGCGGTTTTCGGCTTGCTCTGTGATGATTGCTCTTCAGTAACCGAGACAGACTGAGGAGAGTGAAATTGCTCCGGAGACAGAGGTGAAAGAGCCCCTGTCGCAATCGTTTGTGCTGCAGAAGCCGACTGCCTCTTTATTGTTTCGCTGTCTTTGGCTAGAAGCCCAACAGCTCGATCCAGTCGGTCGAGCTGGTGACTGACCAGGTTCACGA
This sequence comes from Trichoderma breve, assembly GCF_028502605.1. Lineage (NCBI taxonomy): Eukaryota > Fungi > Ascomycota > Sordariomycetes > Hypocreales > Hypocreaceae > Trichoderma > Trichoderma breve. The sequence goes on from NC_079232.1 coordinate 7,427,760, forward strand.
TGATGACAGCCTGCGTCGTTGGCATTTCTATAAAGGGAGAGGTTCCGATTGGTAACCCTCGGGGTTTCTGCTGACGCAGATGCCGCGAAATATAAAACAAAATACCACCCAAGGTAACAAGAAGGCGCTGATGACAGGCCAGGATCATTAGTACGACACCCGTATCTGGGGCCCTGTTGAGTGTTGGGGATACTTGTGGTGGTAACGCCCATTGATTATGTGGTGGGCCTTGAAGCCAATTAAACTCATCCCAATCTGGCTGATGACTGAAACCAGCAGGGTCGGCATTCGAAAAAGGGTCATCTTTATTGCTATTAGAGCCGCTGCTGGTGTTTCGATGAATAATGCTAACTAGGGCCTCGGTGGAAGCAAATATTTCGTTGAGAGATGGTGAAGAGACAGCGAGTGATGTCGGATAAGACGAAGACAGCGCCCTTGTTGCGTGACAGACTTGGAGGCAAAGGTTACCCAGCTCTTCCGTATCTCTCTCGATCATATCCACGATGGGATTCGTAGTGTTTCGTTCACAGACAGGTTTGTTGTGCTTTTGTGACGACAGGGAATCGGTTGTTGACATTGTCGGAATTGACATTAAAAAGTCTGCGTCGTAGGAGCCATCGCCCAATTCGTCAACAGTCGTAAAAGGTGAAAATAACGTTGAACCTAAGTCTAGCGAGCCCACTATTGGTGCCGAATCGGGCAACGAGGTCACGGAAGACGGGCATGTCGGAGGAGGAGATTGCGGCAGGTCCACCGAACCTAGTGATTGTCTCGGTCTCTTTCGTGAATACATGGCAGATGATGTTGTCTCGCGGGTGTCGCTTCCGAGAGGCGGCCGGCCGGGCTTTTGCTGAGGACTGAAGATGCATATGGAGCCGGATCTCTTGCACCGCACACACGGTTCAGAGTCGGAAATGGGGTGGTTAGACTCCTGCGGTCTCATGCAACGGACTTTTTGATCGTGACACCTATCACACGACCGGCGGAATGGCATATGAGCCTCTCCAGGAGTAGTTGCGAGTGACATTGTTCGCTGTCACGGTATGAATGAATAAGGTTATGTCCGCGGTAGTAGGAGCTTGGAGTATTGAAAGGATTATTCGTAATAATTGTTGTTTATCGAATTGGAATCACCGGCACCGTAAACAACACGTCACTCTAATGGAGTACAACACTGTTGAAAGAGCGGATTGGTCAATCCCAGTGTAGGAACGAGTTTCCAAAGAGCCTTGTCTATTGATACAAGGGGAAATGACACATTGGCTTATAAATAACATAAAGCAGGTATCTTTCTGTGAGCCCAAGTACATTCATTATACAGAGCTCTCTGGTACCTCGACAGCAGGGATGAGGTAGCTACAGCAAACCCCCTGTATGACGTTCCTTGCCAAAGCAATGTTAACAGGGCCACTTTCATGCATAAAATCTTGGTATTTATCAGGTTATTTATTATATCTATATATATTCGCATTTGTGGACGCGGTTTAGTCTAGATATTTATCTGGAACGTAAAATCTTGTGCTTTTTAGGGTAAGTTTGGCCTGTTTAAGATCCCTGTAAGTGCCCCCTCTCGGCATGTATCTGCCTGCTCTACAGAGTAGCACTCGGTAATCCGCAGCTGTTTGCACCGTTGGCACCCAAAGCACCTTGGACCCATTGATATTTAGTACAGCAGCCCCCGTGTTTAAATAGGTAGTTCGTATGGTAATCATATCCCAAGAGGAACATCGCTCCCCCTAAGCTAAATATAGAGTAGCATCGTGTATTCGTAATTGCAAGCTGCAGTGCTTATTCTGAGCTGTGCTGGATAAGCTGTAGATCCATTCCCTGTTGCAGATTGCAATGTGCTGAGGTACGGAGTATGTTCCTAACGCCGTACCCAAGTCTCCGACCCTTGTCAGCTTCCAATGCAACAGTATATACCACCCACTTGGTACCTTAAATATGCCCAGAGTACTCCGTAGTCTACAAATACTGTTGCTGTTATACTATGCATGTGAGTTCTTTACTTCTTCCTTGTAAGTGATACGCTAGGGGAAAGAAGAGGCCCATTAGTAAGAACAGAGATACGGAGTTTAAATAAAGCACTAGGACATTTCTACTTCATATCTGACCGGAACCCTAATCTCCGATCATCTGGGGAAACCGGTGAACGCTGAGACAATAATCGCTTACGTGTATTGTGCGTGCTTCATAAGACTCGCCCCTGGCTAACGCCGCTTGAAGTCGCTGATATGCCGTCTTTCGCATCGGTATGCCGTTCTCGTTGGTTCTCGTTTACGCCCTATATTAACGAGCATTAATGGCGTGAGCGCTAACTATGATTGGCATCTCCATTATCCGTGAAACGACGAGCTGTGCCGGTATCGAGCTCCCGAAACGGATAATATGCATCGGCATTCTAAGCTTAGGGCTGACCAGGTCGGCCGTCGGCCGTCGCTCTAAGGTACGAGTACAGGACAGCGGAGAATTGCATTTTTCCTTATTTCCTTGATGGTTCACATGGATTCAAGGGACAAGGAGTATAAAGAGCGACTTGAACCGGACAAATGCGATGCTGTTTCTTACGCACATGTGAGTGATTCACCATTATAAGTTCCCACATTGTCCAATATTTAACCTTCATTATCCCATGTCCATGACCCCCTACGTGCGCGTGTCGGTATCGTAAGATGTATGCAGATGGCTGACGATCGTGCACGGCCTTCGCGGGGGCTTACACCAGCATTCATGCGATGCTCACTACCTCTGCCTGGAGAAACTGACCCCCAGTTCACCGGCATGTTCCCGGCCGGTGTACGGGTACAGGCCCGTTCGTATTAAAATCGGGCGAAAATCCGCTGCTAGTTGAAGCCTGCAACTATCTCACGTTATCTGACATGCGTTATTAGCCTACTCGTTCTACTGCCTATGACAAAGCGGGAGTAAATTTGCCGATCACATTCAGCCAAGTCCAGATTTCATATGCTCGTTGTCTTCTTGAGAATCTCGGATGGTTCTCTGATAAACCGGTGGTCTCGGGACATTTAATCGGCATTGGGGTAGGAGTACCATTCAATGATTCAACCCCGCCGAGGATGTTACTCGTAACTGCGATGAACTGTAGATAACATCAATATGTAGATGTGTGATCTATAAGAGAAGATTGATTCGAGAGGAACAGCAGCATTGTTCCAACCAATAACCACCCGCTGCTGACCAGTAAGATGTACGCCGCAGCCGTTGGTGTCGTCGCCGCCATTGGGGCCTATTTGGCAGGAGGTCCTTCATCGGGGCCCCCCAAAGTCAGCATCGCCAATGGCACGGTTATCGGATCAAGCTTGGACGGCGTCGATTCATTTCTCGGAATCCCCTACGCTCAGCCTCCCATAGGAGATTTGCGGCTTAAACGAGCCCAGCCACTGCAGGAAAAATTCGGAACTATCCAGGCAACCTCGATTCCTCGAGCATGTCCGCCACTCAAGGTTCGAGGGGACCCCAACATGCTCTCGCAGCTCCCGCCTGAGCTGGCGGCCATGATTGGAACCTACTTCAACGAACCTACGTTTGTCGGTGAAGACTGCCTGACGCTAAATGTTCAACGACCTTCCTATATCGCCAAGAATGCAAAGCTGCCGGTCCTCGTGTGGATTTACGGAGGCGGTTTCGAGCAGGGCTCGACTCAGCAGTATGATTTTGCCCGATTTGTGAATTCATCCGTCACAATGGACCACCCTGTCATTGTTGTGCAGATGAACTGGCGCGTATCTGCCCTTGGTTTCCTCGGTGGCAAAGAGCTCAAGAAAGAGGGCAACACCAATCTTGGCCTGCGTGACCAGCGTTTGGCTCTTGAGTGGATTGCCGAGAACATTGAGGCCTTTGGAGGAGACCCAAACAGAGTCACGCTCTGGGGCGAGTCTGGAGGCAGCATGTCCGTGTTCAATCACATGCTTATCAACGGTGGTGACCACACGTACAATGGAAAACCCCTTTTCCGCGGAGCCATGCTCAACTCTGGCGCTGCTGGACCAGCTGTCCAGGTAGATTCTCCAGTGGCACAAAAAACTTATGATACAATTGTCAAAGCGGCGGGATGCTCTTCAGCAGAGGATACTCTGGCTTGCTTGAGAGCTTTGCCTTACGAGGCCTTCATGGATGCCTCCAATGTTATTCCCAACATGTTCAACCAGGATGGCATCGCCGTTGCATTTACCCCGCGACCAGACCCCTCAGATAACTTCTTCCCTCTCTCACCCGATGTGGTCATCAAGGCGAACCCACCAAAAGTGGCTCCCGTATCACTCCTGGCGGGAACCATGGAAGACGAGGGCACCATGTTTGCGCTGGCTTTGTACAGACAACAGACCAAAGATGCCCTTGTCGATATCATCCATAGTATTGCACCGGATTGCCCTCGATCTGTCTTCGAAAAACTCTTTTCGTTTTATCCAGACGATCCCAAGCATGGATCACCATTTGGCACTGGGGAGGCTAACGAGATATACCCGGGATACAAGCGTAATGCTGCTATTACGGGAGATATTTGCTTGACGTTCCAGCATCGGGTCGTTCTGGAGGCTCTTTCCGACAAGATCCCATCCTGGAGCTATCTTTCCGCGTATGGAAGACAGACGCCCATTATTGGAACTTTCCACGGCGCTGATGTTGCGCTTATGGCTACGGGATTCCCAGAACCTTTGTACCTGGCAATGGCCCAGTATCTCCTCAGCTTCGTCTATCACCTTGATCCCAACGTTATTAGCAAGATGGACGGTGGCGCAAGGCCTCTGCCTGAATGGCCAAGATATGACGTGAAGACCAAGGACATGATGCAATTTACAGACAAGGGCCTTATCATCGGGAAGGATGATTTCCGCCAGGATGCATTCAACTATTTCAACTCCAAGCTACACCAGCTGAGGTGGTAATGGTCTCTGAAGTTATGATGAAGTCCTCGTCCTAGTTTTGGACAACGGAATTCCTACATGGTTAAAGATCTATATTTAGAATGTAACAATCTAGAGTAGCTATATCACGAAGTAAAATGAAACTAAAATTTACACAAAAAAAAAACATTTTCCACTTCCCGAATGATATAAAAGAAAGCCTCCCCCATTCCTCATCAAACGAAAAGACGGTACTCTGTGCTCCATATAGCGTCTGAATTATGTCTCTGGTCATCGTAAGGATCCACCTCGGCGGGTTTCTTATGTCGGTGGATTTAGCTATCCAAACGGCGAGACGAAGAGATTAGTCAGATTTACTCGCTGATGACACAGTCTATGAGTGTCTCTCCATTAGACCTTGTGTGTACTATTAAGTAGCCTTTGCGATGGATATGTAGATTGATGTTATGCAGGGCCACTGTTGTGGTTGAATCCAGGTAGTCTCTTTTTGACAATGGATTGGTTTAGCTTTGGCTATGTAGCCAAAGTGGCCTTTGGATCGGTAGAGTCTCACCATGATAAACGGTTATACGATTGATGCTAACCCAAACGGACATATTAGCTGGTCTTTTTTGAGACTGTGCAGATTATATACAACATTTATTTTCATCCTCTAAGACATATCCCCGGCCCATGGCTGTTTCGCGCCAAGCGATTGTTCTATGTTATACGATTTAATCAGGGTAGGCTGTCGTATGACGTACATAAATGGCATGCCAAATACGGACCAATTGTGCGTATCGCACCAGATGAGCTTGCCTTTGAAGATCCAGATGCTTTCAAGGACATCTACGGGCGTCGTCCTGATGATGAAATGACCAAACCAGACCGTTCATATCATCTTATAGGCGAGGCACGCAGTATAATGAATGAGACTAAAGAAAAACACGCTCGTCTCCGGAAACAGCTGGCTCTTGGCTTCAGCGAACGCAGCATGCGAGACCAGGAACCCATTATTGGCAACTATGTTGATCTTCTCATCAAAAGGCTTCATGAGCACTGTATTGACGGCGATAAACTTGACCCCATTACGGGCGAGAAGGCCAAGAGAGAGTTGAACATGACGGCCTGGTATGCTTGGACGACCTTTGACATTATCGGAGATTTAGCATTTGGCGAGCCCTTTGGGTGTCTGGAACGTGCCAAGTATGATCCTTGGGTAGCTGCCATTGGCAAAGCCGTACGCTTTAGTCCTGTGATTCTGGGTGCGAAGCTCTTGGGTTATGAGTGGGCTTTGCGTCCTCTGCTGAGTATGTTGAATAAGTATCGCCGCGAGCACAACAGGCTTTGTATGGAGAAGCTGCAAAGGCGGATGGCCATGTCGGCTGAACGGCCGGACTTGATTGAAGGGCTGCTGCAAAAGGCCAAGGACTGGGTATGTGTTCTACCTCAGTCCTCAAATGTGATTCTGACATTTTACAGGATATGGACGTTCGGCAAGTCATGCAGAATAGCAGTAACCTCATTATTGCGGGCTCTGAAACCACAGCCACAGGCCTGGCTGGTATTACATATCTACTTCTGAAGAATCCAGATGCGCTACAAAAAGTGGTTCAAGAGGTCCGATCATCTTTTTCCTCTGAGGACGAAATCACTCTTTTGTCAGTCAATAATCTTCCATTCATGTTCGCCTGCATAAATGAAGCTTTGAGGCTATATCCGCCTGTCGCTCTCGGCTTGCCTCGAATCGTGCCAAGAGAAGGCGCAGTTATTGCTGGACAATTTGTCCCACAAGGAGTGAGTATCAAATTACCTGACCGAGATCTACCAAAACAAGCTGAGAACATACTCTTCGTTAACACTTTACAATAATTAGATGACTGTTAGCACCTGGCATTGGGCAATCTACCACAGCGAGAGGCTGTGGAATAAACCGTTCGAATTCCACCCGGAGCGCTTCTTGCACGATCCCAGCTTTGCCAACGATAGACTGGAGGCTTTGCAACCATTTTCAGTAGGGCCACGAAACTGCCTTGGCCGCAAGTAAGTCACCCTGAAAAGCGATGAGAGTTCATTTCAGAATCCAATCTGAATCATATTTGGACTAACAATCTTCAGTCTTGCGTATGCCGAGATGCGACTGATCCTTGCACGCATCCTCTTCAACTTTGACTTGAAGCTTGTGAATGAGGAGGAGGATTGGATGGACCAGTGCACTTTTATTCTATGGGAAAAGGGACCTCTAAATGTATACTTGACGCCAGTCAAGAAGTAAAACTACAAAGGATAGATAGGTATGGAATAAATTTGACATCTTCGGTCGGTTTGAAGCAGTATATGGAAGCCCCTAGGCTTGCAGATATTACTTGACCTGTAGATGTTGCAAAGATTGCACAGTAGATGCATCTTCTTTAGGATTTACCATGGGATATACCTTTCTCGCTTGAAGCTTAAGCCAGCTCAGGTACCTCAGTACCTTGGCTTGTCCATCTGTACACTCTTCCGTATCTTTTTCAGCAGCCTCAGGCACCAGCCGGTTTTTTCTGGCAGCCTCAGGCAGTCACCGACATCCAAATCTTGCAAACGTCAGTCAATCAGCGCGTGCAATCCAGCAATATCGCTGAGGTGCACTAACAAACCAGCACCGCTTCACAAGATCTTGCAGCATATGATACGCTATACTGTAGTGAGTTTGGCAGAGTTTGGCGGACTTGGCTGATGGCTGATGGCTCGGATGGCTGCTGGTTTGGGTGAGGGGTTAGGTACATGGTAGTTTGCTGTAGCCGTGATACAATCCGAAGTACACGTTCTTATCTATAAACGAGCCAACCAGCGTCTCGCTTCAGGCTCCAAGCCTAGCAGATTCTGCAAGCTTAGTGAATTCTGCAACCTTTGGAAAAAAACGAAAAAAACGACGGGTTTGCAATTGTTCGCAAGCCTAGATGCTGAGGTTGCAGAGCACCACCAATTCCCGATAAGACGATAATTGAGACTATCATGCATTCCCGTATTTCTTTCAATGTAGCACAGCTAGGAGAAATAATGTAGTATCGATTGAACTTCATACTCTCTATAACAAACAGTTCTGGAAAAGAGTAGCTACATACCAGTGAACAAGAAAAATATCCATTCTACGCTTTCAAACATCCACAGAATAAAAGCATCCATCTAATTTTTCCCCTTCAAAAGTGTCGGCAGCGACAAAATTTCCCCAGCACCAACAGTGCTCTCCAAATATTCGCACACAAGCCTATTCAGTCCAGCCTCGCGTGCCTTCTCGAACCAAACCTTCGACTCCAGCTCATCAAACACGCCGCCCTCCGTCTTTTCCATGTACTTTGCAAAGTCCTGAAGGGGCACCTTTTCATCGCTGCAATGATGCTGATATGATACACGCTGTGCACTGCTTTTTCCATCTACGCTCACGGAAGCGACCGCTGCATCAGCAATGCTGTTTGCTACAGATTGCACGGAAACAAAGTCAAATGTGCCGCTGACAGCCTTAGGGAAGCGTGGCACTGCTTTGAGCAGCTTGGAGTAATTGTACAACGATGCTACAATGTCCATGTCTGGTGCATCAGCCCCAATAATGCTCGTTGGTCGATGGATCCAGCTGCGTACTCCGTGATTGTCTGCAAGTGATTCCAGGAGCGCCTCGCTCATCCATTTAGACGCTGCATATCCGTTTCTGCCATCTTTGGGAAGATTGTCTAGGCCCTGGATTGATGTTTCAGGTAGATGCTTGCCATCATAAAAACTTGCCACGGAAGCAGTAGAAACAAAGTGAAATGGAATTGATCTCGCAAGTGCCATCTCGGCCAGATATCGAGTAGATAGAACATTTGGTCGACGTAGAGAGCGGTATGTCTTCATGAACGATACATCTGCGCCGTTGTGGATAATAACGTCGGCTCGAGCAACGATATCTTTGAAGTCTGAAGATGACAAGCCGAGGTTGCGGTCTCCCAGGTCACCAGCATACTCGATGATTTTGGGACTGGATATATGGACATGTCTTAGTTCCCCATTGGCTGCTGATCGTATAGCAACACAATGTATTTCCCCGACTCTCTCATCATTGACAAGATGTTGGAGTATATGTCGTCCTAAAAAGCCAGTCGCTCCAGTCAAGATGACCGAAAGGCCTGACTTCGTTGCTGATGTTTTAGCTGAAGATAGGTATGATTGCGGCACTAAACCATCGCAAAGAGAGCGCAGTTCCTTGTTCCAATCAATACTTTGGCCTTGCAGTTCGTTCTCCGACCCATTTGCCTGAATTTTTAAAGCCATATCACGAACTGTGCTCACTTGGAACAACTCTGGCAATGTCAAGTCACAGCTGAAAGCCATTTTAAGCTCAGAGCGTAACTTTAGCAGAAGGAGAGAATTACCGCCCACGAAGAAAAAGTCTGAATCGGGCGACAATTGTATGGGCTCGATTGCTGCGGGAAGAACATCCTGCCAGACAGCAATCACCTGTGCTTCCAGGTCGGTGAGGCCCTCATTGTGTCCATCGCCACTCACCACAGATGGAAGTGGTAGACTGTTAATCTTGTACCGATCCTTTTTACCACTGGCATTCCTCGGAATCTGATCAATTGCAAGGATGTGTGTTGGACACATATACGCTGGTAGGGGTAGTTTGGCCCTAAGCTGGCTGAGGAACACGTTCTTGTCTTCAGTGAACTCATCCGAAAAGACAACAAAGGCTGCAATCATATCCGAATTGCGAAGAGACACGGCAGCATCCACGATAGCCGACCCAGCTGACTCGATGATGATGTTTCCAATTTCTTCTAGCTCAATGCGCATTCCACGAATCTTGACTTGTGAATCGCCCTCTAATCGACCCATAAAGTCCAAAAGTCCGCTTTCAAGCATGCGACCCTTATCTCCTGTACGATAGAGCCTGTCCCATCCTCGAGCAGCAACGTCTTGTCTTGATGAAATGGTGTTGGCGATAAATTTGGCTGCAGTCTCCTCAGGTCGGTTGACGTATCCAGAGGCAACTCCAGCGCCTCCAATGCAGATTTCTCCCGGGAAGCCGACTGGAAGCGGATTTCCGCGCTCATCGACTACTACCACGGTATAGTTCGGCTGTACAAAGCCTGCTGGACTAGCAGCCTCAGAGTCATCTGTAGCATACGGGACTGTATATCTTGTACATGAGAGACTTGCCTCGGCAGGACCATAGAGATTAATAAGCTGTAAGTCTGAGAGACCTAGCCTCTTGAAACTGTGGCGGAGCTGAGGAGTAATCTTTTCACCTCCAGAAAACGCAAACTTCCAAGATGCGCACTTCTTGAGTGCATCAGATCCATAATGAAGCAAGTATAGGTACTCTGAAGGGACAAAGACTGTATAAGTTACGCCCTCTGAGAATATCAGATTGGCAATCTCGATGGCGTCTCCCCGAGCTTCTTTTGAAGCCACAACAACAGTGCCGCCGTTTGCCAGAGCACTGAATATTTGCTCCAAGTGGAGGTCAAAGCCAGATGAGCTTTGTTGAAGAACAACCTCCTTGCCAAGGCGATAGACTTTTGAAATGGCCCAAATCTGGTTCAATAGAGCATGGTGAGTGAGCAAAACTCCTTTGGGTGTGCCAGTCGAGCCACTGGTATAGATGGCGAATCCAGGCGCATTAGGGTTGGCAACACATTGAATAGAAGATTGGACGTCCTGAGGTAGTTTTGAAGTGCACACCAGCTTGACTTTGCTCTTTTCAACGGTAGATGCGAGATTCTCCGCTGTGGTCTGAGTTTCTTCTTGGTAGATTATGGCACTCGGTTTGCAATCAGCCACAATGGCCGCAAGACGACCTTCTGGATTTCTCAGATCAAGTGGTACATATACCAAGCCTAAAATTAAGATGGCCATCAGAGCACAGATTGAGTCTGCAGCTGGATGCAAGAGGATTCCAACGTAAGACCCTGCAGGGAGATTGGAAAGCTCACTGGCAATCTGACCAACGCGCTGCATCATTTGAGCATAGGTAAGTTGCTGACCGTAACCATCCTTGACTGCAATAGATTCCGGATATTGTGATGCAATTTCTTGAACTTTGTGCGCAAGAGTGGGCGTCTTCCAGTCTATCTCGAGACTTTCACCACGACCAGGAGAGATGGCGTTCTCGATCTCAGAGGGAGTCGCAAGAAGACAGTCCAGTGCCTCCCTAGAAGTGTCATTGGCAAATCCTTCCACAGTATGAGTATACCATGACAAGAGTTTGTTAGTATCCTCAGCGCTATAGAGGTAGCGTTGGGTAGTAAACGAGATGATAGTTCCCTCTGCAATCTCTGAAATGTCGATGATGAGGTCGTAAGGGTTACGGGCATCTGTTGTGGATGTCCACTCAATTTCGCAGTTACCAAGCGGCATAGTTCTAGATCCTCCCAGTCGGTAATTTACAGCGATTTGGAAAAGAGGATTCTGGTCACCAGATCGCGGGACTTTAAGGACGTCTAGAATCGTGTCAAAATCGGCATTCGAGTTGGACAGGGCAGCCAAGGTGATGTCTCTAGTTCGCTTTGCTAACGTGCTAAAGCTTTCGTCGGCATCCGTCTTGAATCTTAGAGGTAGGATGTTGGTGAAGTAGCCGATGGTTGTCATGTCCTCTGCAGTCGCTCGGTTTGCGTCGAGAATTCCAATGGAGAAGTCATTCACACCAAGACACCTTGATACAAATGCAGCGATGGATGAGAGGTAGAAGTGGAAGGGTGTCACATGCATCTCTCCACTGGCTTGTTTGATCTGGCTAACCAGCGATCTGGAGAGCATCACATCAAGCGTTTCTGTATCATAAGACTTTAGCACCTGCCGACACTGCACTCGAGAGATGGGGAACAGAGGCAGAGGTTCAGGCAGAGTGCCGTAGACATCTTTCCAAAATTGCAGCTCTTTCTGAACCTTTTCAGGCGCCGCCTTTTGTTGCTGCTTATTGGCAAGGTCAATTGCTTGCTGAACGGGAGATGAAAAATCGCCGCCCGCGTATGCCTTGTTCAGCTCGCTGAGGAAAATGGCCCAACTGACACCATCGAGGGCAATATGGTGAAAGGTGAAAATAATGTGATGCTGAGTGCGGGATAAAGAAAGTACTTGGATCTTCATCCATACTCCACTCTCCAAGTTGAACTCTGTGGTCTTCATAGCATCAAGAGTAGCCTGGATTTCCCCATTGTCCTGGATGTTCTTGTGTTCTATGGCGATGCGCGCTTCTTTACCAACTCCTTGCATAGCCTTGCCAGTTGCATCGTTCAAAAAGAAGGAACTTCGAAGACCTTCGTGTTTTTTGACAATAGTGCTGAGCGCTTTCTTGAGTCTGCTCATCTCGAACGGGCCTTGTAATTTACCAGACATTGTGACGTTGTATGTTGCCTTATCCTCCAGATAGACGTTTAGGAAGTACAGGCGGCTCTGACCTGGAGTCATCTCGCTAACTCGTTCGTACACAGGCTCCTCTACTGATGTCACCTCCGAGACTGAAGATGATCCCGTGGAAGCTCTGGACATTAGCGCACTAGCATTGTCTTCCATCTTCAAGGTGGACACTTCGGTGGGCGCTGAAGACGGGACCTTGAGCTTCTGCATATTCGCTGAACTCAACAAGTCATTATTAACTGCTGGAGCTGCATCAGTTGTCGGTGCACTCGTTTCAGCCGAGGAAATCAGTGTCGGTGGAAGCAGCACCAGAGCATCTTGGCAAATCTCTGCGAGAGAAGCACCGCTCAAGATCTTTAGAACCGGCATGTCGACATTCACCTCTTTCAAAAACCAGGATCTAATCTCGACAGATACCAGTGAATCAATTCCAAGTACTAACAGTGGAGTAGAATGATCAATGACATCAGCGTGGACTTGGAGAATCATGGCAAGCTTCTCTGCACAGGCACCCTGCAATATGGCCAAGGCATCTTCGCTATTCTTAGCTGCGGCCAATCTGCCCTTGACACTCTGTGATGATTGCGCCTGTTGATTATCCGAGTCTTCTTCATTGCTCTCGTGACGCACGTAAGTTGCAAACCGAGGATTGCTATACCACGGCGCATTGGGCTCCTCTCCGATGCCGATGATGATCTCTGGATCCTCCTTGGAAGTCGGCTGTCCTGCAGCAATGGCCTCAGCAAAGACACCGTGGAACTCTGGTTCAGATATTCTCATGTATCCAAATTTCTTTAAGTGGTCCTCGTACTGCTCTAGATTGCGGTCGACAAAGCCCACACCGAGGAGGAAAGCAATATCAATGATTGACGCTGCAACGCCCCTCTGCTTTCGCTGGCGCACAAGAGAGTGCATGTACATGTTTGCCGCAGCATAGTTAGATTGTCCAGGATTGCCCATGACGCAAGTCAGAGATGAGAAGCAAATAAAGAAGTCCAAAGGAGTGGAGTGGAACAGCTCATCCAGGTTTTGTGTTCCCTTGACTTTGGGCCTTAATGCCACTTCAAAGTCTTCCAAAGACATGTTGGTGAAGAGCTTATCGTTCAACACCATTGCAGCGTTTGCCACGCCGGCAATTGGTGGCATTGTCTCGGAGACTTCTTTGTGTAGTCTCAACAAGCCTTCTTTGTCGGTAATGTCAAGGGGAAGAACCTTGACGTTGGCACCTCGGCGTCTCAGATCTTCCAACACCGCTGTGTCAACTCTACCTGGGCTTCGGCTGGTGACCACCAAATTTCGCGCTCCATGCTTGACCATCCAATCACAGACAGACATACCCAGCTGAGAAGCTAAGCCAACGAGAAGATATGTCTTGTTTGCCACAAAAAGGTCAGACGGTCTAAGAGGACTGATCTTGGACTCCACCGACTCGGCATCATTCCAGTTCAGTATGGTTGTCAATGAAGCTTGGCCGGCCAGCTTCTTGACCTCAGCTACAGAGATAGAGGCATTATCTATGTGGAGTTTTGGCGCTCGAGTCGAAGCATGGTGTCTCGTAATCTTGAGCAAGTCACCCCGGCCGTAATTGAACAATATGGCATCATCTTCACGCACACTTCTCATTGCGTTAGGGCTCTCAAAACCCTCAACTATGTGCGTTAGGACGCTGTTTTCTTGCCCTAGGTTCACAAAAGCTTCAATATTCTCAGGAAGAAGAGAGAGAATATCTCTTTCGTTGGCATATGAGTGAATGAAGACTTGAGCGGGGTCAAAATTGCAGTCTTCTTCCGAAGATGTGCTAAAGAATACGTCAATTCCTTGAGCGGCGGCCACGTTTGCAATAAGCTTAGCTAGCAAAACATCGGCATCATGGACCCAAATGCGCCATCTGATGCCAGAAATAATGCTCTCGGCAATAAGAGTTCCAAGGAGCACTTGTGATTCAGTTGCAAGATCAAAGTCTTGAGGGAGAGGCAATAAATCCGCTACCGGCGCATTCAGAGTTGACAGAACCGAAGGAGAGAATATTGCGACTTTGCGACCTGATCCGACAACTGTTCCTAGACAAAGATAAAGAGCTTTGCTATTTCTAGCCCTGAGAGGTAGCAGAGAGGAAGCGTGAACCTTTATTTGTGCAAGCTCAGATGAGATAACAGCATTTATTGAGCTTTGCACTCTTTGGAATGAATAGGACCCTTCTGCGGCAACAAACTCGACGCGGTTCTCAGCCAGAGATAACGGACTCGTAATATCTCTCCGAACGGAATTGAGTCTGTCATTCATTTCGTTGCTGGCAACAATTCTGGGGATATAGAGACCGCTCTTCTCCACGGCAAGTTCCCATTCGTCAGCCCACAGTACATCCTCAAAATCCCCGGAGTTGACGCAAATTGTACGAAGCAGAGTCTCAGTAAACAATCGAGGTTCTGGGGTTATCGTGTCCACATCCAAGAATTGAAGTCTCAAGTTGGGCAGCTCGTGCATGGCAGCTCTGCCAAGGCCAACAACCATGTTGCTCAGCGGATTCTCAGCGCGACATCCTTTCGTGGCCCAGAGAACAAATTTGGAGTCTTTAAATACTGACTGAACTCCACTAAATCTCTCCGGCGTGATGTCTTGGAACGTTGGAACATCTAGCTCAGAGAGAACCAACACAGTAGCTCCATCTGGGACTTCTTTAACATCTTCAAGTCTGTTGATGAGGGTCACGTTGGAAGCGATGGGCTGGAGGAGGTCTCTTGCTGTCTGTACAATCTTCTCAACTTCGGGTGATTGTCCACCTATGATGATCAAATCATCGACCTGAGGTATCGCGCTCGTCCAAGCAGTGGGATCACGCAAAACGTTGATGCGCTCGTCAACTGCCTGGCTGACAATAAGTGACGCAAGGTATCTTTTGGGATCGTGATAATCTCTATACGCCGCGTCCACTCCAGAGAACCCAGTGGCTAGTAGATCTTTGTTCCACCGTTCTTCAGAAGTCGTAGGACAATAGACACGCCCATCATCACGCCCAAGCCACCATCCAGGTAGATGAGAAGAGATGAACTGCGGTAGCACGGCGTCATTGGTAACTTCATTGAGAATCAGGTAACCGCCTGCCTTCAATAGAGTCCGGCAATTGGCCAATGTCTTTTTTAGGGACTTGGTAGCGTGCAGAGCGTTTGAAGACATGATGACATCAAAGGAATGTTCTTCAAAGCCCTGTCCCAGGGGATCACGCTCAATATCCAGCACAGCCCATTCCATCATGGATGAGTACTCTCGGAATCGCTCCTGCGCAGCTTCGAAAAAACCAGCTGAGATATCTGTATAGGTATACGAATGGCAACGGCCCACAAGTTCCTTCAGCATATGGACACTAGCACCACCAGTACCGGCACCAATCTCCAGAACTTTCAGGCGTGGGTAACGGTGAGCCAGTTGGCTGGTTACAGTGACAAGATGACTGTAAGTTTGTCGGAATGGGACTGCTTCAGCGTAAAGCCTCGTGAGCATATCGTCTTGCATCATGACCTGCAAGGCTGGTAGCTCGCCTCGAAGAATGGAAGGCTGGACTTCTCCGAGCGCCGATATCATCTGCAATTCCACCATTCCTGGATATTTCGCCCTCCAAGCTGCTGCATCTTCCGCCGTATCAGTAACCCATTCCTTTTTGATACGCGGGTGTTGTCCAGCTTCAATCTTGGGAAGAAGATAATTCACAATCCAGTCAAATTGGATCTGGAAGTGCTCATCCATCTTGGGGATATCCTCTGGCTTGATCGCATCGCGGAGTCGCCTGTGGTAAAAGTAGGCAAGACGCTCACAAGTATCGCCATACTCGACCTCTTCTTCAGTCAGGTACTCAATCTTCTCAGGATCAATGCCACTGGCAATGTCTCTCTTCCAGACAGTCTTTGCAAAAAGCTTACGATCGTTCTGTGGAGTAGCCTTGGTGAAAGACGAGCAGGTCAGAGCGTGCAGCTGGATCTGTGGGTGTCCTATGGCAGTCGAAGTAATATCAACGTCGCCCTGGATTTTCTTTGAGTTTGCATCTCTGAGGTAGCAGTCAGCTAGCAGCTCGGAAAATGCATCTGCGAATGCAGAGGCTTCCAAGGCAGCAGGATTGATGCGAACACGGCGCACGTTAGTTGGAAGATATGGGGTCCAAAGCTGGCCATCTCCAGGGAATGCCAAGGCAGTGAAAATTCCATGAAAGGCAGCATCAAGAGTCGCAGGATGTAGACGGAGCCTATCATTATCAAGACGCTTAAGTGTTACCGTCGACACGTTCAATCGTCTTTCGACAGCCTCAATTGTAAAGTCTCCCGTGTAGCGAAGGCCGACTTGCTCCATGTACTTGTAAAGACGATCTACGCCAACAGGTTTCATTGGTAGCTTCGGTGCAATTCTGGGCGGCAAAGCATCCACAGCAGGCTTTCCAAGACGGACGATTGCACGTCCAGTGAAATTTGTACTCTCAGAGTGCTCAGTGACTTCTCCATCCACTTTGCAGCTGTAGCACGAATATTCAGCTGTGATGTTATCTGAGGATCGATCTATGACTCGGATAGTAAAAGTCACTTCTGTGCCAGCTGCATCATCCTCCAGAGTAATAGCGCGGTGAATGACTAGATCCTCAAGTTCGATAAGTCGCACCTCTTCGTGTTCAGCTGCAAGACGTATGGATGCTTCATATGCCATGGACACGTATCCAGCAGCTGGGAAGAGGACTTGGTTCTGGAAGATGTGTCCTCGCAGCCATTCCATCTCTTGAATTCTCATCACATTGCGCCAAGTGACCTCGCGATTGTTTCCATGAGACGTAGGGTAACCGAGTAGTTCGTGAATCGGGTTTTTGCGGGACCGATAGATTCGCGACTTTCGGGATTCTTTCCACAGCTTACTGGCATGATCCCAAGGATAGGGTGGGAGGCCTTTAAGAGTCATGGCCCGACCAACATCATCCCCAAGGCATGCCTTTCTAAATCCGGCAAAATCCACGACGGGAGAAGGAGATTGGAACTTGGACCAGATAAAACCAAGAGCGTCTGAAAAGGCCTCCATGTCATCCTGCCCTCGGCTTAGGACACCAGAATATGGTATATCCAAACCAGTGAGATTCTTCAAACTCTCCGATGCAGGTGCCTTGAGGGCAAAATGCGGCCCTACTTCCAATGCAATATCGTGACAGTGCTCTTCAGTAACAGCTCTGTCAATAGCTTGCGAAAATAGCACTGGTTTGACCATGTTATCTACCCAGTAGATATCCTTGAAAGCATCCGTATCGTCAATCGAGCGGCCGTTTGAACCGTAAACACTAGAGTACCACTTGCATTTCAGCTTATCAGTCTTAATCCTGATATTTAGCCTTTTCAGGGATTCAAGATATGGCCCTGCGCAAGGCTGCATATGATGCGAATGGTAGGCTTTGTCAACCTTGAGAAGTCTTGCAAATGATTGCTGGCCATCAAGTAGCTCCTTGGCTTCATCCACGGCATCTGCATCACCAGAAAGAGTGACGCTGGATCGAGAATTGCTGGCTGCTACATGAATTCTGCCTGCAAGTTTATCTTGTGAGCAGAATGCACGCGCTTGCTCCAGTCCCATGCCAATCGCCATCATCTTGCCTTTCTGACCGTTTGGTCCACCAGCCAAGTGAGCGTGAACACCACGGTAGTACGCGATCCGGATCGCATCGGCAGCCTCGATATAACCAGCAGCATAAGCCGCGCCAATCTCTCCAGATGAGTGGCCGACAACAGCGCTGAACGTGATGCCGGAAGCATAGAGAAGATCGACAAGTGCAACTTGCAAGGCTGTGCATAAAGGCTGTGAGATGGCTGCCTCGTGTATTCTGGACTTTTCGGGTGATGCCATTAGCTCGGACACAAGCGACCAGGATGGCGCATCGGGCAAATTCTTCAGGGAGTTTTCAAGCCGGTCAATCGTGTGTTTAAAGGTGGCTGATTTCTCATAAAGACGGCGGCCCATAGAAGGCCATTGAGCACCCTGGCCTGTAAAGACGCCCAATATCCGCGCTGGGAGATCCTCCGTAACATGAATTCCTTTCGTAGCGATTGAGTTTGACTTTGATTCCACATCGTCTAATTTCTCGATGAGTCCTTCGGCGGTAGATGAAGAGACATACATCTTGTATGGGAATTGTGTGCGACGACACTGCATCGTCCAGGCTAGGTTGGAGAGATTTGCTATTTTGCCAGCCTTCAAAGCTTCCGAAATATGGCGAGCCCTGGCCAACAAAGCCTTCTCTGTGTTGGCGGACAGAGTGAGCGGGCCGCAAGGAACTTGAAGAGCATCCTCCTGATGAATGTCCTCAGGAGCCCAGCTCTCAAGGATGACGTGCGCATTGGTTCCTCCAAATCCAAAGCTGTTGACACTTGCGCGCCTTGGAGTACCAGGAGGCAGTGTAGGCCATGCTCTGGCTTTCGTCGGTACGTGGAGGTTAGTGTAGAAGGGCGAGATTTTGGGGTTGAGTTTGTTAAAGTGCATGTTGGGAGGGATTATTCCGTTCTGGATAGCCAGAGAGGCTTTCAATAATCCAGCTAAACCTGCAGTTCCTTCCAAATGGCCGATTACCGTCTTTATTGATCCAACATAAAGAGGCTCATCCGCTTCAAGACTTGTCGAGCGATCTTCGTCTTCGTCGTTCTCTGGGAAGAATGCGTCTCTAACCGCCCTAGCTTCGATTGCTGCAAATCATGTTAATTGCTATGGTTGTAAATACTCGGTGATAAAAATTACTTACGATCTCCTGCGTTAGTTCCTGTGCCGTGAGCCTCAAAATACTGACAACGGTCCTCCTTTTTCCGCCAATCTAAGCCGGCCCTGGCATATGTAGACCGAATCAAGGCTGTCTGTGATGTAGAGCTAGGCATGGTGATACCAGATGTGCGACCATCCTGGTTAACGCCCGTTTCTCGGATTATGCACTCGATATGATCACCATCTGCAATTGCTTGGCTCAGAGTCTTGAGAAGCACTGACGCAAAGCCTTCACCTCGCGCATAGCCATCAGCTCCAGCGTCCCACATGCGTGATCTGCCTGTCGGAGATAACATGTGAAGCTGTGAAATTAGCCGTGTTAGCATCCAAACATTACTTTGATCGTCTCGATCAACGTACCTTGGATTCGAGGATATATGGATCAGGGCCGAGAATCAAATTCACACCGGCTGCCACCGCCAGTGACGATTCTCCGCTCCTGAGTGTTTGCACGGCATGATGCAATGCTACCAAACTTGACGAACATGCCGTGTCTATCGTGGATGATGGCCCTTTCCAGTCGAAAAAGTATGAGACTCGATTGGACAAAATGGCTCTAGAGATACCGGTCGCTGCATACTGTGGTGCACTGTCTACGTCTCGCAGTAATAAATCGGAGTAGTCCTGAGTCATCTGTCCCACGAAAATGGCAGTCTGAGATCCCTTCATCTCTTGGATCGAGTATCCTGCCGCTTCCATGCACTCAAAAACAATCTCCAGTAGCATGCGCTGCTGGGGATCCATAGACTCTGCTTCTTTTGGGTGGATATTGAAGAAGTTGTGGTCGAATTCGCGGAAATCTTCGTCGAGGAGATACGAATGCCTCACATTCGTGCTCTAAATGTTCAAAAACAATTGTCAGCCTTTCTCTCAATTTTCCAGAACAATACAATTGCTATTTCTTACGCCGTGGTATTCTCCATTGTCGTTGTAAAATCCTTCTGGATTGAAACGACTTTCTGGTATCTCCTTGAGAATATCCTTGGGGTTCTTTAGCAGCTCCCATAGCTTTGATGGGGAGCTTGAGCTGCCGGGGAAGCGGCAGCTGCTTCCCACAATGGCAATGGGTTCAGTGGTGAACTCGGACTTTGCCATTTTAGATGTCTTGCGGAACGTATTGTTGGTATTCCCAGTGAACGATGGCAAATTATTTCATAAGACTGGTTAAGGAACACCAACTATGTCTACTAAACTGTCACGAGGAGCGGGTGAGGCTACAGTCTTGAGTATTCATCACTAGCTACTCGACGAATGCAAATTATTTTTGGAATAGTCTACTACGGATGTTAGGAAGATCTGACATACCGTCGGGCATTTTCATCCGGCTACCAATTTATTGATATGCCGGCTCTCGCGACGGGACTTGTGTACCTCTCCGGCCATCGCTGCCATGTCAGGCAAGTCTTCGTTTCGTGTTCAGATACTGACGGTCGGTGCAATTCGCTTACTGTGGAGTTGTGAATGGCCCCGCCGACCGGCCGGCCGATTATTGCGGGCTTGGGTGTCGGGAGGTTGCTGACTGTATCCCGTAATACTCATGAGAGCTGCCTTTCCTATCAAGGCACGGAGTATCCACTGAATATCCAAGTGTTCCAGAACCAGGTCTAAGATCTGATATAGACAATATGGATAAGACTCTGGTGATGATCAACAGAAACGCTTGCATACGGGAAACTGTGCAAAGCTGTAACTTACGCGCTATTTAGAATCATGACCGTCCGAAGCACCTTGGTGGGCAAAGACGTTGGCCAATATGAACTTGTTCACGGAGTTCCAGTTCCACAGGCAGGACCCGATCAGGTCGTCTGCAAGGTTGGAGCTATTGCCCTGAACCCGACAGACTGGAAGATGGTGGATTTTTCTGTGGTGCCAGGCGCAGTTGGTGGGCACGATTTTGCTGGAGAAGTGATTGAGGTTGGGGAAGGTGTGACGCGATTAAAGAAGGGCGATAGAGTGCTTGGGCTTGCCATTGGCTTCAATGCAGATGACATGAGGATGGGCGCCTTCACAGACTACGCCGTCACATACGCCCATGGCGCTTGGAAGATACCAGACTGGATGTCATATGATGAAGCGGCTACATATGGTGTCGGGATTGGAACAGCAACATTAGCTCTTTACCAAACACTTGCTTTGCCGCCTCCCGTAGTGGACGACGATGGCAAGGTTACAGCCAAGAAGCAAAAGAAGCCAATATATGTGTTGATAGCAGGAGGAGCGACTGCAACTGGCACCATTGCCATTCAATTGGCCAAGGCGTAAGTGAAATTCCCAAATACGCCAGAATTTATGTCAAGTTCAAGGGCATTGACCAAATGTTTCAGTTCTGGCCTCACTGTGGTAACCACCTGCTCTCCTCAACACAAGGATCTCCTGTTGTCTCTAGGTGCCACCGCCATCTTCGATTACAACTCCCCAAACTGTGCCATAGAAATCCGCAACTACACTGACGATAGCCTCCAATACGCCTTGGATTGTGTTACTGAAGCAGGGACCATGAAAATGTGTTATGACGCCATTGGTTCTGCGGGCGGTCGCTACGTTGGTCTTGAGCCGCTGGCCACACATATACAATACACCCGTCGAACAGTTCGTGCAGATTGGGTTATTGGCCGCACACTCTCAGGGCTGCCCGTACGCTTAGATGGAGCCTACGGACGACCAGCCAGGCCTCAGGATCGTGAGTTTGCGGAGGTATTCTTTGCTCTATCGGAGCAGCTTATTGCACAGGGCATGCTCAAGCCGCATCCAAGAGAGCTACGGACAGGCGGCTTGGAAGCATTGGTTGAAGGAATTGATGACCTCCGAAAGGGCAAAGTGCGGGGAAAGAAATTAGTTTATCCTCTTGCATAAGATCTGCAATTGTATTTAATCGATCAAGACAAGCATATTAGATGTTTACATGGCCTTAGTTCATACTGTTAATTAGCATGTTATTTTGCCTACCCTACGACAATTTAAAAGCGTAAGATACGGGCGCTGCCTTGCACCAACCAGACATCATGTATATCCAATCTGAATTTTTTTTCCCTTGTCGATAGATTATCCAACTATTCCGAACGAGTGTTACTAATAGTATGTATTATTTGATGCTCACTGAAATTCGTTGCTCACCTATGTTCATTTGCATGTAGTCGACTAATACTAGTAACAAGTGTATCTATTGGGCGCCGTGTATCTATGTGACCAATGCCAGATTTCATCTATTATTCTTTATAAAGCATGATACCCAGTAATTGGGTCTTCATCAATCTAGATCATCTCTATGATAAAATACGCTGATTGTGATATTTTGAGGTACCCTCGTCTGACAGCATTTATTGAACTTTGTGCATTTCCATAGCATCTAATAATCAGCTTCACCCACCCACTGAGACACCTTCAGTGGCCACCGAGCTAGTTCTCATTCCTCAGCCGGAAAGATTCCAAAATAACAGACCTCGCAGACTCATGTGTAAGAGGAATGTCCCGATCACCGATTTTCTGCGCCTTGACTTCATCTTCCGTAGCCCAAACAAAATCCTGGTGCTCATTCGCATCCAACGTAACTTGACTGGCACTTTCAACCTCCACTTCGAATGAAAACCTGCAGAGCCATAGTGTTTTCGTGCTATTTGGGAACACTCGCAGATCCCCTCCCTCCGGTCCCTCTGTAACGGGCCGGACAAAACGTTTTGCGACAAGCCTCGTTTCCTCCCACAGTTCTCGTGCAGCGCCGTGCAAGATGGTGGGATCGCTGTCATCAGCAGCGCCGCCAGGTATCTCCCATCTGTTTGGCATGGAATCGTGGCTGGCGCGCTGGATGAGGAGGACCTTTCCTTCGGGATTAACCACGACACAGCCTGTCGCCAACCTGTCTAGCTTGATCTGGCGCTCCTCAAGCTTCACTTTGTGTGCATCGAGCCATTGTTGAACAGGTACGTTCCATTCGCCAAGAGAGTCGTCGACATCGAAAAGGAATTTGGGCGGCGATGCGGGGGATTCTTGTGGGGAGCTGATTTGAGACATGATTCGTTTGGAATTTTGACTGAAGATGCAAACATGCAAAGATGTTGTGAAATAGGCCTATTAAACTCAGAAATCTTGCACTTGGCGATTGGTAAAGCTCGGGCTGTGACTCATCGTCTTTGATGCAGTTCTGCCTGATTCTATCGCTATAAGGTCGGCTAAATTGTTCTTTTCTTGCTACAGCTGCTGACCCTCTTGCTTTGCAATTTGTTTACAAAATTCTCTATACTGCCTGCATATGCAAGCTGCATTTGAGAGGGAAGGGTCGCTTATTGAGGTCCTTGGTGGTTGTACGCATTAATGAGCTGAAGGGCTCCCCTGTGGCTGAAAGCTGAGGCAATAATGTGCCACCTGACGATGGTAAGCTGTACTGTAGCCTAGAATTGCTGTCTTATCAGGGGTCGCACTGCATCCAGCTGAAAGCTGCTTCTGTAAGGATTGGTGCTGTATGAGTTATTTTGTCAAGGGTCCAACCATCCCTGTTGCTAAACCACCAATAAAAGAAAAAAGTTTCCCGCTCGCCTCATTTTTCTGTTCGTTTCTCGCAAACGCCAAGGGTGACAAGGCATCCAGCTGAAAACCAGCCCTACCATTATGATGACTGTAAGTATTTGTCAACATAAGATACGAGTACATTCAACACTTCAAAGCTCTCGTCTCTGAAGAAAGAGCGGGGTCTATAAAGATCGTAGCCTTGCAGTAAAAGCTGTCTGGTTTCCACAATATGCGCTAAACTTGGTCCTCTAACCGTGTTCTACTGTAAATATCCACCATGGGAGATCTAGACAGATTCTCTGACGCGTCAAGTGTTTTCATTCCCCAGCCGTGCATCGCCAATGCCTCCGCCAAAAAATTAGGGTACCAATACCAACCATTCCAGGACAATGTGTCTATTCGAATATTCACTCTAGCCCCCGGCAAACCATCCGAGCCATTGAGAGGAACACTTGAAGCTATTAAGATTGATGAGATAAGAAGCTACGAGGCGATATCATATGTCTGGAAGGAGGATGGCCCGCTAAATTGCAAATATGAGATTGTAATCACTGCCGATGATGATGATGATGATGAGAGGCTTTTAGAACTGACAGAAGGGGGAAATATCTTTGCAGCGCTGAGGCGCATCCGTCTTCCGGATCGAGGGCGCCGTATTTGGGCCGACCAAATCTGTATCAATCAAGAGGATTTAGATGAAAGAAGCCAGCAGGTGCAGTTTATGAACAGAATATACAAAGATGCGTCCCATGTTCTGGTCTGGCTTGGGCTCGACAACAATGGAGAAGCCATTTCAGCGTTCTCTTTGATACACAATCTACACAAAACGCTCCAAAACGCCGGCGATTCTTATGCCCGGCGCGCGGATGACCTGGAACAAGAAGTAAAGAACAACAAAAAGGCGTTGCAAAGTCTAACCAATCGTAAATGGGTAAGTATAAACTGAGAGTCTGCTCATATATAAAAAAACGGCCGAATGGGCACTGACATAAATATTAGTTTAAACGCGGTTGGATCGTACAAGAGATTGGAACCGCTGCACCTGCTACAATGTTCTGGGGAGACGCAGAAATTGACTGGAAGATACTGCATAGCGTTTGCGAATCACTCACAGACTATCACCATCTTCGTAAAGAGCTAAACATCAACACGTCCGACATCAAGTTCCTGTTCCAGAGATTCATTGAGCCGGACGCAACTAGCCATCACGCCAACCGATTCAACTTTATATATGAGCTTCATCGAGCACGCAGCTTAAACTTCACCAACGACAGAGACCGCATCTTTGCTTTTCTCGGCCACTATTCTCTCACCTCAGACGACTTCTTCAACTCTGAGCTTGCGTCAATCACACCCAATTATTCGATGTCTGTGGAGCAAGTTTACACTGACTTGGCTAAGCGGTCGCTGAGGGGATGCCAAAGGGATTCAGCTCTGATAACATTAGCAGCCGTGCAGCACCTTGACGGGAGGCTACCGTCCCGTGATGGCCCGGCACCACTTCCTAACAGCGGACTGCCATCTTGGGTGCCAGATTGGAGGACTTACCAAGGTTTTATTCTTTCAGAGCCCATCAATCCGCATCGAGCTCATGGTTCTTCAAAGCCAAAGCTTGAGATTGATGACGACTCCGCCCTACTTCGCATCCACGGTGTGTATGTCGACACGATTGAAGCGTGCTCCCCACCGTTGAAGAATAAAGACTTTCACGGCAAAAGTCGCATGATAGAGTTCCTCTGGAACGAGATTTGCCAAAAGAAAAGCTTCAATCTAGGTGATAAATACCGCAATGGCCAAGAGCAAGCTTTCTTTGCATTCATGCAAACTCTTAGCAATGGCTGCGTGCAGATTGCTGGACGAGAGGGGATCCCGTACAACGAGATCCCAGCCTCTAGGTGGCTTGAACAGGCAGCAATGTACCTCATGGGAGCACTTGGTAACACAAGTACCGTATCACCAGAGATACGGACACTCGCAGATGAGGCCAGGTGCAAGCACGAGAAAGAGGAGTGGAGCCGTTCGGCTAATGGAGCCTCGAAGAATCGTATCTTTGCGCGAACGGAGAGCGGATATTATGTTCTCGGGCCTGCAGTCATGGAGAAGGGCGATGTTATATGCGTCTTATTTGGCGGAAAGTTGCCATTCTGTCTACGGCCGGTTGGAAACCGGTACCTACTAGTCGGCGAATGTTATACCCATGGGTTGATGGAGGGAGAGGCGCTTGATATGATGACCCGAGGAGAATGCTCCGAGAAGGAGTTTGAGATTGTGTAAATGGGTTCTGGCAACTATACGTGTATGTTTAGTATGCCGATTACATGAGCTACACTCGTTCATTCACCATGTATGAGTCTCCTGGACTTTCATCCCGTCTTGAATTGACTAAATGCTGTAAGCACTATACACTCCAGATCCTTGTGAGTAAACTCCAGCTCCATGTCGTTTATCCTCTTGGCCTTGACTTCTTCTTCACTGGCCCATGTGAAGTTTTGATGCTCTCGTGGGTCCAAAGTCACATCCATGTGACCTTCACTATTGGTCTCGACCTGCACCGGGAACACAAATTTGCATACTTTCTTCCCGGATCTACTTTGTAAGAAGTAAGGTCTTCCAACAGGAGCCCCCAGATGGACTGCTTTAAGCCCGGCTTCCTCCCATAGCTCGCGCGCCGCAGCGTGCAGGATGCTCTCGTCGTCGTCGTCACAGCCACCCCCCGGGACCTCCCACTTGTTGGGCATGCTGTCATGGGCAGCGCGCTGAAGCAGAAGCAGCCGAGGGCATGACTGATTGCTGGTGTCGAACACAAGCGACCCAGTCGCGATGTGAGTGTATCTCGGATCTGGATGAGCTGAAAGATATGCTTGCTGGGAGACTGTAAACGGAGCAGCGCTGGGATGGACAGTAAAATTGAACTGGAGGTCTGATGCAAGACGCTGAGCTGCTGCCGCTCCCGAAGTATTGGTACTAAGCATGGCGAATTTTACGGTGGCTCTAGTTGTGTTGAAAACAGAAGAACGAAGAAAACGGTTCATTAATGTACAAAGACTGAACGCTTCAAACATTTGCAAGAAAGCCAAGGGAAGGACAGTTGGACACTGGCCAATGATGGAAATTATTCTACATGTACTATTGATGATAGCGTGCAGTCATCGTTGGCCGATATTGAGCCGCTTGAACAGATGTAGCAGCATCACGTGGTTCAATTGGTCGTTCCGCTTGTAGGCTACGTACTATTGGTAGTTATCTGCATATTCGATATCATAGTAGGTTGGCACACATCATTGATGATAAAATGCATCTGCTATTTACCTGCTTTTATTTAGGGGGGAACTGGCGTAAGCCCACTACATGTAGGTTGCTAGGTGGGTGATGTGGAAGGCTTGCAACTTGGCTCCTACCGTAGACTTTCGGATGGTGCAAAAGTTGCAGAACGGATGTATTCTCTACAGCATCTGCTATAGGAGATACATCTGTCACTTCTGCTTTAACCGAGCTCGCGCATTGCTCGTCTATTTGTACACTCTTCCAAGGTACCTATTAGGTACTACCTATAGCAGGTAGGTATCTTTTTCGGCAGCCTCAGGCACCAGCAGTTTTTGTTTCCAGCAGCCTCAGGCAGCGGCCGACATCCAAGTCACCATAAGGTCACCTGGGCAGTCAATCAGCCTGTGTACCTAATCCAGCAACATCATTGCCTAGGTGCACTAACAAACTACCTAGTAGTGCTGCACTACATCTTGCCGCATTGGTACTGGAGGGAGTTTGGCAGATTTGGGATGGGCGTGGGCTGGGATGGGATGGTACAAGTTACCTAGGTAGTTTCCTCGAGTCGTAGCACAATCTAAAGTACACTTTCTTATCTACAAACGAGCCAACCAGAAGCTGTCGCTGCAATCTCAGCAGATTTTGCAACACGGAACCTTCAATTGCAAACTTACAATTATGGCGAGCCCAGTCAATCTGCTACCTTCGTGGCTATTGCCTAAAGCATCGTAAAATCGATCACCAGGAATGGTGCCAGGGCTTGAAAGCTAGTCTATGCTTATTTACAAATGAGTAGAGAAAACGCATAAAAGACAGCCATGTATAATATTACAGCACAGGTAGCTTGTACATCTTGCCATTTAGTTCCAGTGAGCAGCCTCAATAAGATAATGCACTACAGCTGACCACAGGCATCGGAATGTTTACTACTGGACGATCCGTAACATTGGTAACTAGGAGCTTTCAAGGATCCATAACATTGATGCTCAGTCTCTCCAAGGTTTTTTTCTCGAGCTTCATGCTTGGAGGGCCATTTTGATCCAGGCATTTTTCAACGAGAATACCAGATATCCCGTCAAGCCTGCCAGAAAATTATGTTTTTGGTCCAATATTCGAGTTTGTCGCCAGGACAGACAAGTGTGACTATGATTCAGATTTGGTTGTGTCATTATCTCGGACTCGTAATCAGCGTCTTTAGCCAGCATAATGCTGAACCTGCTGTTGACTGTTGATCCAATTGACGGCATGTGAAATGCATTCACCACACTTTTCGTTTGACGGCCCAGCAGCATCTCGACGGCAGACCTAGTTCAACGTCTCAGCTCGAAGTGCATTATAACTGCCAACCTCTATCGGCATTTTATTCTGGCTGACAATGAGAGTGTGGGCAACTCCGCACTCCCTCGCCCCTGGAAAAGCGTCAGGAAAGGAAGCATCCGATGTCAACTTTGCGAGAAGGACATAAAAGAATATGACACTTTCTGCCGCCCTGTGGAGAGGCAACGTTGTTCTTCACGCCGCAGTATCCATGACAGGTCTGCTCCACACGTACACGAGATGTCGTATTGGCTAAACCCGTTACGACAGTTTTTTTTATCTCTTAGCAGCGGTACTATGCTAAGAAACTCTGTGAGAATACTGCCATCTCATGTGTAGCTGTGCCAAAGACGCTGCTCAATGCTCACGCAGTCAGGCTTCTGCTTTCCCCTTAACGTTGTATCATCGACTTCTTCATCCATCTTAATTTGTATACGCATTAACAATATGCATATTTTTAGCATCAAATTGCACATCATCTGAAATTGTATGAGCTATCAAGGCATCCATCTTCCTCTCTGTCACGGAAAGTCTGCGTATATAACTACCTAGTCTGAATCGTATCCACTGAGGAGGCAACAAGAAGCCCAAAGAGTTAGAACTCGCCACCTGATCATTATGGGTTTCCCACAGACTACTCTGCTTGCCCTGGCTAGCGTTTCTCTCTGGTCCCCTGCACTATACGAACCAGGCTGGCCCAATGCTAACATTAACCGTTTGGAGTAGCTATTCTATGAGTACCTGGGTGGTAACAGTAGCCCAGGCATTGCCATTTTTGTTCATGGCTGCGATGGCATAGGCAACGAAACCCGAAGAATGAATTTGGGGCAGAATGGGTCGCCGTGTAAAAGCTAGGCATCTCGGGGCGAAGAAGTCACCTTTTACCCTGCCTTTGTTACCCAATTGCATCGGGTATCCGAGATATCACACTTAGTTCTTGATCTCATGTAGTTACCATCAATATCCATGAAGGAATTGATCTCATTGGGCTTGCAATCCCGTCTAATAATCAGATACTTGACTAGTATAATGCAGTTGGCTATAAATTAGTAATGTGAAGATTGGCCTTTCGCCATTTATGCTTAAAATAATGAAAAAAGAAATTATAGGGCGACAGTTCAAGCCGCGTTATTGTAATATTCTTCGCTAATTACACTTGTATTTAAAAGACAGTTTCAGGTTAATATAAGCGTACTACTAATGTAAAGTGTGGCTTTGTAATGGTGGGGATAACGTTGGTTTTCTATTGCCCACAGCCAGTATACATAGGTATAAGACTAGTACAGTAGGTATTCGACAAGTAATTTATAATACATAAATGCCTCTTATTAAAGAACAATTGTTTCAAGCTGACTACTGCATTAATAAGGAGTTGTACAAAGCGGTGCCCAGTAATATCCGTCAAACACTCTGTACCAAATTTTATTATCACTACCACTGCCTTGGTGAAAGCAATGAATTTTATGTATGGGCTATAATAAATGGCCCTGATGATGTTCCAGCCGCAGGAATTGTAACCCCCAATGTCCAACTGTTCCCATCGAAGATCCTATACCAAATCTGACTATCGGTTCCACCACCTTTATGAAAACAGTAGAGTTTGTTTTGATATAGCACAACAGCTGGAGCAGATGTTGTTCCAGCGTTAGGAATTGCAACACGAGGTGTCCAATTGTTGCCGTTGAAAATCCTATACCAGACTTGGTCATCATTTCCGCTCCCTTTATGAAAACAATAGAGTTTGTTCTGATAGAGCACAGCAGCTGGACTTGCCGTTGTTCCAGCATCAGGAATCGCAACACGAGGTGTCCAATAGTTGCCGTCAAAGATTCTGTACCAGACTTGGCCATCATTTCCGCTCCCTTTATGAAAACAATAGAGTTTGTTTTGATAAAGCACAACAGCTGGACCTGACGTTGTTCCAGCGTCAGGAATCGCAACACGAGGTGTCCAATAGTTGCCGTTAAAAATTCTGTACCAGACTTGGCCATCGTTTCCGCTCCCTTTATGAAAACAATAGAGTTTATCTTGATACAACACGGCAGCTGGACCTGACGTTGTTCCAGCGTCAGGAATCGCAACACGAGGTGTCCAATTGTTCCCGTCAAAGATTCTGTACCAGACTTGGCCATCGTTTCCACTACCCTTGTGGAAGCAAATAATTGTATTTTCCGAGACTATAGCGGATGGTCTCGATGTTGTTCCAGCATCAGGTATTGTCATATGAACTGTCCAGTTTGTTCCATCAAATTGTTTATAATAGACTAAGTCGTCTGAACTGCCTTTATAAAAACAATAGATAGTATCCCAATAGAATACAGGAGACGGTCCTGATGATATTACAGCGCCAGGAACAGCTAGAAGAGGCATTGGATAGTTCATAATATAACATAGTATGAAATAATATTGTTTCACTTGAACATAAGGGGGAGCTAATTCAAACGTGAGTATTTAATATTGTTTTAATCTTTGTTGTATATTCTTTGATCTCCTCTTTTAAAATATTTTACCCCTTTGTTAATATATTTCCCCTCCTCTTTTAATATATTTCACCCCCTCTTTTAATTTATTTCACCCCCTCCATTAATGTATTTCACCTCCTCTTTTGATATATTGATAAATAATGAGATAACTTAAATATAGCTCATAGGAAATTAGTAAAGCTATTACGTTAGAAATCGAGATAAGTAGAGAAGAGCGGAGAGTGATAGGCGTACCATATCTGCTACTTCACAGGTAGTACACAATTAGGTCATAACCAGTGACCGTGCTTATCTCTGTCCTTCTTCAAGTATCATAACATAGCTACTTCTTTTATTCGAGGTGGTTCCTGGCTAAGGGCTGCGAAGCTTTTAGACTGTGAGTAAGTGCACGGCAGGTATACCACTGCGGCGCGCGGTCCCCTTTCTTTAGGTCGATTGGCAGTATCTGATGTCAACCCACCGACCAAAAACCCTACTACGGGATATTCCTGTTGCGGTAGACTATATGTAAGGGTAGGCATGAAGCAAAAATACGGAGTGCAGAGTACCTTATGATAGTGTATCAAGATTTCAACCCCTCTTTCAATGTTTTTGACCCCTCTTTTAATACATGCACTTTTGGCTAATAGTGCAGCCTTGAACATTCCCACATTACAGGAGGCTTGGAGGATTATTGGTATGCTGTGTCATCGTGGCCCGTGTACATCCTTTACTATGGGCAAATTGATGATGAGCACGGCTGCCGAATTTCCGTTCCTTCAAGGCCGAGAATTCCTTGAGATATTCTTCGTTCGTAACGATAATATCGATGACGAGGAAACCGGCGATCTCTACGGGAATTTCAGGGTAGAAGATGGGCTTGGAACTGATGACCTATTTAACCTCTCCAGGAACGAGCACATCCCAATCGCGCAACAAGATTATGTGCCCATGACTGGCCCGTCTCTGCCTATATCAGGCGCTGATCAACTTTACCTCACATTAGATCTATGGGATCACGATAGTATATCCGCCGACGACCCCATCGTCCAAGGGACGATTAGATGGAATGCCTATAGTCATTTCAGCGAGTACAAGAAGAAACATATTCAACTTGTTACCGGCAAATACGGCAGAGCAACGGTGAGCTATGCCGTTATGAGGGATGCTCTGGCCGCTACCATCGAGATCACATTAATTAACGGAGACAACGAAAACCCCACCGACATCTACGGGAGCATTACTACATGTAATGGCCTTGGCGAGAGTGAGCCATTTCAGAAAACAAAGAAAACCTCCATCAAAGTGAGACCGAAAGATCTTATTAAGCTTTCACGATGCGTTGTGGCCGTACCAACAGATGATAAACTGAAGGTCAAGGCCGATCTTTATGACCATGATCCAATTTCGTCTGATGAACATTTGATGGACGGGTATGGCACGTTTACACCCTTATGGAATCAATGTCACCAACAGACGATTACTGGACCACATGGCGAAGTGCAAATAAGGGTGACTTGGTCTTAATATCCCGGAATATTAATATAAGCAAAGAGTTTTATAATATTTATCATATCAACTGTCAGATATAGAGTATATTAATGGTCATATATACCTATATAACGTCCTAATGTCTAATACTCAGTATAAGGTCAGGGTTCCTAAGGTAATAAGCCTAGACGTGACAGCCCGAGTTCCTCTATGTTAGTATAGGAGGAATTCTCAAGCGATAAACTGTTGTACGAGGTTTATGTTGGCGAATATGTCAGACTGGACTGACGGGCAAATTATATTTTGAGAAGTACGAACGGACTTTGGAGCAACTGTTAGTCCTGCGAGCCTCTCGCAAACTTGATACACTATCGCTTATTAACGTATAACAAGTAGATATTATCTACATTGATTCCAGCAGTATAAGATGTTTTGGTGTGAGATCTACTTCGTATGCCCTGTAAGCTGCTGCCATTCTTGTCCCCAAAACTCTTCTCCCTGTTCGAATGTTGGCCGCGTGTTTGGATCTAGGCTCATGCATCGAGAAACAAAACCCTTCCATACTTCTGGCCTACTCTCACTTCTTTCAGTCCACGCAACTTCCTTCGCCTCCAGCCGTCTCCTGTCGTAAGTCCACACATCCTCGCTCTGCTCAAAAATCACCCACAAACTGCGCCCTACGCTGTAGACCTCTGCAGCCTCCAACGCTCTTCGGCATTCAAGCTGCCACAATTGGAATACATTCCGTCTTGGCCAAATCCCAAAATTATCACGTAGTGGGCCTATGAACTTTCGATAGACCATCCTTTCTTTCCCGGGTTTGTCTTCCACACCTCAGCTGGTTCGGCGTTTATGACGACCTCTACGTCCCATGAGCCATCCGCTTCCGGTGCAAGGGAGAAGGGAGACGCACCGCATTGCTCCCAGTTGATTATAATCACGTCATTCTCTTTATTCAGAAGCATGTTGTTTGGCTTCAAATCCATATGGTATTGCCCTGATGAATGCACAATCGCCATTGCTGATGAAATTTGACACGCCCATTTTGCCTTTGCTGCCAGATGGAGGGTTGAGTGATTCTCATTGCTTTGGCTAATTACCTCTTGCAATGATTGGCGCTCGAGGAACGGATACAATGTTCCGCACCCGTAGCGGTCTTTTTCTACAATGCCGTGATTTGCGGATTGAGGTGGCCCAGTGGTAACTAGTAAGGGCGGAGCACGCAAGATATTTGAATGACTGGGTAGAGAGAAGACGATCCCGAGTTCATGATAGAATGTATCTCGCTCGGATATATACACTGAATCGCCTTCCAGGAACAAGCGGAAGCTAAGTCCTTTATAGACGTGTGATATCCCATCCTTCTGATCTTTGAAACGAGTGACAGTCGTTCCTCCGCGCCCACCTAATCTATCGGAAAACTGAAGAGACTCAAGTGATATACAGTGCAGTTCGGTCGTATGAGCTTGTGGGATAAGAGCATCTTTGATGGAAGAAACAGGCAAAAGACTTGTGAGATACTCTCGAAAAACACTCTCGTGAGAGATCCTGAAAGTCGTTTCACCGTGATCATCTTGCTGGATGTGCACAATGATATCCGGAAGTCAGATTGAAAGGGTTTATGCGCAAAGAGGCCAAACGTGCGATATTAAATCGTATATTCTTTGGCGCATGGATTCTCGGCCCGAAAACGGTTTTTTCTCGTCATCGACTTCGATCTCGTGAAAGCAGGCTACTATGCGGCTGCTGGTGCTGAACGGCTGGGAGATGTCGAGATTGAATCTAAAAACTAAAGAAAGATCGCCACAGTAGCTCTCTGCAGATACTGCAGTCTCATCTTCGTTCTCTGAGATGAGTGTCGTAGATATTTCCATTTTTTAAATGATAACGATGACGGACATCAATCTAAATGTTTAGATCTTTGCAAAAGATAAAGAAAGTCGAGGAAAGAGGAGCTTGGGCCGGTGCGTGCCTACCTCATTGTTGGACGGCCTTGTGGGCACGTGGTGTGCCGTGATGACACACAATTTGGGTAAAATAACGAATGTGTTAAGTCCGTTTATCGTGATGTGCGCGAAGAGTTTGTGCACAAAGGCTTTTGTGGTGATGAGCGTTATTGACGCCCGTGTGTTGTCCCTCGACAAGTCAGAACGCGGTTTGCAGGCTGCAGAGAACGAGACTCAGCTGAAATGCAGGCGAATCCTATCCTGGTCTCCCCAAACAAACCTACGGATCAGGTCCATAGCGGCTATTCCCTCCATACTCTTCATCAATCGACTTCATTTTTGCTTAGAATGGCCCCGCCGACCAATAGCGAGCTCAATGAAAGACGAGAAAAGAATTGCATCGCCATCTCTCACGAGAGAAAGTACTTCCGAGTTGGCAACACGTGGGTAAAGCGAGGCCTACGACCCCACGAATGGCAAAAGCAGAATGGCTTATGCACGTTCCTTTATTCAACAAGGAGAGTGTCCTTAATGAGGGCGCATGCCTTGTATTTCTTGCAGAAACCGGAATTCCGCTCCCAAAATTACTTGGCTGCTTCGAAGATGACGGCGCAGCATACCTGGTTACTGAATATGTGGAAGGAGTTGGAATGAATGATCTTGATACTGAGCGTCAAGCTGTTGTTACGAAAGAGCTACAATGCCACATACTCACACTCAAGAGGCTTACCTCTGATACCTGGGGTGGACCAGACAAGATGTACCTACCCAAGCACTTGGACAATTCCCTACGCTCTAGGCTAACTTACTGCCAGGTTCTTCCGCCATATCGTATTATGCGAAAATCCGACGGGCGACCATGGAGAATGCGTCAGCGGAAGCAGCAAGACCTGGTGTTTTGTCACAATGATCTCTCTATGAACAATGTCATTGTTGACCCAATCACGCTCAAGATCAGGGCTATCGTTGATTGGGAATATGTGGGTTTCTATCCACCTAAATTCGAATATCCATTCTACCGGAGGCTAGGTCCATCTGTCCCATTAGACGGTGAGGTGGACGATTTTGATTTGTTGACGGGGATGATCTCTGAAGACAGGGAATAGTCAACGCGCCTTTACCCCTTCAACATCTTATGCATCACGGTGGCCTCATTTGAGTATGTGTCGAAGCACTCATCCGTCTATACACGAAGGTAACTCTATAATTGAGTGAAAAAACAAAGACACTGAATGTATTTGCTAAGGAATAGTACAAACAATTTTACCCGAACTTTTATTTTCCTCCATGTATTTGTGTGCCTCGACAATCTCTTCCCAGGATAGTATCTTGTCTACCATAGTCTTGAGTCTACCCGCCTCGAACTCTGGCATATAAGTTTCAAGCTTATCGCGCAGCTCGCCCTGGTAATCCTCATCGCGGCTTCGCAACGTAGAGCCTTCAATCCGGATACGCTTAAAAAGAATCTGTGAGATGTCTGCATCTGGAACCTTGCCGCCGCTCAGCAGCCACAGCAGAACAATGCGACAGTCACGAGCCGCAACGTCGAGATTCTTTTGGAAATAGTCTGCGCCAACATAGTCAATAATAAAGTCAACTCCTTTTCCGCCAGTAGCCTTTTTTATTTCAGAAACCCAGTCCTGAGTCTTGTAATTGTATGCGGCAGTAGCGCCAAGATGAGATGTCACAAACTCGCATTTCTCATCACTACCTGCGGTAGCATAAATTGCAGATGCGCCAGCCAACCGCGACAATTGTATACCTGCAACTGATACACCGGAGGCCCCGGCATGCCAGAGAATGGACTTGCCACTAGTGAATCCAAGTACTTTATGTAGAGACTGCGTGGCTGTGATCCAAGTCTCAGGAATCGCCGCCGCCTCCTCCCAGCTTACAGCATGCGGCTTGTGAATGAGCATCTTGGAACTGACTGCAATATACTCGGCATAAGCTCCACCGTAAGCTAGCCCGAGCACTTCGTCTCCTTCTTTAAAAGTACTGTGATTTCCAGGGCCAAATGTTTCGATGATGCCACTAAATTCGACGCCGAGTGTTTTTGGCGCCTGAGGAGGAACAGGATATTCGCCGTTGCGCTGAATAATGTCCATGCGATTGATGCCAAATGCTTTGACCTTAACGAGAGCCTGGCCTTTGCCGGGGGTAGGCTTGGGTGTATGATCATTGATGAAGAGAGCATCACGTTCGCCCGTGCCACCTCGGATATCTGTTTGCGTCAGCTAGACTTCGACCAGAATGAGAATAAATAGCAACCCATACCAACGGCTTTCATCAGAGACATATTGGCTTTATATTATGTTTTAGACTGTATTTTCATCTTGTGAAAAGTTGAAGTCCTCGCCCTCAATAAATATGGTTTTCTAAGGCTCTTTAGTGCTTTGGGTAGTGATGCTATGATGACGACGTCCCTAGCTTCGGAGGATTTGGGAGTTAAGGGCGGGGGAAAGGCAACGAATCAATACATGCTTTTCCTCAGCTTCTGCTGTGTGTTTATCTCTTGAATGGCCATTTGCTCATTTATGTTGTACTCATGCGGGGAAATGAATTGCCCAATTTGTATGCGCAGTAGACGCCTTGAGAGCCAGGGCAGAGTATAAAAGGATGCTGTGTAGCCTCCAAAGCTGACAACATAATTACCACAACTTTATCTTGTAATATCACTAATTGCCCTGATCTAAAAATCTCTTTATCAAATATGGCCTCTAAGCCCAAGATTCTCTTCGTTCTCTCCTCCCATTCGGCAGGATGGTATCTTGTGCGTAAATCCCCTCTCTCCCCGGAAACGCACTATGCGCCCTCATAAACCAGACAGTAACAGTCAATTAATTCGAGCTTCAGCCTGAGTTTGCGCATCCGTACCAAGTTCTTGCACCACATGTCGAGGTGTTTGTAACCTCGCCTACGGGCACATCGATGGTTGATCCTATTTCAGTAAAGCTCTTCAAGGATGATGCATACTGCCAAGAGTTTTACAACACAAAGCAAGATCTCTGGACAACTACCGAGAAGCTTTCCTCGTACTTAGGACGCGCAAAAGACTTTGATGTTATTTTTGTCGTCGGAGGATTTGGACGTACGTACTGGAGATTCTTATGACATTTTGACCGCACATAATTTCTACTGCACCACCATGAAAGTAAAAGGGCGGTATATAAGTGCTAATACTATTAACACAGCCATGTACGATCTGGCCACGGATGCTACCTCTATTCAACTACTACGCGAATTCCATGATGCTGGCCGCATTATTGTCGCTCTCTGCCATGGCTCGGCTGCTTTGGTCCATGTCAAGCTGGCCGATGGAACACCAATCCTCGCTGGTCATCAGGTAACTGGCTTCAGCAATCTCGAGGAGGAACAGGCAACCGCCAATGAAATAGTCCCTCCAGGTATGCCTTTCAGTCTCGAAGATGCCCTTAACAAGGCTAGCGGCGACAAATATGAAAAGTCGGGTGAGGCTTGGAGTCCACACGTCATTGTTGACCCATCTCGAAAATTGCTGTTTGGACAGAATCCTGCTAGTGCTCATCCTTTGGGAGAAAAGCTACTGGAAGTCTTGACTCACTAGGGGCTAGGCAGCAGATAGATTATTTTCGTATGGGCTCGCTTGCTTATCACGAGGGCCATGACATTGATGCTAAAAGTCTAACGATCAATTTACAACAATCACTTATTGTCCGCTTATATATTCATCTGAACGTTTCAATTACCTTTTCTTAACCAAGTGTAGATGTTCTCTTCCCCGAATATGCTGCTCACGCAGCGATTCACCGTCAATTCGTTTTTCGTTGTAGATACACCCTGAAGAGTCTAAAAGCTACAGTTCCTCTCTTCCTTGCTATCGGCAAGGCAAATACAAAGATGAGAACGATTCATCTTGAAACACGTAGCTAATATGTATATGATCCTCTTTTTGAAGATGTATATGCAGTCACACATTCAAATTCGCTATCGTGTGTCCGAATTCGTTCCACCCAGATGACTCCACCAGCAATCCGTCTCTCTGGCCCCGGGCGTAAACACTCCGGTCTTGGCCTTTCCTAGATTCATTATCATGCAGCTAGTATATTCCTCCTTACAAAATAGTTAAAGTGTCATATTTTTCGCCCAATAGTAGCCGTTGAGGTATTTTACTTCATGTTATTGCTGGCACCAGTAAAGATAGCAAGAGGCTTGGCTAAGCGAATACACTTTCTTCAGCTCGCCTCTTCGGATTCTTTTTCTTCTTCTTCTTTTTTTTTTTTTTACGATTGCGGCTTCTGTTCATGGAGAATTTTAAGGCAAAGAGTAGTTCGATCTAAAAGACCACTCTGAATGTTTATGCGTGCGATACGGCGTACACAAGCTTAGACTGCTGAGAAATGAGAGTATTTAGGACTAGTGCTACACCGCCCACCTTCGGTTCAAGAGGTAACGTCATCTTTTTAGAAACAATCTACGTCTTGACGCAAGCTGGCTGGACAGTCGATTTTAAGAGTAGAAACCAAGTAAAATTACTATATTTAATGTATCTCTTCCAGCATCAGTGAAATTTCAGGCTGTCACTTAACATGGATCTACTATCAGAAGAACGCTCTCGACTCCTCTTGAAACTATTATGAAAAGAGGAATGGTCCTAGCCGTGGGTACTCCTGCCTCGGCAACGCTGTCATTGGCAAAGGATGCACCCTATAGACGACCCAAGATTCTTTTGAGAGCAGTAGGTGCTCCATCATGGCAAACCATGCCGATGGCGTTCCATTTACTGCAGAAAATCATTCGCGTCGTCTCTTGGGGCTTTGGTCTTCAAACAGAGATTATGTTATTTGCCCAAAAGCAGTTTTTCCCACGAAAGAGCTTCGGACAACGAGTTGCTGTCCTTCAAAGACCTCTTTTGACGTCTCTACAGCAACGCTCGAACTACGAACATTGTATTGTTTGGAGATGGATGAATGTTCTTTTCATGTATCGACCTTTTCGAGTTTCCGCTTACGTTAATACGGTCAAGGCTATTTCCTAGCCAAAGGCTTAACGCCGATGGCCCCTCCTATAAGCTGAAAATGTCTTGCAAGACAGTCACCATTCTATGAGAACGTGGTACATTCTCATATTCACTATGAACAATTGAGAAAAGCTCTTTTATATCGAAGTGGAAGACGGAGACCAATGTGATATTTGAGAACCTGCTAGAAATTATTTGCATGAATGTTTCCGTAAATTCCCCCATGCCCTTCATCTCTTCCTAAGTGTTCGTATCTCAATGGCTAGAATCCTTTTGTTTTCTTCCGCTTTTTCTGACCTTTCATAAACAAAAGAGCGAACATCTACCATGCCGGGGAGCTATCACCACTCTTTTACAAAGGTAGCCCAGGGAGTAGTTAAAAAAGACTGAATAGAGAGCCCCGTCATGGTCGACAATAGAAGTGAAATTACCCTGCTGTTACCTCCGCTTTCATGTAGAGAAACCATAGAGTCATATAACTTGTTGAATTTATTGGAGGGGATCGCAGTTAGAATCGCAGCCTAAGAGCCTCGATATTAGTAGATATCCAAACAGAATGAATAGTCCAAGATCGCTCAAAGTGTTGTGTCTCTTGCATCATACTATGTCAAGAAAACGGTAGACGCTGACAGATCTAAGAGGACTGGACAAGATACAACTCACTGTTATCCTTGGTGCATCCGCTAATGCTGCCGTTGTAGGTGCAATCGCACCAGGTACCGCCGGCGCCCATACCACCAGGGACGGTATGGCAGATAGTCTGACACTGACAACGACCACGTCCCGCCCTAGCCTCAAGGTTATCGACAGGAGAAGGCGCCGCAATAGCAAGGGCAGAGAGCCCAAGCATCGTAAGGGTAGAGATGATGGAAACGCGCATCTTGAACGTAAGGATGATAAGTGGATGGATGGGAGTAAATAAGGATTGTTAAGATAAGGTATGAGTTAGCCGGATCTATTTGTTGATGTCTATGATTTTGAGTGTTGGGTCGTTCTACATGAGGGAGTCTCTGGGAGGAACAGCAACCTCTTATATACTTTTCAAACTGAGCCTACCTATCCAGGTACTTCAGACTGATACTTTCGTCATCACTGATCAAGGGTTCCCGTTCTGGAGCCACTTTTGTCGAAAAGTACGAGATAATGAAATTCAACGTGACGTATTTTCTTCAGTATACGAAATGTCTAATGTCTTGCCAAGACTATTGTAGTAGTATTCCAAATCACGAGGAATCCCTTACGTGAGTACTAGGTAATAAGAAGCTGCAGTATCGAGTTCTGATATCTTCCGGGAGTATATTTCCGCCAGTTATACGCTGAAGGTTTTAAAATGCCAAGAAAGTATTTCTTAGCTTGCAAGGATCATATGTGTTTTCCATTCACCAAGTTTCTCTCTACGTCAAGATTAGGACTACTATAGAAGTAACTATAAATCACACAGAATTGGTATTCCAATAGCAGGTATTGAGACAGGATTCTGTTGCAGACAAACCGAGTTCTGGTTATTCCCGGTGTTAAATTTCAGTCAGTTGTATACGTCAACTCCAAATCCTAAGAAGCAGTCGTTCTTGTTTTGAGATGGTGAAATATATTTCCGTTTCGCAGCTGTAATCAAATAGTATTCGAAAGTGTGGGGAGGGGGAGTCCCATCTGATGCCATCATCATAAGCACTAGTTTGCAGTACTAATTTACAGCTACTCCGAGTTATGGGGCAAGTGGTCGGCAAAATTACATACCCAGATCGGAGAAGAACTCAGTACACCGAAACACTCTACGCGCACAAACTAACAACGCTTGAGTCGTCACTTCAGTGCTCTTATTGCTATAACGTATGTGTATATTCACTCTGCGTTGTCGGTTTTTTTCTATCTTGGCAGACCTCTTGGGAGGCTATGTCACGGCATACAAGCCGTAAGGGGACTGATCTGTTGATCTGCACTCCATCTAGTTAAGCGTCGGAAGGCAACTTAAACCTTCTAAGCTTAAGATGATGCATGTTGATTCCATTCCCTATTCCCGCAGCAGCCGCTTCCACTCACATTCCGACCTTATCCATGATATTCCCAGCTACTAGACTCCCTATATCTCGTATTTTTTTTTCCATTTACCGATGGTCGTTTTGAACCTAATTAGTGTCGGACAATCTACATCTTATCATTCACTTTTGCAATCCCCATCGCACGGAAGCGGGACCTCGGGACAAGCCCGACAAGCCGTAAGCAATAGGGATACTGCTTTATAGTATATACCGTCTTTCCCCCATACTTGACCCTTCCCTCCCTCTAATGGTAACCAGACACTACGCCTTGTTTGAACTGCCAGACGTAATGCGGAAATCTTTGGACATGGCTCATCATTCATCTGAGGATCAATGCCCTGACAATGAGGCCGGAGAGCCACTGCTCCCTGAGACCGCCAACGTAGTTTTCCAAAGAAATCAAACGAGTTGGCATTTCTTACTCGGTGTTTTCGGTGTTGGAATCCTAATTGTTGCGAACCTTATTGAAGCGCTCATTATACTACGAATTGTGAACAATACTA
Organism: Trichoderma breve; assembly: GCF_028502605.1. NCBI lineage: Eukaryota > Fungi > Ascomycota > Sordariomycetes > Hypocreales > Hypocreaceae > Trichoderma > Trichoderma breve. Next base: position 7,469,294 of record NC_079232.1, read on the forward strand.
GTACCAAGCCAAGTGCCAAGTATCATCCTGATTGTGAGTTTAATCTCAGCAGTGAGCCCTAAATTGTACATAACACAAGAATAGATGTTTAATATTGGATCTAGTTCCCATGCAAGCACTCACTATAGAGCGGAACAGGACTTGGGAAGAGCTCTCCAACCCCTCCTCCGATTCTTTGTGGAACGCAGGTTTACCAGGCATTACCGGCTGGGTGCAGATTGAACACGCCCGAGACTATAACCTGCCACGGGGAATTCCTTCTCTGGGCAAATACGAAGTTTATATCACCACTTGGGGCCATCAGCACCATTGTCTAGTTCGTTGTCTAATCTCATTTAATCAGACTCTTCTTAGGCATACGCCACCTATAACACAGCAAAGAACTGACGTATTAGTAAACAGAAGATCCTTCGTCGAGAATTTTCCAGCGTCGTACGCGGCGAAAGTCTCCTCATTAACTCGATGACCAATGGTACAAAGACACCAAACAGCGAGGCAAGCGGCAAGCTACATCACTTAATGCATTGCTTTGACTATCTCCGCCAAACTATTGCCTGCGCTAGCGATTTAACGCTCGAGGGAATCAATAAAGAGTCTAACGACACATTTTTCGACATCGATGGGTACGGCGTAGAACACATGTGTAAGAGTCAGGTGTGTGGACGTCAACCAATGAGCTCCTGAATGACATCCCGGAAAGCACACTGCTAATTATTTACAGAATGCAATTGGGGAATGGCTTATTTCTCATGCGCCGGAGGAAGATGGCTACCGGCAGAACATTGAGCTCTGAGAATCCCCCTCCTAGTTTAGTTAATTGATCCTACAGAGGAGCGTGTAGTTCTATTGTTCAGATACATATGTGGAATGCTAGTTGGGGAAGGGTGACTCTTGAAGAGGTAATGTTGTATAGTACAGCTTGCTTTCACCTACTAAATCTTCGAATTACCAGCAGAGATATTTCTAGCTTAATACTTAGCACTACCTTGACCGCAAGAACATGTTTTTTGTATACCGCAAGGAAATTCTTTTCTGAGAAGACATCTGACACGAATACAGAAGTCTTATGTTAACAGTCTCTTTCAACGGTCCCCGGAAGCCACAAAAAGCTCCGTGAGCAAATTCCTGTTGAAATCCTTGAGTGGCCCACAAAAGAATATGTACTGCGGGCCCCTTATGCAGTTGAGTACGCCGTTTTCTCTTTCATAGATCATCTACTGGGCAGCCCAAAGGCCTATGCTGCGCCCAATACGTGAACACCCCTTCATTTTCTTACAGTATTGGACAGTGGTACTCAACACTATATCTATAATCTCAATATATGAGGTAGCATTTTTGGTAGGGTTATCATTACTTTGGAGAGTGATTCTTAAGTATTTATGGTCACCTGTCATAGTTTTCATTTTATAGGATAGATTAAAATACACTATTAGTAGTTATAGCTCGGTGTAACTTTGCTAGTCGTATGCGCGGAACATCATTGAGAAACGTATTAGCAGTATAAGAGAGACGAGCCTGCATAGTGAAGTTTCTGCAATTATGGAAATTCTGAGATTTTCACAAATCTGCATTAATAAGTATGACAGAGCACTGCAGTTTTACATCAAAAGCAACGTTTAACTATTAGTTGAAACAAATCGTAAGACATTGAATCCGTCGTGCGGAATTTGTGTTTTTACGTTACTGGCAGGAATCGCAGGATTCATAACCTTGTAATTATGGTTCGGAGGTTAACCGAAAGCTAATTAGTTGATGACAAACGGCAGAACCAATTGATAACCGAGGTGCTTTTGGTTCTACCTTTTATTCTCTATATATGTCAGTGAGAGATTTGTTGGTCCTACTCTCTATATGCACATGCTTCCTTTGAAGTCCCGCCTGCTTCTTTACATGAACACATCTCCGAACCCCATGTAATATGCCGTAGATACAGTCCAGCAGTTTTTTTTTTTTTTTTTTCCAACAGCTTTAAAAAAAACGTGTTCGAATGACATCTTGCTATTTGTTGGATATGCTCAATTGGCCTCAAGAGGCAGTCTGTGATGATGTGGTATAATGCTGCTCTTCAGATATAAAAGCCTCTGTCATTTCTCGTCAATTTTTCTCTGTATAGCATTCACTCAATCCATAGAGATAATAACCAGTGAAGCCTTCGTTCGCAATGGTGTTATTCAAGCTCTTTTTTACTGCAGCTATGGCCGGCATTACGGCCGCGCTGTCCTTGAACGTACCCCATGACCTCCCAGACGGAACATACAAAGCTTATATCGATGATCAAGGCCGTGAGGTACACGAACTTGTCAGCTTGCCAGGAAATACTATCCAGGCCAAGATTAGTAATGCCACCAGATGGATCACCAACGAGCACAAGCTGGAAGAAATCCACGCCTCCATGGTGGCCGCTAGATCTCTCTCGTCTCTTGAAAAACGCGGCAAAACCTATAGGTCCCAAGACTACGGGTTTGGGGTAGGCGTCCTCGAAATATGGTGCGGCTGCGGATACAACCTGAACCACGGCGACTGCGATGCCGCTGTGAATGAACTCAAGAGGCAGACGGGTGGCGGCCAGAGCATCGCCTTGGGCCTAGCTTTTTACGCTATCCGCGGCGGTGTTGTGGCCTTTTCTTGCGCGACTTGGCCTGATTCCAATGACACTTATGGTGACCCCTTTGAGTGGGATGTTGAGGAGATTACGCTGTCTCTTGCTGCCATCACTAAACTCTGTGGCTGGTATGTTGCTGGTACTGCCAACTACATGGATTGGGCTCCTACAGACTGGAACTCGCCGCTTATTGGCTATATGCAATATTTTAATGGCCTCGACTTTTGCCAGGCAGCAAATGGCGCAGCTGCTGGTAAACTAAGCACTGATGGGATACAGAGAACGCTATTTAGACTATCGTAATAATGGATGCTGCTGGATATGTAAGGATTCCGAGACTGCCGATCAGCTGAAGCCATTGTCTCCATGAACTTAAGGAAACTCGTTAGCCTTACTTATATAGCATAAATGCACGATTTGAGCACATTCCTTTACTTGACTAACTTATGTTTATCCAAGTACGTAACACTTATACTCTCTCAACGCTTCATTCGAATAGTGTATGGTTCCAATAACAGCCGTGCACCTTTGTCCATAGACACGGAAATCCTGCTCCGCGCGATGCACGGTACGAAATCGTAAATACTCTCCGAAATCCGATGATCGGGATATCGGTAGCATAAACCTCCATCTCCACATCCACACCCTTCGTAGATCCATAAAGTGTTGGAGCTTGTCAAGTTACTCTAGAAATGGAGCTGGGGACACGACGTATGAGAGCTAGAGATATCCCAACTAGATGGATCTTGCGCTTCTTGGTGATGTATCAGCAATCGTCTGCATCATCCACACAAAGGCGGTAAATCCATCTATTGATGTCGGGGAAATATAACTTTCAGTGAGCCTTACTTAGCATACTGGAGCACAATGGCTGGTAAATGGCGGTTACCATTACCAAGGGGCAGCTGCTACCCGTTATCTCATTGAAAGTCTCAAATGAGGTGCAAAAATCACCGCCGCCCATCACTTACAATTTTCTCGTGTTGACCGGCGGTGTTTTTTTGCACCTCATTTAGATGCTGAAATAGGTTCATGTGCCGTTCTAGCATTTGGCCAATTAAAACGTGGGAAAATCCAAGATACATTCCTCGCGCGCTAACATTCGTGCGAGAGTAAGTACTCCGCATTCTACGTGTACGTATAAGTACTTTGGACCTAACAGCATCCCACCTGTGATAGGTGGTTCAAGCGCTTAGCCAGTTATGACTCAGGTCTGCAAAGGTACCTCAATGCTGACAAAGAAAGTACAAAAAGTTTGTCTTAGAGATAGCGAAATTGAACATGAGTAGGAGAATCACAGGGAGCAGCCTGAAACTTACTCGAGAGAACATGCCTCAATTTCGGGGTGGTAGTGCTCCGTAGTGTAAACACTGATTGCGCCAAGTCGCGGAAAAGAGAGGATATTCCAGGAGGATAGTGACCGAGGCAGCCAAACCGAAGATCTTACGGTTGGAGGCGGCAAGTGGATCTGGGAAGCATAATAGCAGGCCTTGTTTGAGAGAATACGGAAGTACGGCTGGGACAATTCCAAATAAATGCAACCATGGGAAATTCTTGTTCAGCAGGAGTAAAAGTAGACTTGATGATGCTTTTACAATCTCAAATCGGGAGATTTAATTTTCGTTACTTGGACAACACTGTGACTAAGATTCCACCTTTACATTGACATGTCAAAGACAACCGACGTAGGCAATGTGGGCTTCATTTACACACTCAACTTGTCCGACTGCCAGGCACCTCGAAGATGAGCCTGCTTTTGCGACGCCGACAAAGACCACATGAGTGAAAGAACGCGTCAGTTAGTCGGAACTCGGGGAGCCATAAGAGAACATTGCCCCGTCGACCGAGCAGAATTAGCAACCTTGTCAGCTCAGTTGTTACACTGGAGTCATAAATGCCTCTCGTTGCACACATAGGTAGTTATATAAAACAGCTCCATATGACTGCACTTTATTGGAAGAAGATCTGGAAGAAGAGCTACCCAACCTCCATAACTGCTCTCCTAGGCACTAAAGCTAATGCAAATAGCACAAGTGGTGTGGAGGGACGGAATTCATACTTGAGACTATCGGGTAGCCACTTCGATTCAGACCGATTCAGACCGCACCACACAGTCTCCTGAACTATCTTGGGCTAGTTTACCCCGACTTTTGTCGAGATCCAGTTGACGTGCACGTGATGGATCTCCGGGAGATGATACTTTATTTGCCGGCCTCTACAACTTCTACAGATGTTGAACTGGGTTGGTTCACAACTGAACCTACAAGTGATTTACAATGTCGGCTCCAAGCCCTACAGACGGCATGCCTGCCGCCAACGTTGGCCGTCATTATTTTAAAAGAGCCTATCAAGCGTGCATTAATTGCCGCCGCCGAAAAGTAAAATGCATCATGGAATGCAATGGCCAGGGACTTTTACAGGCATCCTGCACAAGGTGCAGGAGAGAACTACGCCATTGCACATTTAGTGCGGAGAGAAATTCGCATACCAACTCTCATGACGCCGGTGATGTGCAAAGGACAGTAAATATTATCGAAGGTATTGTAATCCAGGACCTAATTCAAGGGAACAAGGTCTCTCATTATGCATTGACATTGACGTGTAATAGAAGTGTCGGCCCATCCTGATGAGGTGACCAGACAAAGACCGAGGCATCAACCATGGCCCGCATCGCCAGAAAACTCTATTCATGCACAATCTTGTGAAGAAACCACTGGTATAGACTATTTTGCGATCCTTTTTGCATTTCTACCAAGCCATTGTCAAGTTAACGAATGGAAGCGTCGGATGGCCCTCGCAAACGCCAGCGTAGAATCACGAGCAGGACAGCATTCAACGCGGCGGACAGTCAATTGCCGGCGCAAGAGAGAGAAGATCAACCCCCTGCACATGAACATAGGGTGAGACTCGAAACAAATATCCGTCCGAACAACAACAGTTTAAGAGCGTCGGATCCGACAGCGAGGGCGATAGACGGAAATGCCAGTTCTACGCAATATGTCACCACATCGGAGCCCTGGCTATCACTTCGCCACCCACTCTCATCCTCATCCCCGGATACAATACGCCATTGGAGCTCGTGGCATTTTGTGAAGACTGGTCTGATCACCGCACAAGAAGCAGTCACGTACATTGATCTATTTTTCCGTAATATGAACACGCTATCGCCAATTCTTCACTCTTTCTACAGCAATCACACCAAGCACGGTGACCTCATCTCTCGAGAACCTGTGCTCTGCTGTGCTATAATTGCGTTATCGGCACGGTATCATATATTGGATGTGGACGGGGCCGTTACACGGGGCTTTTATATCCACGATCGCCTGTGGGAACACTGCCAAACATTGTTTCAACGCCTGGTTTGGAAACAACGGCGAGCGGTCAAGGATCAGATGGCTCACCTTGGTACAATTGAGACCTTTTTGTTAGCTGCGGAATGGCACCCACGCTGTATCCATCTTCCCATTGAGACAGACTACTGGCAGCCAGAAATGGCTCTCTCTGATGACGAGCAGACGACATCTCTTAGCAAAGGTGTAGAATGCCCCGTTCAAGACAAGTTTGTCAATTCAGCTAACGGCATCAAGTACCAAACAAATGGCTTCGGGAAGTGGAGGAAGCCGCTCACAGATCAGATCGCATGTCTTGGTTAGCAAAATCTTCTCTCTGCATCTCATTCGACGATTTCTGTTAATCGTGTGCGACTCGACGGCTCACTCGCTATTTAGGATGCTCCTTGGAAACGCTTTATCTCTAAGTCACGAACTCGACATCTTCTCCGATGAAGATGACGCCCCAGCAGATGTGGTTGATTCAACGTCTGAACTATCATTCGCAAATTTCCTTCGTCTCCGGCGCCACCGAGTGGGCAAACTCTTGTTCGTGTATATAAGCCAACTCGCTTCACGAATTGGCTGCTCTTTGCCGAGAACGCCTTTTCATGACAGTGTGCTGTCCTCATTGAAAACCCCCGAATCCAAGTTGGATAATGAGTGGCACGAGTATATGACTTCATGGATTGAACTCAGCCGACTAATAAGGACGTCATCCGACTTTCTCTTTCCCTCGAAGAAAGTGACTCAGGAGCTCGTACGGAGCGGTCGGTATGCAGCCTTCCTGGGGCATTTTCGCCCACTGCTCTCTCAATGGTGGGACAAGTTCAAGAGGCATGCAGGTAAGACAATTTTTCCCCCCGAACTATTCCTTGTGCCGTAACATTCTAGTTTATATGTAGCAGACAACTCCACCTGCTGGCAGCTCATACTGGTCGATTACCATTTTGTGCGTGTCTACATTAACTCTGTGGCATTGCAAGCCGTTGCGGGACGACTGTCGGGAGATGACGGGCGAATAAGAAATCCGCATTCTATGGACAACCAGGATTCCGACTTTGTTCGTGAAGTTATCGATGCAAGCAGCAGAATGCTAGAGATGGTGATTGATCTATCTCGAGATGGCAACTTAAAATACCTGCCTGTCCGCATATTCATCAGGGTCGCCTCTGCCTCGATGTATTTGATCAATGTTTGTTATATCCTCCAATCGTGCGGTAAGTTCGGTTCCTCAGGCTAATTCTTCATTTTGCAGGCCCTAGCGCTGGGTGTACGCGGCAACGAGTTGGACCGATTGTTGGGTTTGCTAGATCGTACAGTTGAAGCGTTATGCATGAACGCCGTCGACGATGTGCATCTCGGCTTTCGATATGCTGTATTATTGAGAGAAAACACAAAGGGCCTCCGGGAACGATTCATCCGTGTCAGTCCCCCGCCTATGCAGGCGCCATTCTCCTTTGACGATGCAAATGCATTTCTTGGTGACACCGCAGGTATCCTCGCACCGCCTCACGACATCGAGGCTGCACAGCCAAGTATTCAGACTGATATAGCAAATCACGAGGCCAATACAGGGCCGAACTTCTTAATGTCTACCCCAGAATCTGGACAGGAAATGCTGAGCGAAACCTCTATACCTGACCAGTTTCCAGTGGCAGGTGACTATTCCCGGGATGAGTGGTTTGCGTTGCCATTTACTTCTGAGGCAGACCTTGGAAAGCCCTTTATGTCATTATTTTTTGGCATTGAGCCTGGAGACGAAAGATACTTTTGGGACATTGCCTAGATGATGTATTAACCGGACATCCCTGAGTAGTCGAATAGACTTTATCACTAGCTCTTCATCCAACAGTAGAAGATCCTGTTTAATGTATATCATCAGAAGTAGTTTTATGTTTGCTGTGGTAGTGAAACTCATGTAGTGTACTGTATTTTCACTCCGTAGGTTCAATCCCTTGTTTGGTCTCGCAAAGAACTGAGGATGCTGACCACCCTGTCCACATCCCACTGTTTTTCTTCCATCTTATCCCCAATGATTGTCAACTTCATGTCCCTCGTATCGCAGTGAGGCCATGCAGAACCGTCCGAAAACTGGGGCGTTCCAGTTTGAGCAAATGACACCCAGGCCTTCTGAATATCGTTCGCAATTTGTTCGTCAACTTCATCAAAGTATTTGTCCATGGGGCATGGTCCGATATCAGCGGCTAATGCCTTTCTGCCAAACCATGGCTTCAAAACTCCATTGCGTGACACGTTGCCGAATATATAAGGTATTTCGGCGCCGTGATAGGCAAGCATACCCGAGCGACGGGTAGCAGGGGAAATGCGAGAAAATATGTAGAAGTAGGCCTTACGGTCCATTGCAGAAAATCTGTGGTAAGTAGCCTTTGCTGGTTCCATCCAGATAGCCGCGCTGCACAATTCTGTGAGCGCTTCGTACGGACTAAACTTGCCATTGCTAAAATAACTGATCATCTCCTGGTCGCCGCCGCGTGCGAGGACTTTGGACATATTGGCCAGAGTATCAAAGGTATATATCTCGGACGGATCTTGACCAGGGGCCGTATGAAGACCTGTTGGACGCCAAAAAGCCCGGGCTTCATGCTGTGTGCAACCAAATAGCACTGGGACCTGTTCATCCCAGCCGGAGAATTCTCTCATCACGACCTCGTCATCGGGTACCGGATACCATACCAAATTTGCTGGAGAGTGAAGGTATCCAGGAGGTGGTCGAGTCCCGCATAATGTTAATGAAGTGACTCGAATCTGCTCTGCAGGAATACGACGGAGGACATCCAGATCTTGACTTCCCAAGAGATTGAAGAATTTTTCGCTCGTGTCCTTGACACGCTTTGGATCTGGTGAGGGTGTAGCAGCGTAATCCTCAAACCCAGCACTCTGAATGATTGCACGATGAAACAGTCCACGAGCGGCCGGGGTACATAGCAAAGTCCGGACTGCGACTGCTCCAGCGGACTGGCCGAATATAGTGACATTCTGAGGATTTCCGCCAAACATCTGAATGTTCTCTGACACCCATTTCAAAGCGGCAACCCAGTCCGAGACGGCAAAATTGCCGCCTGCTTCTGGGTGGCGCAGAAACCCAAATGCGCCGAGACGATAGTTGACAGACACGACAACCACGCCGCGACGTGCTAGATTTTGACCGGAATAAACATCCATCGAGGAAGATCCATTCAGGAAACCGCCACCATGTATCCAGACCATGACAGGCTGCTGTGCGGATGAGTCCAAACTCCCACTCCAGATATTCAGATACAGACAGTCCTCACTGGACTCGGCACCAAGTTCAGCCCCGGTTTCAACAATTTGAATTGCCGCCTTTCCAAAGCGAGTTGCATCCCGGACACCCTCCCAAGCAGGTGGAGAGGAAGCGGGTCGCCAGCGGCGGTCACCCGTGGGCGGTTCGCTGTAGGGGAGACCGAGGAATGAATAGATGCCATCTTGTACAGACCCTTCAAGGACGCCTTGCTTTATGCGAACAGTAGCCATTTGCTGCAGAAGGAATTATAGCCTGCAGAATGAATGTTCAACTAAGATATTGTAGGAGAAATCGCTTCATAATGAGGGAGGATGGAGGTGGGTTTATAGGCGCTGGAATTGCAGAGTGACCCACCATCCGGTCTTAACCCACCATAGCCGGTGTTGCATGTTCTGATGCTCTCGCTTCGTCAATTTTTCATTGTTTAATGGCTCTTCAGCGGCGTTTCGCTAGAGTGACAACTGAAACCAAGTGCCACTGCGCCGGTTGTTTGGTTCATCTTCCCTTTCAACTGTTCTGAGTTGTTACAGGTCTGATCCTTGACGCGGACAGCGAAGAAATATGCTCCGTGGATGCTCCGTGGGTTATTTATGCTCCTCTTTTAGAGCTCGAAGTTTCAGTGTCATTGATAAACCCATGTGTACTTTCTCTCCCACTCCTGCTTCGGTTCATGCTTGATCTTCCAATGGTTTCATTGTTTGTCCTACTTTTCTTAGCTCTTTTAAGCACTACTGACAAAAATTGTTCGGCCAGTTGGCGATTTATTGGCCTAAATAGTTACAATATAGTAGCGTGCTAGCCCCGAAGCTGGCGGCCGGGCTTACTCGCTTGCGTCACCACAGTCTTGGTTGGTCAGTGAATTATGATGTCAACCTCAAATAATAAGCCCATCAAAAGCTTCGTATCCATTGAATGACACTGTATAATTTTACATAGTATCCTTTCACCAAGCGCGCTTGATTTGGGAGAAATAAACTCGAATTCCCTGTGGCACGTCTTCTGGTCCCGCGCCAATAGCACATGCTTAGAAAGCCAGATTGAATGCAAGGCTGTCCTCAGTAATCTGTTCGCGCAATTCATGTAGCCTTCAGTATGTAAGTAGTCATCCAACATATCTGTAATTGTTTTTGCTAACCTGAGATGACGTGCATCCTTGGCAAACGATGCAAGGTGCTCCGGGGTCTCTACCTGGAGGATGATACCCATATCGTACCCTTTAGTTCTCACCATATCGAGGGCTGGGCCTATTTCTAGAGATATGACTCCTGCAGAAACCAATTGATTAGATAGCCCCCACTGAGATATTGGTTGTTTTAGCTCATGGCCTTACCTGGAACCTTTCTTCCCTCTTCCTTGGATTCGTTTATAAATTGTTCAACCTGCGCTTCCGAAACATCTTTCTTCAATTTGAATAGAACTAAGTTATCAAGTGGAATTAGAAAAGCGCAATGTCAGTGCCGCTCGAAAGGGGACATACCAATACGATAGGCCGGCATGATGTAGTTCGCTTTGTCTTTGTATGTATATGAATGCTGTAATAATCCAACGAGAGAAGACTACATGTAGTATTGTTGTGTAAGACTCGCCTTTTTAAACATGAGGCCTGGGATGCCACGGCTTACACTGTACGGGAATTGGCGGGGCCTTATGACCGGGAACCCGGCTGTTCGCGGGAGAGATGACGTTCTGACGGTCTCGAACGACCGACTCGATTTATTTACAGGTGCCGCATTATATGCCGGATTGACTTACAATCACCACCTTCAATGGTAAAATAGCTTTGGCTCCAAGAAAGGGATAGAAAAATGAATGGGTGACAAATGGTAGACGTTCTCCGTATCCAACGAGCAAACAATTCTCCAGTTCAGCATAACTTCCGTCCCTAACCCGGGATATCCAGAATAATTATTTGGGTCGCTACCAAATTGACAAGTTAAACAAAATCCCTGTGGCTGAGATCGGTGCCGTCGAAATCCGCTTTTTTCCATTCACACATCAGGAACTTGATTGACAGAGTAAACTTCTGGCACTCTAGTAAACCCATAGCACCTAGTATGCATAGAAATCTGGGGCCCAGCCTCGAAAAAAAAGGGGGTTTAAATATCAGTATTCCCACGACGTCAGCATCAGAAAACTGCAGGCTATACTCTGTCTGTGACGTATCAGAACATTGTAAAGCGGCTATTGGATTGCAAGGTCTGAATGATGGATTACAAGGATCGACAGAATTCGATTTACGAAGATGGGATGTTCTTCAGCCGCCTCCCAATGGTGACTACTGATCCGACAAAATTAGAGGAACAAGCCAGACAATGCATGACCTCTCGAAGCTTCGACTTTGTTTCAGGTGGCGCTGGCGAGAAGTCGACAATGATAGCAAATCGGCTAGCCTTTCGACAGTGGAAGGTAAGTACGATGAAAAGTATGAGTTAGATGTAGTACTGCATTCTAGATTCATGTGCAACTGACAATGTCAGCCGTCGCATCAGACTACCTCATCTTGCTCTTAATACATTTCAACTGACCACCAACAGATCATTCCACGAATGTTGTGCCAAACGACTCATCGAGACTTACGTGTCAAATTATTTGACCACTTATACAAAAGTCCTGTGATTATGGCTCCGATTGGCGTACAGGCCATCTATCACAATGACAAGGAGCTCGGTAGTGCGGAAATCGCAGCTTCACTAGGCATTCCGTATATCCACAGCACCGCCGCGACTAGCAGTATCGAAGAAGTCGCTTCCGCAAATGGATCAGGGCATCGATGGTTCCAGCTTTACTGGCCAAAGGATAATGAACTCACCAAGTCTCTGTTATCTAGAGCAAAACAAAACGGCTACGAAGTGCTAGTTGTCACTCTGGATACCTGGACCTTGGCATGGCGTCCATCTGACCTCGATAACGGATATGTCCCTTTCATGAAAGGCGTGGGAACACAGAATGGATTTTCAGATCCTGTATTTCAGGAGAAGTATCGACAGACTGCTGGCAAAGAAATCGAAGAGGATGTGGTGGCTGCATCCAGCGCGTGGAATGCCGACCTCTTTTCTAGTCAAGGCGACAGGCACACTTGGGAAGACATATCATTTTTGCGCAGCCACTGGGACGGGCCAATTGTCTTAAAGGGCATTCAACATGTGGATGATGCATTGATGGCCGTTCGTTCTGGTGTTCAGGGCATCGTGGTCAGCAATCATGGAGGACGACAGGTAGATGGTGCCATCGCAAGCTTAGAAGTCCTCCCCGAGATTGTCGACGCAGTTGGGGATAAGCTTGCCGTTCTTTTTGACAGTGGAATCCGAACTGGATCTGATATTGTGAAAGCTTTATGCCTTGGTGCCAAAGCAGTGCTTGTTGGACGGCCCTGGGTTTATGGACTGGGCATTGCAGGCAAGAAAGGGGCACAAGACGTTTTACTCGGCCTTCTCGCGGTAAGTAGCCACCAGCTGCCAGCAATATCAGTGCTAATATAATATTTCTTAGGATCTCGATCTTACGTTGGGCTTGGCCGGCCTACAAGGAGTCCAAGATTGTAAGAGGGCTATTCTTCGGAAAGTGGCTTATAGAGGCGATGTTCATTCAGCATATTAAATAGCAGCTGCTCACTTTTGCGCAGTCCGATTTCAGGGCAAATCTTGCCAATCTGAGCCAATGCTATCGGAAGTTACATGTATTTTTGGCAAGAGTTTTAGAGGTAGTCATAAGCGACTGGGAGATCACAAGGCGATTGGAATAGAGATGCGCTTCCAAAAATGTGTTTGTTTCCATTATGCGCGATGCAGCCTCTCTCAATTGAATCCCGTCTCCTATGGAATTCCCTGTCTAGGTGCTCTTTTGCCCAATTTGCGACCGCTGTTAATCTGCTGAAAATAACCACCCGACAAACTTATCTTATCGGACAGCCTTGGAACTCTTATCAGAACCACCGAAAGCGCTTGGTACGTACCTCGCGATACAGCGCATCACAGCACCCAAGCCTTATCGGCACAGCGCTGTAATTCAGATAGCACAGATTACATGGAGTTTGGTGGTCCAGATATGAAGATGACTGGAAATTGATTAGGTGATTTCTCGCTATTTCAAAACGTCCAAGCGACTTTTTTTTTTTTTTTTTTTTCTTTTCAGCTTGCGCTGCATCACGAGGAGGAATTGCAAGATTCACTTTTTGCATTGCAGTCGGCTGCGCTATGGCTTCAATGTTGGCTGCTGGGTGCTCTCGTAGGTCGCTATCAAAGGACAGGTTGTTCAGTCTACATGTACATGTAGTTACGAGTCGCAGCCGAAAAGTCCATTTTTACGCACTCTGCTTATCCTCGGTGTATTCTTCTTTATCGTTCTCGGTACTAGTGACCTCTTTCCATCGAAGCTTATCAAATATTTGCGAAAATACTACGCCGGCTATGGGATTGACATATTGCCTGATCTTCTCTGTCCCTCTGAGCTCCTCTTGGTACAATACCTAGTAATACCCGGAACCGCATCTGGACCCTACATCCGAGCCTTTCAAGCAGAGTGCACTAGTCAAGACACATAACATATCTATATTGCTTCAACAGATCATAGCATGCATTGCTCTGCAGTAGCAGACCATGACACATCGTTCTCTGTTGGTTCCCCATCCCGTCCTGTACCGAGCTTTCCAGGTGGGTTGCCCCGGACGGATATTAGCGGAGGCTGGGGACGATGCATACATGTACCGAAATCAACCCCACGGGGGTAGCTTCCGGCTCATGGAAACGGACGGAATTTAATGTAGGAGAAATGTCCGTGGACTTAAGCTAGGCGTTTCAATATATTAGCTACAGCCCAAGGAATTCCATCTTCGATTAAGTTTCGAGTAATATCACATTACTTCAAACATTGTACTCGTTGCCGAATTCACAAACTTCAATCCTCAACTTGAAATAATGTCGGAAATACCGTATTTAGCAATTGTTGGGGGAGGAATTGCGGTAGGACAGCGACGAATGCCGAAATCATTGTATAATACAACTAACATCCAGTCATATAGGGACCTGCGCTTGCCCTCAGCCTGAAGAAACATCACGGCATTTCTTCTACTGTATACGAACTTCAACCCAAATACGACGTGCGAGGAGTCAACATCACTCTTGCACCCAACGCTGTGCGTGTCCTGCAGCATGTGGGAGTCTATGACACTGTCCGCACCCAGGGTTACAGCTACGAGAACCTTCATATGAGCAACGCCAGATCTCAGGCCCTTGGAACATTACTACAGGGAAGCCCAAAACACTTCAACTTTGCTAGCCTAAGAGTACACCGAGCTATCGTCCAGAAAGCGCTCTTGGATGAACTAAAAGCACAAGGGATTCCAGTAGTTTTCGGCAAGAAGCTGGTTCAACTACACGAAGACAAAGAGTTTGTCGAGTTGGAGTTTGCCGATGGAACTAAAGCAAAGGCTTCCTTCGTCATAGGAGCCGATGGCGTGCATTCAAGGGTTCGAGATGCTATCATGGACACCGAAACGAGCTATAGTGGGTTCATGGGCATCATTGGTATGGGCGTCAAGCGCGAATCTCTTCACAAGTCGGCGGCCAAGACGCCACTACCGAGTTTTATATTCGGGGGCAGAGGCTTTGTCGCCGTCATGCCATCTGATTACAAGGGGACCGTAGTTGATTTCTTTTCAACCATGCCTTATCCTGCTCGATCGAGGAAGGAATGGGATGAGCTTGCTAGTGACAAGACAAAAGTGCAAGAAATTCTCCAGCAGAGATTCGGCGACCAGTGGCCTAAATTCATTTGCGACATCACCATGGAGTATGACAAAGAGGGTCTTTACCTACTTCCGTGAGTATTTTACGCATTTTGCATTGAGAATTTACATTCTGACATGATGATAGGTTTTTCGAAGTTCCACCTCTCGAACGCTGGACGAGTATCAAGCGACGGGTAATCTTGATCGGTGACTCCGCTCATGCCTTCACACCCCAGGGTGGACAAGGTGCAGCGATGGGCCTTGAAGATGCTGAGACACTTTCGCATACCTTGGCACATCCGGATTTTGGATCAGACTACATGCGCCTGCTAGCTGCCTGGGAACGTCACCGGAGTGATCGGCTGCGTCTCGTCAAAGACTTTACCGACCTGAACGGACGATTACGAACACCTGACACTGCCCTCGTTCAATGGATCAAGGAAATGCTTATCTGGGGTCGCTTTAAGTGGACAGGTCAATTGGGAAACTTGGAATGGCTCCATGGATACAACGCTGAAGACATTGTCCGCGTTTTCTAGGTCACTTCGTCATACCAGTTTTAGAACAGCTCTTTGTATACAGAGTCAATTGCCTCTGTGGAAAGCAATCATAATTTTAGCTTCAGATGAACTCAATCAAATGAAGAGTTTCTGCAAAATTGTCTTTTAAAATTATGCATTTTCCTCTCCTATAGAACCAAGGGTTCTCGCATCGTAGATAAGTACATTTAGATATAGGGTGCTCGCAAGCGAAACGGCAGCAACATGCCGGCCGATACACGAATGAACTCTCCGTCATCAGGAATCTAGAACAGCAAGATAGGGCGGCTATAGCTCTCTTCTTCAAACACAACAATAGTGATCAAATGAAGAATGATAACAACACCAGAAGTCGCAGAAATCGCGACAGGGCCGCACTTGGCACAGCAGAATGTTGCGGTGTCGTGTCATCACTACTACCGTCACTCATCATTTTACGGGGGATTGGTGATGCTCTCCAAGTCTATCAGATTGATTAAGCTTGTAAAAAATAGAAAGATAACACGTTTTGCAAAAGTTGCAAAATCTGCTGGGCTTGCAGAATCTACGAGGTTGCAGCCTGAAGCGAGATACGGCGATAGCTTCTGGTTGGCTCGTTTATAGATAAGAAATTGTACTTCTGATTTGTTACAGCTATAGCGGCCTATCCTGTACCTGCCCCCCGCCCCAATCCATCCAACCAATCCACCAAGTCTGCCAAACTCCCTCCAGTACCGAAAGCGTGCGGCAAGATCAAGTACAGCGCTGCATGTGGTTTGTTAGTGCAGCGATAGTGCTGGATTGCACGCGCTGATGGATTGACTGCATGTAACCTTGTCGTAAAAATGGAGATGAAGGAAATTTGGCGAAGGAAAAGCCTCCAGTGCTATTGTCTGCTAATGCCTGCTGGTGCCTGAGGCTGCTGGAAAAGATACAGCAGAGTGTACAAATAGAAGAGTACCTTGGCACGCGAGCTCGGTGAAAGCAGAAGCGATAGATGTTCCTTCTACAGCAAATATTATGGAGAATATGTCCAGTCTGCAACTTTTGCACATCTGCAAGCTTTAAGAGACCGAATTGCAAGTCTTTCGGCCACCCAGCAGGCCTAGCACGCTTCCTCATTTCCCCATTAAGACAGTCAAAAATTACGACAAATTCAGGTCAAATTCACCCAATCGGCACGGCATTGCACCACAAACAATGTAGTCATCATCATAGAGCAGTCGGCACTGACAATGGCCGAGGCCCACTCAAAGTACACGCATCCCAAGGAACGGATGTCAAAACCGGAACGGGAACGATAGACGGCAGATCAGAAATTCCAAATTAAACTACAGGGTACAACGTGGAGCTATTGATTGGGATCTGAACAAGGCCAAGCAGCGATTGGGCGAGCCTGATCTTGGCACCTCAGACTAATAGGGGCCAGATCTAATAACACAAACTCTAACACTAACACGCTGGATAATCGCGGATAGACATGGACGGTTATTTCGGTTCCCACTTGGCGCCCTTTTTCCCCACGGGGTAACTGTAAGTCCCGTCTTTGGGACACCCGGTAGATAGACCTAAAGCTCATCGGCATATACATATAAGACTGTTGTGTACTGCAATGGTTCCAAATGGTAGGTGTGTCTTCTGGAGATACTGCATCTAATCATCGACATCACTATTCGTGCCTATTTCGAGATGGATGACCCAACACGCAGCGCATTAGGGACTGTCCAGATCCGGAATTCATCTACAAACCAGATTATCCTGATCCCAACGCCTACCAATGATCCAAATGATCCTCTCAACTGGTAGGTCACCGGTTGACGTATGAAGAAGCGAGAATACAATACACTGCTAACCTTGAGGAGGTCCAAGATTCGACGTTACTACATCGCCATCACAGCATGCGTCGCCATGTTTCTGTGTACCTTCTTAGCCAGCGGCCCATCTGTGGCACTTCCTCAAATGGCGCAAGACTTTTTGGGACACTCGACACTAACACCGCCCGAACGCATTGCCAAAGTAGCGTACTTCATTACAACCGTGACCCTAATGCAAGGCGCTGGATGTCTTGCATGGATCCCACTCATTATCAAGTACGGCCGCCGACCTGTCTACATTGCTGCTTTCACGTTGTACACTATAACCGCCATCTGGGCGGCAGTGGCTGACTCCTACGCAAATCACCTTGCTGCAAGGATCGTGATGGGATTTGCTATAGGAGCTGGAGAATGCTTGGCTCCCGTCACAATCGCAGATGTCACTTTTCTCCATGAACGCGGCGTGTTGATGGCGTAAGTGAGGCCCCTCTTCCCGCGAACAAATACTAAAGGATTCTTTACAGCGTGTACACAGCCTCGATTTCGGGTGGTGTAGCTGGGGGTATTATCGTCTCTGGTTTGATCACCATCGATCATGGATGGAGGACAATTTACTACGTGTCAATTGCTCTAATTGGCGCAATGACTATGGTCTTGTGCTTCACCATGCCTGAAACCTCGTACATCCGAAACCCAGTCCAGGCCGATGCCGCCAACACCGTGTCCCCCCCAGAGAAAGAAGATGGCATAGATCATACCGAAAATGCCAGCTCCAGGGAGCAAAGCATCCCGAAGAAGCACACATATCTCCAAGAACTTCGTTTATTTCATGGCAAATTCACAGAGGAGCCATTGGTCAAGATATTTGTTCGACCAATTGGGCTACTGATTCTACCCACAGTGCTGTGGGCTACGCTAGTAACGTCCGTGTTGATTGGGTTTTTAGTTGCAGTCTCTTCCACGTTTTCGACTGCATTCGGCCAGGTCTACAAGTTTGAGCCATATCAATCCGGATTATGTTTCATCTCGGCTCTGATTGGATCCCTTGTTGGCATCGCCGTTGGAGGGAAATCTACTGAAGTGGTTGCTGACTATTTTACCAAGAGAAATGGTGGTGTCAGAGAACCAGAAATGAGACTTCCGGCTATAGTAATAAGCGTACTCGCAGCTCCAACTGCTCTAGTACTGTATGGCGTCGGTATCCAAAACAGATTACACTGGATGGTTCCAACCATCGGACTTGCTCTACGTAAGTGCTTATCCTCATCTCCAAACAGATAATAAACTAACTAGTCATGAGTGAATTTCTCAATCGTCCAAGCGGTCAACGTAAGCATGGTATACACGATCGACTCATATCGGCCAATTGGAGGGGAGGTTGTCGTAACTCAATTAGCTTTCAAAGGTTATATCACCTACACCCTAGCATCAAACGGACTCCAGCTAACGCTACGACAGCATGTTTTGGATTTCTACTTTCCTTTTACACCAACCCATGGATTGACCGAGTTGGCTACAGCATTGCTTTCGGTACAATGGCAGCCATGACTGGAGCAGTCCTTCTGGCAGGTATCCCGTTTTATTTTCTCGGAAAAGGGATCAGACATAGTTCCCTCCGCTGGCGGGCGCTACGCTTTGTACTCTGGAACAAAGATCGAGAACTTGGAGAGTAGGATACCTATCTTAGAAAAGACTATTATTAATGATATGCACTATTTCCGACATTTTTATTTCTTCTACTGACAAAATTCACGTACACGAGAGGATATTGGCTTTAAATACTATCACATCACTTGGTCACTTGTATTTATTTTGTAAAGGCATACATATAGCGAGGTTTAATGATTGTATTTGAGAATATCTGCTTCCATGAGATGGCCATCTCCTCCACGAAAAAGTCTTGTTCAAGTTGCGCACACTAGCTAAGAGATAAAAAAGCACCGCATAAATGGCTGTGTAAGATCACTCAATGATTTAGTGGTCAGTCCAGTTGACGGTGAGTTGTCCCTCAGCGACGTTGTTATCCTTGAAGGGAATGCTGCCGCACTGGCCACAGCCGTGGGATTCCAGTCCCTGCAGCATACCCAATGCCTCACCAGCTGTAATCGAGTTGCTAATGCCCTGAGTGAATGCGCAGATGTTGCCGCCAGGAATGCCGCAGCAGGCAATGTGCTGACCGGGGCTGTATGATGTGCTTGGATCTTGTTGGCTGACTTGCAAGATCAGATCAGCAAGTCTGCATTCAGGAGTGCCGACACAGTTGGCATTGCCACGACAGTTGATGCCGAGGGCTGCTGCGGCAGTGTAGAGAAGAGGGAGGACAGCGAGGTATTGCATTCTGGAAAAGTTGTTATTATGGAATTCAAGTAATACTTAAGCCAGTGACTCTTACTTGAATTGAAAGAGGTAAACTTGTAAGTTCAAAGTATTCTTTGTAGTCGTTGACAGAGGTAGCTATGGAGAGCTGTAGATGTGAAGTGTTTGTTGAGTTGAGTTGTGATGTGATGATAAAATTCAATTCATTGTTGCCATCAAAGCCCATCTTTATAGATTTTGAAAACGTATCATCCATTATACTTGTTGAACTTCTGAATGCCAAAGTTGTATCACAGAGTCCTAGCTTGCCTAGCTGAGCTGTGTCACTTGGGCTGTAAGCCTCATCGCCCCCTTTTGGCGCAGGGGTAACAGGCAGCGATGCAGATCAAAGTAAGCACAACTGATACGAATTAGGAAACCCCCCTCTTCGACAAGTCCACTTTAGTTGTCTCAAAAAGCAAGATCGCCAAGATCGCCAGAGATCTGCCACTGCGGCCGCTATATTTATAGTGCTTCTAGTGTCAAAAGAACAATTGTTTCGTTGGTGGTTGGTGGACTTTTAGTGCATAAGACAGAAGCTTGAGATCTGCATTAATTTCCATGACAGCTGCAAATAAGCAAAATCTGGGGCACGATCTGCAACAAGTGTAAGTAGGGCGTTCATCGTGTAATTTGCGATGTTCCGTTTGGCTCTCTTACCGCAAACTCAAGGACTGGTGTCACTTTTACAATACAATTCTACATGCCTTCTAATAGCCAACGTGAGCCTGTTATAGATGTCCATACTATATAGCACGTATGCAATCACATCCAACGACTGAAGAAGTCGCAAACTGATGATGCAGATCATTACATGTTTACAGTGAAACAGCAGTTCGTCCGTGCTTTTCACTAAGTCATCTGCTAGTGACGTAATCTCACCGAACTGTTGACAATTCAAGCAGCCCGTATGTTCCTGGGCTATAGCTGAGAGCATGATCTACGTTAAGATTCCATTACCGTATATAAAACTTCTGTTGAGGATCGTCGCGATGTCAGATTTTGCTCCAATTTTGATCGACTATGTTTCGTTCATGATGTAATCTGACAGTTCTTCAGGAGAAAATGCTTCATTTTCTATGAGTTATTATTGTTGACAATTTTTTTTAGAAACTCATAGCCTCGAAACAATGGCAAGAATGGGTATCCAAGCTTGGGGGCTGTGATATTGCAATGAACTTTTGGCCAAGTTTCGTTGGGATACGACTTGACATAATATCTTCCTCCACGTAATTGTATATAAAGAGGACTCTCTCCTTTCAAAATTGAAGAAGAAACAAAACATTCATCACCAACACATCATCTCACTCACAAAACAAATTCAACCTTCTACATTTTTTGCTATCCATAACTTACAAGCAAAGCTTCATTACAGGTCAGTGACACGACTATATGAAGATTTATCTTTACTAACATCGTACAAGTAGTAAATATTACAACCATGGCATCCATTGTCTACCACCCCGGAGGCTGCTCGTCTGGAAATGGCCTTGTGACGCTTGTTTCAGCTGGATCAGCTGGCACTGGTACATGCTTTTTCAACGATGGCGCATTCCCCAATGGTAACCCATCTGGAGGATACGAGGTACGCATATGGCCACATTGGAGTTTCCAAATCATCGCAATATTTATCAATTTGTCATACTTACATGCGTGGAATAGATTCAAGGCATGCCGGCCACAGTGTCGGTCACCATCTCGCAAGGTCCACCTGATGGCACCACTTGTGGCGAAGAGCTCATTGCTCTGGAACACCAAAATGGATGCTACGACCTCCCGAATCTTTCCAACAGAATTTGGTGGGCATTTTGCAACACCGGAAAAGATTGTCCCGGTGTAACTGCGAAGCGCTCATACCCTCCACCAATCATGGTCAAGAAGTCAGTCCCTGCCATCGAAGAGAGGAAGAAAGAAACCAGAAGCCAGGGTGTAGTCTACACCGACGAGAAGGGTGATTACCTCCTCAGTTCTACCGGCCGACGTGTCCCAGTTGTGTATCACAACGAGACATTGGAGGCGGAATTGAACAGTTCCCCAATTGAGAAGCGACAAAGCCAGACGTTCAACCCGCCCAGCAACTGCGTTTTGGATTCCGGCACATGTCAATCTCTGGCTGATTCTGGTCAGCTAAAGGCTCTTTGCGTCGACTGCGAGCAGGGCCTAGGAAATGGAGTTAAAGCGTCTGGATCCTCAATGATTGATTGCCGAAACTCTGGTGGACCATGCCCCGTCACATTCACTGATTCCGTCACTGTAACCGACACCATCTCCGAGAGCATTACCTTTGGAGCCACTATCGGTGACACAGGCAAGGACGGTGCTAACGGAAATGCAAACTTTAACTTTGGAATCAGTGTTTCTATTGCTACTACGCATGGTACTTCTGAGGGACTGCTGATCCCCCAGGGTAAAATTGGTTTTGTTCAATTCCAGCCCCAGGCTCAGCTCGGCACTGTTGTTACGACCAGCTCCCAAGGAAACGTTTGCGACAGCGCTGGCCTCAACAAGATCTGTGGAGCTCAGCCGGGTATCCTTGTTAGCAGCAACAACGATGCTGATGGACAGTACAGCGTGGTCCTGAGCAGCTAAGTGTCATGACACAACTTGTATGGTCCGGCAATGGGCCTTTTAGTTTAGCAATTACAGGTTAATTAGAGAATGATGAGTTTATTAAAACTTCCCTAGTCCAATGTAACAGTGTTTGTGAAGTTTGAAAGCGATTCATTAGCCAAGGCTGCGTAAATGAGTGTCGCTTTGTAGCAGACAAACACGGCTCACCATTCACATTATTTCCTCACCCATTGATTAGTTGACTGGATGCTTCCATGCCTGATAAGAAATCCAGGTCTGAACTATCGCTACAATAAGCCCCAGAAAACCTAGCAAGATGGCAATAAACAGTCCAGCCAGCGTGGCTAACATGATATGCCTCGCCTTGCTCTTCTGGTCCAGCCAGGTCTGCACAAAACCCCGAGGCTTGGGGTTCTCAATTTCATCAAAAAGGTCCATGAGCCGAGAACCCCAGTACTGATAAGGAATATTATTCTCATTAATGCGTCGGTACGAAGCAGAACCGAAGCGCAGACAATCGGGATCGAACGATTCTTTTGAAACAAGCGATCGAAGTAATGCTTGTGAGTCGGAATCCAAGGGGAAGAGAAGCTGAAGTGAGTCAAGGGTTTCAAGAGCCAGCCTGCGACTGCCGTGAGTCAGTATTTCGGTGGATATCTCAGAAGGTATCAAGTGTCCTGTACCTGATTAATGCTTCTGGAGAAGATAGACACGCAATTGGATCAATTGAAGCTCTGAGATGCTCTTTCAGAACGCTTGTAAAATGGTAGATTTTCACCACTCCAGTCTTTTGATCAAGCTTCAAGTGTTCCCTTAGCTCTGTCGTTCCTTCAAACTTCAAGTCGGCAATCTGCTTCAGCTTTACTGCAGACAGTTCCTCTTTTATGTCGGGAGATGCTTGATTCTCGTCATTTAAACTCGGGTGCTCTCTGACGGGAAAGACTGTTGCGACAAAGTCGAGGGGGGATTGGTCGCTCCGCCAAATGCAAGGATCGGTACCGAACTCTAGGATACCTCCGCCTTGGTTGTCGATGCAACAACCAACCATGATCAGCACCCTCATGGCCAGATTGAAAGCCCGATGTTGGTCAGCAAGCGGCGGTGGTTCTTTTTCCACGCTCTTTCTTGCCGAAAAGAACTCTCTAGTTAGTTGCATCCGCGGCAGAGAAGGCTTCTCTTGCAGAAGACGGATGATGTCGATCAAGTCTTGGTGGCAGCTCAGCGCTCTCGGATCATCAGGAATCAGCGATTCGGGAACATAGGATCCCGTCACTTCTTTGTAGAATTGAAAGAAGGGCTCGAGTCTCAGAAGCCGGCGGTGCGAACAATCTTCCCCGACGCAGGGTCTCGCAATTGAGCAGAGAGCGCATGGTGTCCAGCCCCAAATTGTTTGGCACAGCTTCTGGAACTGGGTGTCATATAAGTCGACCAGTGGAGTGAGAAAAGGACCTAATTGGGCCATTGGGAAAGGCGTTCATCGCGATCTTAGGCGGGGAAATGTGAGGATGGTCGTCCGCAGATCCTTGAGGCTCTGCCGCCCTCTTTAAAGCGAGTTCGCAAAACCCAAGGATCTGCGTCTCATGATAAATAATCGATCTTTGGGCCAATCAGCTTGCATCCTGCAGAGCTTGCGTCTCTTGACGCGTGGGTGTTGATTGGGGGCCAAACTGCGCCATTGTGAATGCGCAGCCTTCCCCTCCCCCGCTGCAGATCATCCATGCATTTGTTTACTCCTCCAGAAATCTCCAGCCTAAAGCAAACTTGACATGATCATGAAATCGTGGCCTTGATTTCTCTCATTGTCGCAATCGAGAGGCAGCGCAACTCCATGTCAGCAGTTGTTGGCGTAGCCAGCGGCGTGCATGCTGGGAGATGCTTCACGATGGATTCGCCGTCGGCAAAAGATGGCGTTCTGTCCGATTCTGGGTATGCGACAGCCATGCCCTCTCCAGAGCAGAGCCAAACAGTGGCGGCTGTATGTGGTGCAAGCGCAATTCCAACCAAGACAGTTCCGTTTCCGCTGCCAACCGAGAAGAATTTATTTCTATTCAAGAGAGAAGCGGTCCCGGCCACAATTGCGAGGTTCAACGAGATTGTCCCGGAGATTGAACGTCTCCTAGTGAAGTATATAAGAACAGCTAATAAGCTCTTCTCATCCAGCGCACCCTATCGCCCTATGTCAATCCGCTACTTGGTCCTTGGGAAGTCAGAGGCCGACGCAAAGGATTGCCTCGTCGTTTTCTGTCCCCCAAGCCAATACAAGCGCGTAAAGAGATTCTTTGACAAGCACCGGGCCGTCAAGAGTCTTTGCGCGCCGCCCGATCTGTCCGCACCGTCCTTTCGACCCGTTGTCAAGGATCTGGCGCCTCAGCTTACAGTCTTGCAGAGCGGCGAGGAAGCCCAGGAATCCACGGACTCAAAATTCTCCAGGGAAACCCCGAGTCCTACCTCAATTGAAGTTCATTGCTCCTCAACGCCACCATCGGACAAGACCCTTTGCGGGACTCCAATTCGCTTTATCAATCATGCCGGGGAGGCTCGAAACGGGACACTTGGTGGTATCATCAAGCTGGCCCAGAGCGATGGCTTCGAGTTATATGGGTTGACAGCTGGTCACGGCCTCTTGGATTGGGAAGATCCTCTCTTGCCTACCAGTGATTCAGGCTCCATGGACGATGATGACTCCTCCATCGATGATGATATGAAGGAACTTTTAGAGCTGGAGACTTCTGACGGATCTATCTCAAGTCCTGAACCTGAAGCTGCGGATTCATCTCCAAGCCATCCCGAACCCAAGTTGGAGGTGAAATTATCCGACACGTGGGCATTCGAGCACTCTCAAAAACTTGGAAATGTTCTGCCAAGACCTAAGCATTACACAAAAGCGAGCGGCCAATATCTTGACTGGGCCCTCATTGAGATTGATGCATCCAAACATAAGCCAAATTACCACCCATCGCTCAAATCTAAAAACCTCGAATTGGTCACAGCTCAGAAGAAGCTTACTCCAGCTGCTCTTGGTCAGCCGGCCATTATGATAGGAGGCTCTCAGGGTTGCATATCCAGCACGCTTTCATCACTACCAGCAAGACTGATGCTCGGCCATGGCCAGTCATTTGTGGATGCCTATACCCTCTCTCTACAAGATCATACTGGTAAGCTTATCCAGGACACAGATTGCAACTTTAAATCTGATCATGACAGTATGCATTGGGGACTCTGGTTCATGGGTGATTGACCCACTTACGTATGAGGTATTTGGCCACATTGTTGCGACTGACATGCTCGGTGACGCCTACGTGATTCCCCTTCAGAACATCTTTGAAGATATCCGAACATGGCACGATGCGCAGTCGGTCAATCTTCCCACTGCCCCCGACTTTGGAGCAACACTTCTATCCATTGGTACCGAACACCAACCATCCGCTGCTCCTGCTTATTCGCAAGAGGAGGCGTCAGCCAGGTCACCGGAGCCAATGGGTGGTCCTTCAGTCTTGAACGAGGGAGTTCCTAACAGCATGCTTGGCTCTTCCGAGGCCCCCCCTCCCTATGATGGGAAGCTGGGATTGAATGGATCTCGTAATACCCAGAAATTCCGAAACCTTTTACTCTCACTATCCTTAACGCCCACTTATTACGAAAACCCTGGTCTATTGGACGAAGCTCTCAAACTAATCCCACTTGATCGTATCTATAGCGAAGCCGAGGAGGACTCACAGCTCTTTCAGGCTCAGGCTGAGAGCATGAGTTTGGACAGACCAGAGTGGGGCTACGAAGATTGTGTTATTAAAGCACTACTAAGGCATGTTGTCCTTTTGGCATATTGTCATTCTTATCGCCGCAAGCTAATATGATTCATAGATGGTTTAAGAGAGACTTCTTCGTCTGGGTAAATAACCCGCCCTGCGACATCTGCCTGTCGCCTACAGTTGCCCAAGGTTCAGTCCTTCCAACTCCAGAGGAGACAGCCTCTCGTGCATTTCGCGTGGAACGTTACCGGTGCTCATCCCAAGGCTGCGGTGCATATATCCGATTCCCTAGATATGCTGATGCTTGGAAATTACTCCAAACTCGACGGGGGCGAGTTGGCGAATGGACAAACTGCTTCACCTTGCTCTGCCGAGCCGTCGGCGCACGCGTCAGATGGGTTTGGAATGCCGAGGACCACGTATGGACTGAAGTCTTTTCGAACCACCAAAAGCGATGGGTTCACGTGGATGCATGCGAAGAAATCTGGGACAGGCCATTGTTTTATGCAAATGGCTTGGGAAAGAAAATGTCTTACTGCATTGGGTTTTCCTACGATGGGGCTGCAGATGTGACACGACGATATGTGCGACAAGACGGGTTTGCTCTAGAGCGGAATCGATGTTCCGAGGAGGATCTCGAGAGGATCATACGGGAGATCAAGACAATCCGCAGAGCTAAGATGACCAAGGAGGAGCGTTTTCGCCTCGAGAAGGAAGATAGCCATGAGGACCGAGAGCTGCGAGGATACATTTTGGTAACATCCATTGTCAAAGCGACCAAAGACCCGCCCGCTGGCCCCTCGGAGGATCGATCAGAGAACACGGACGGCAGCCAAGCGCCCATGAAAGCAAGTGAGGATGCTAAATCGCTTCTACGGCAACTCGAAAGAAGTAGCCAACTAAGGCTACAGGACAACTGAGTACTTGGAAATATTGAAGTTCATGAAAATATAGCAATGGATTATACGCAGCGAAAGTGAGGCAGTTGCCGAATAATCTTTAGCCCAAAAATGTTCTATACATGTATTTATCTACCTATGTCTAGCGCAACACCACAAACCCTCCTGTGAAGCATTCTCGGACCACCGTCATTCCCCGATTGAGTAAATTCTAGCCTATTCTCCATTGGAAGGCTGCATCGTATTTCTTTTAACCGAAACTCGAGAGGATTTTTGGATTTGGCGCCCCGCTGCTGTGTTAAACATTTGAATGCATACTAGCCTACCCTAGCAGATGAAATGGTTCTTACTCTCGGCTCTGTTTTTGTATTATCTTACGTAGTTCCAGTGCTTGTGTGAATGATGGTTAAATGGAAATTAACGCTTAAATATTAGGAGACCTATTTGTTGGTATTTTCCAGTCTCTTGAACTGTAGCTGTTGGAAATTGAATAGCGCAGTGCATCGAGCCTCGATGACCAGCGGACCTTCCTATCAAATATGGGCCTGTGATGGTAGTCAGCAGCTAGGTACCTACTGTACTTCAAGATTTTAGGCCACAGAGAAAAGTGCATAGCCAACATGTGCGCGACAAGTTATCTATTTATACCTACCATGATTCGAATTAAGTAAGATATCACGCTTTGTGGGGTGCAATTCCGGCAATCACTTACGCTGGCATCATCACTCGCGTGGCTCGCGAATGGCTGGTTTGAGTGAACTAGCACTTTGACGCGGCACCTTTGGTGAGAACGGGACAGAAATGCACGAGGCGATCAAAAGAGCGTTCGTTTAGACTTGAAAGGAATAAACCCTTTCTTTGCTCAGATCGGCGGTACAATTGGATTTCCTACTGAAGACCCGACAGCGTGCCCTTGAAGATTGCGGTTAGCACAAGCAGGTACATATTATAGGCTTGAGCCTATTAAGGAGACATATGATCACTTGGGCCGCATACAGTGGCTTGATATGCGCGGTCAAAAGTGGAGTTTCCCCAAAGACGAAATGGAGAACGTTTAGGCTGTGGTACAAATGTGCAACTCCAGTCCGAACGAAGACTGCGTCTCTGCAGCCTGAATCGACGGGCCCTAAAGCCCGTACGGCAAAGACGGAAACATTGATGGTCCCGTCCATGAACCAATCGATCTGATTTACCCCAGATATGATAACTACGCGGGGATAATGTTTGAGATGGTTTGAGTACGCTTGATTCTTCTCCTGATCATTCTTCAGTAGGTATATAGACAAATTATTTGTCTTGGATGCAGCTCTTAGGGGACACGGCAGGCTTTCGGCTTAAGCGCGCTGAGTTTGTGGAGGCGATCCAAACCAAAGACGAGTCATGGGGTAGTATTTTTGGAGCAAGACAGATCTTGATATTCTCCACTTCAGACCGCAAACCCAACTCCGTATTCTACCTAGTCCTGTCAGCCGGTCAGCAAGCTTTCCAGTTTGATGCGCGGGCAATTAACATCGAATGCCTCCGAGGGAGCTCGGCTCCAAGTGATCATGTCAAGTCGTCAGAAATGACGTCTCTTATATAAGTAGAGCCAATTCTCCCTACTGATGGCCACGTACGTCGGAAATTCCGCAATTTATGTTAGCATGGTGCTACTGTGGCGGAGAACCATTCTTCTTTCATGAAGCCCGCTCCGAACTGTCCATGTAGCACTTCCAAATGTCTCTATAGCTCTTCAAACATAAATTTGGGCAATTCCATCCCACTGCTTGCTCCAATATTAAAATCATGGCACCCACCTCAAAAACCAATCGTGGCTACCTTCTTGCAGCCATCGACTGGTTCGTTGGATGGAAGCAAGGGCTCCCGCGCGAATCGTGCAGCTGGTGCGTCGAGCCCGTCCGTATCCCGACGCATGACGGCATCAACTTGAGTGGCGACCTTTATGAGCCGGTTGGGCTACCAAAGGGAACGTCGCCATCTGGGCTCCTCTTTTTGTTCACACCATATGGCCGCGGGCTGCTCACCTCAATGTCCTCGGGTCATGCATTTGCCGCTCGAGGTTACTACGTCCTCATCGTTAGTATGCGCGGCACGTTTGGATCTGATGGCATATGCATTCCGGGAGAAGACGAGGCAAGCGATGCTGCAGACGTCGTTACCTGGATGAGGCTGCAGTCGTGGTATCCCGGTCGCTTTGGAACTATAGGAGCCTCTTTCAATGGTTGGGCGCAATGGTCACTGTTGCGAGATCCTCCAAAAGATTGTGTGGCTTCAGCAATCTCAGTAGGACCTCACGATTTCTGGGACTGGCACTGGGGATCTGGTGCTTTTCACCTTGAACGTGTCACATGGTCAAATCTACTGACGCACCAAGAAGATCCTGCACTTTTCCCTGCTTTGATGCGTCTGGGTTCAATAAAACGTTCCGCCGATGCTGCTCTCGAATCTCTCCCTGTGAGAGACGGTATGGCGACTCTACTCGGACAGGGAGAGTCGTCGGCACTGGAGGCTGTAATGAGGCCATCTCCAGATGACGCTTACTGGCAGAACAAGAGGCAGCATGAGGCTATCGAACGCGTCAGCGTTGACATGCCCATCCTTCTCACTAGCGGATGGTTCGATACTTTTACTCAGCAGACTCTGAAGCAGTATCAACGATTACAACAGCGTGGCTGTCAGGTCGAGCTAATCATCGGACCTTGGGATCATGGAGAAGCTGGCCAGGTAAAGGTTGGCGGAGATGTCTTTCGTTTCATTGAGAGAACCGTTGGAGGCAAGCAGCCAGAGTCTGAGGCTCCAAAACTTCCACAAGCTCGTGTCTTCATTTCTGGATCTGATGAGTGGAAAACTATGACAGTTTGGCCACCGAAATCTTCACCACTTGTCATGTATCTGGATGAAGACAAAGGTATATCGGATCAACCGCCACCAAAGACAGCTAGTTCTACGTCTTTCACCTTTGACCCAGAAAATCCAACTCCAGCTGTGGGCGGACCATTACTGTTCCCAATCTCAGGTCGCATTGATGATAGTTTTTACGCCGCCCTCACTGACGTACTAACATTCACCAGCCTTCCAATTGAAGATGATAATGGTTTATTGGTCCTCGGCATACCGTCGGTTCACCTCATGCATTCTTCTGATACTGGTTATGCAGATCTCTGGATCCGGCTGAGCGAGGTCGACCTGAATGGCGTGTCACACAATATCACAGAGGAATACCGCGCGATTGATCCCGAGAGGAACCCTGACAGTCCAGTCGTGGTTGAACTACGTGATTGCGCACATCGGTTCCTGAAAGGGACCAGGATTCGAGTCACCATTGCCGGTGGCTCATGGCCTATCTATGCGAGGAATCTGGGCACTGGAGAGAACAGGATGACAAGTGTAGATATGCGCCCAACAAAACACACAATACAGCTGGCCACCGGACAATCACGGCTGATTTTGCCTATCCCACTACAAGAGTAGCGAGCTCGGAACCTTTAGCTCAGCATAGAGTAGCCGAAATAATATTATCGGTATTCCCATATATAGTAATCAATAAATTAGTATTCACTGGATTGTGCTCCTGCTTTGGGCCTGAACCTCAAGTCTGGGCCACGCACCGTCTTGGATAATCTGACTGTAAATATGTGCGTCCATAGTCACGCATTCCAGATTGCTCTAGGTCCGACCATCTCGAACAAGATACAAAATCGATAAAAAGAACATCTCTCGCTGTCATTCATCAGCTAATCTCAAAAGTCGGGACAATTAAATCCATCATTAAAGCTCTTTATCCCATAATAACTTGTAAGAAGTACCTTCTCAAATGTTCCCAGACTCTTCCATGACGATACCTCCCAACGAGCTGCAATATCACCATATGTCGTAGTCTGGTCCCGATCTGAATAATGTAGGTAAGTCTCGCGGGAGGCCCAACAACTAGGTTTAATGGACACTGGTAGCATTTTTATGGCGTCCGTTTCTATACAGGTGCCGTTCCTGAAAGCCCAGTATAAGGTGTACAACTTGAATACGATGATAACTGTCCGACGGGTGCTTTCAACAAGTATCCACATCTCCCAACTTGGTTCCGTCTGGTGCAACTCCGTGTCTACTCGCTGGAGAAGCTTGAGCCCGTACGACTCGAGCAGAAACTCTTGTTGCTCCGCGAGAATGCGCTGGTGCATACTCCCGTAGACGAATCTGATGATTTGGTAGAGCACAGTTGCCTGTAGCCTGGCCAGATCCCCAAGGAGTTCGCCCTCAGGGGCTTGAACGAGCAAATCGGAGATCTCAGTGGCAATCACTCCAAATAACACCGACTGACTACGCTCATTCGAGGACACAATCCCCGTGCAGATTCCAAAGGCTGTGCGCAGCGGTATAGGGAGTGTATTGTAGAATAAACCTTTGTGAATAAACATCGTTTCTGCTTCATTGGCTAACACGAGCGGGCATTGTAAAATCTGATCAAAAGCCCATCCAAGTTCTAGTCGCCCAGACGCCAGCGGTTCACTTCCTATATATTGCGTAGTCAGAATTATTTGACAATTTAGCTGGCTCACTCGTGTCGCGGCCTGGCTGTGATCGGTTTGAAACAGCACGTTGAGTCCAGGTGTGCTCTGTCCAGTGTCTCCCACATCGGTGGCCGAGCTGTTTGAGCTCGATTCGCTACAATGCTGAAAGGTGATATTGCTCAATTTCCCGAAGATATCTCTTATTGGTAGCGGAGGAGGGTACACATAGTGACAAGGTTTGTAGTTTCGCCTACATCTCTCGCAGATGGGATACTTTCGGACGCATTTTCGTCGCGCTCTAAAGCAAGGATCGCAAGATTCTCGTCGAATAGACATCTTAGGTAACAAAGCTCAAAAATTGTGACGAAGAATGACGATGAGTAGATTACGGCTGCAATGTCAAGTTCCCAGAAGGTTTTCGCCCCTGGCTGGCAGATCCGACATAGGTGGAGGAAAGGTTCTCGTAGCAGAATTTTTGGGGGTGTCTGAGGGTCGATGTCTCTAATATTTAGGGGTCCGATGCATAAATGTATCACATCAGATGTGACTGGTGGCATGGATTTAAAGAAGAGTACCAAGAGCTCTATTATTTGTAGTTTAAGAAATTTTCATTAGAAGTCAGTTAGAAGGGCAAGCGACACTGGGCATCCTGTTCGTAAATGTATATCTGTAATTAGACGAGATACGTTTGTTGTCAAAACTGCAAAACACCTCCACCTTCGGCTTTCAAATTCGTCCGCCCAAGTCGAAATTGATATATCTGTCGTTTGAGACTGCATCGGCCTAGGATTACCCCCAAGAATGCTGCTGACCTCAGACCGGCAGCTCCAGGAATCATCTCCTATTGATTGCAAGTTGAAGATAATCTACTGGCGAGTCCACCCAAGTCTAAATGGGAAATCGCCCAAGCGCCTTGTGTAAATGACGCTAATGCAGGTGGATGATGGCCATCTAAAATGGGAACCTTATGTTAGTAACGGCTGGGGGTGGCGATGGAGTCAAGCAAGATGCCCGCTGCTTGCTTACGTGAAGTGGCTGGACATGGCCGAGACCACAGTATCTTTCAAGTGATTATAAAGACCATTTACCGCTCCAGAGAAGCTGGAATTGTACATCCCATATAATTATTGCAACAGGCTGAGTTCTCCGGAAACCAGTACTTTTGTCTCATATCCATCACATATTTACCTTTGAGCGGCACCGAAAAGATTCAGAATGCCTACATTTAGAGATAATTTCCCACCAAAGCCTCAGTTCGCCGAGAATTCAATCAGCAGCCAAGCTGGAAAGGCATGCCGTAACACCACACATCTCGGAAAGATAGCCTAGCTGACTGTTCATAGGTATTCTTGGTGACTGGATGTTCCAGTGGAGTCGGTAAAGAACTGGCAAAGATTCTCTATTCGCATAATGCAAAGGTCTACATCACCGCCCGATCCACAAAGAAAGCTGAGGCAGCAATAGCCGACATCAAAGCTGCGCATCCAGAATCGCGAGGGGAGCTCATTTATCTACATCTCGACCTCAACGACCTATCTTCCGTTAAACAGTCGGCCGACGAGTTTCTGAGACTCGAAAACAGATTAGATGTGCTGTGGAATAATGCGGGTGTTATGCTCTCTCCTACTGGTACAAAAACAAAACAAGGCTATGAGGAGCAGTTGGGTGTCAACTGCCTGGCGACTTTCCTCTTTACCCAGCTTCTCACTCCGTTGCTGATAAGCACAGCAAAGACTGCTGCTCCTGGCTCCGTTCGTGTGATCTGGGTATCTTCATCAGCGACTCACCGCTCTCCACCCGGGGGCATAGATTTCGACAATATGGATTACAAAAAGGATATTGGTAAATGGACCAAATACGGAATCAGCAAAGCCGGGGTTTAATACTACGCAACGCAGTATGCAAAACTACACCAGAATGATGGCATCGTTAGC
Source organism: Trichoderma breve (assembly GCF_028502605.1). Taxonomy (NCBI): domain Eukaryota; kingdom Fungi; phylum Ascomycota; class Sordariomycetes; order Hypocreales; family Hypocreaceae; genus Trichoderma; species Trichoderma breve. The sequence goes on from NC_079232.1 coordinate 7,502,581, forward strand.
GTATCTCTCCACCCAGGCAATTTGAAGACTGAACTCCAACGCCATGTTTCGTCGCTACAGATGGTGGTCATCAATATGATGGTGTATCCGCCGATCAACGGCGCTTATACTGAGCTGTTTGCCGGTCTCTCGCCAGAGGTGACCTTGGAGAAGAGTGGTGCTTGGATCCAGCCGTGGGGCCGCTTCAGCAGTCAGAGGTCTGATTTGGTCGAAGGCTCAAAGTCCAAGGCTGAGGGCGGAACTGGTATCGCAGAGAAATTTTGGAGTTGGTCAGAAGAGCAAGTCAAGCCATTTATTTGAGGCTGGGGATAGTTTACGCGAGATGATTTGCCAATATACCGGAGCAGTGGTTATACAGTCATCTACTAATGTCATATTACACATCGCTAATACTTTAATATTTAAATCCAAGGAGTACATCCCAACACTAATCGAGTCGCTATTACAACAGAGTGCAAACAAAATATTCACGCAAGACGTGCCACCCGTCATTTGTAGCGACCAGATGGTTATGAAACATCAAAAACAAGCGGCTCATCCCCCCTTTGCGCCCTCCAATGGTTTGTCGCTGCCATGGCCTCCCAGCAGCCTTTGAGCAAAAACCCCCATTTCTTCAAGAAACCCTCAGTCATCTCCCAGCCACTAGCATCCCACGGATTTCCCCAGACCAATACTCCGTTCATCTCAATCGTGTTTCTTTCTTGTTGAGGATTCCCCAACATGTCGCCACATATGTCTTCTGCGTGAAACAAGTGCATGGTACGAATGGCGTTATCACGCATGGTCGCGTCAGGAAGAAGATCGACCCACGTGTCGTGTGGCACAGATTGCTGAAGCGCCGTTGGCATCAGTGAAGGTGGCGGTGCCGGGGGCGGAGTGAAGAGAGGCGTCGAGTGCAGAGCTTCGGTGATGTCGCACTCGGGAGGGATGAGATGCGTTACTGATAGAATCGTCATATTTGTCAAGGTGCCGCGAAAAGCATTGAATTGCACGAGGGGAATGAGATGGTCAGAAGATAGTGGGAACACTGTACTCCCGTCTAGGCGAAATGGCGCAAATGAAGGAGAAGTGGCAATCATGCATTCTAAAGAGCTACGAGAAGCGTGGCGCGAGCGATGAATGCATTGCCATGCAGCCCCAAGACTCTCATAAATATGAGTCTGCTCGGCTGCCGAAGGAAATGGGGGATGGTGAGGTCCGATTTGAACAGCTTGCTGGGAGGACTTGTCTTGCAGGAGTTTCCTCTTTCCTGTAATCAATTGTGAGCTAGAACACTATAACAGTCACAAATAGTCGCAAGTCAAGAGCATCACCAACTGTATGATCGAGAATTCAGACGATATTGCCTTTTGCGTCTGGCTTCCCTGTCCTTTAACCCAGTCCAGTTGTCGTCTTCATCCCTTGCCTAACCACATTGGTTCATTAGATGATAGCAGGGCATTCCTGGAGGAAGCGACTATTACCTCAGAAAGCTGGTGCATGGCAGACAGTTCAATTCGGGACTCCATTTCTACTGGCGGCTTTGTATATACCTAGTAGTGATCCAGGAATTGAAAGCGGGTGGGAGGTGACACGATCTGACTTGGCGGGACTTGCTGATTAGGTCGCGGTACCTACTAACCTAGGTAAGTAATTTCCTTGTCGCCACATGATCCAAGCGTTCCAAGCTACCTGCAGTCATCCATCCATGCACCTGACCTCGTCAGCATTCCAGGTACCTGTTACTTCAATCAACGTTCGTTTCCAGAAGGCGGTTTGTCTCTCCTTCCCACCGTATCAATGCGGCGCCTTCCTCAGCTGTCTGTTGGGGAGTTGACGTGTGTTGGGTGGTGATGCGTCAGTTTGTTGAATGCCCAGATACATGTATTGGAACCCCTCGGTCAGTTCTGGAGCTGGTACCTCGATACCTTCGAGGGCACACTGTCGTCGCCAGTGAATGACAAACTTGTCGAATTTCTGTCTGGCGCCTCGTCTGTCTAACCACTGGAGTGGGTAAGTTATGGGAGAGTGAATTTGACGGCGCGTAAGACAACTGGCCGGGGAATCCAACCAGTTGTCCAACAGAGGATGTCAGGATGAAGAAATCCAATGTGACTGGTGGAAATAATCCACCAACATAAACTTACTACGGGTTTATCTCTTGGGAATCCCTTTTATATTAACCTATAGAAGCTCAGCTTATTACATAGCGATGGAGCAGTTATTGATCCGTGGGGATAGAAAGTGCAAGGCCGGTTATTGCTGCTGCTGCTGCTGGATCCATGTCTGGATCTTGGATTTGCCACCACTGGAAATTATCCATGGGCCAGGAGGCTAACATTGGCATGCTAGGAGTGTTTAAGTAAGAAAGCTCTTCAGTGGTTGATAGAGTCTGGTTAGGTTGGAATATTGATGGCTCTGGGCTGGGAATTGAATGTAAAGGTCGAGAGGGGGTTAATGCAGATGGCTGTGTAAGAGCTGCATGATTGCTGATGTTGGTAGCATGAAATAGTTGGTCCCATTCGGGAGAATCCTGAGATTTCATAGAGGAGAAGAACGGATATCGCCGAGATATCCCATCAGCTGCATTAAGCGGCCCTGGCTCGAATGGTGCCCTATTAATGGTATGAGAACCTCGAAAAAGAAAGCGCAACAAAGTAGACTGTACCGTTCCACATCCTCCCCAGGAAGCCCCTTGGGAACCTCGATGCCGTAAGCTCTGGCGGCAGCGCAACAAAATCCATGCTGGAATGCATTAGTAATGAAGGACTAATCAGGTGGTCTGGCATCACACACGACTTTCTTAGCCAGGACTATAATTGGCATAGAATTTTCCAGAGCTCGCAGATTCAACTTCACCAGCTCCGTGACATCATCCCTGTAAGAATTCCTATTTTCTTGCCACCTAGTTGACGCGAGCAGAGCAGATGTCGAATCCCAGATACAAAGACTGAGCCACGGATCACGGAACAGATGATCCGGCTCGACTTTTAAGACCTTCTGTATCAGGAACGAAATATCTCTAGCGTGGGAGACATACCGATCTGAACAAGTCTGGATGAACTCGGGAGAAATTTGCGTTACGAAGCGTTGGATTTTTGAGCCTACATCTTCGGGAACGAAGGCGCCAAATAGAATGATACAGCATTGGTGATAATACGCATGGATCATGAGAAAGATGTCAAGATGCCGGCTGACTCTGAAAGTGTACATGTGACGCTCAACAAAAGCATAGTTGGCTGGTAAGTTGCGCCTCCATGTTTCTAACTCTTCACATAGTATGGAGAAGTTAGACCCTGGAAGCCAGGGCAAGTCCATCTTTGAGTCTTGGGCTTCTTGCATGTAACTATTACGGTTAGAAAATCAACGACTAAGAGCAGGATCATATGATAAGTGGACACACGTCAAGATTTTGCGTCGAATCACCAGAATGTTAATCAGGTATGCGCAGTGATTAGAGGACTGCTTTATTGCCTCATCTTCAACCACGCCGCGAAGTTGACGAAGTGTCAGAGTCTTGCAAGGTTGTCCTTGGGTGAAGCTCCATAGATTGCATGGTAAGGGTACATCCATCAACAGTTCTAGGTCGATATGACTGTTGCTCTCGTAAAGGAGATCAGATACCAGCACCGCCCACATTAGGCGACGCCGGCACTCCTGCTGCAGAAATGTCCCCGGTGAGTTGGACTCATAGAGCTTAAGTTGCATCGACATTCGAGTAGCGATTCCTAAAATGTCAGTGCCACATCAACAATGACTCGAGGCAGTTTGGCACCATACCAACTAAGTTCCATGCGGAGGTATATTCTCCCTCGTGCATCTCGTGCAAAACAAGAAATTGCACCGCTGAGATGGTCATTGTTGAAATGTGGTCAAAGTTACGCGTGATCAAGCTCCTCGCTTCTGCCGCCCATTTCAGTCCGTTCCTACGGCTGCGGGAACCAGGAAGAAATTTGGACGACGATGCACAAATAGCGAGCAGTAGCAAGGCCGGTGCTCGGTCAAGGCCTTCGCACAAGTAGCCTGGATGCAGAAAGTTGTTACAACTGATTGGGTGGACATTCTCCAGGAAAGAATCCAGGTATGGTAGCAGTTCTTGGCCCGAGGGAGTTCCCAACGTGCGTATTTGTGTCTCGGATGGAGCCGGCCTTGGGCTATGGGCAGAGTTCACACTCATTTCATTCACCCGCCTCTCAGAACCTCTTTCTGATGCCGATACATCAGACTGACTGACTCTTCCCGGAGACCTGGAGAACTGTTCTTCTGCAGCATGGCTAGAGAGTAAAGTCGTCTCCCTCACCTCAGATGTATCATAGCTGAGGGGTGAGTTCCTCGGTAGCTCGGCGGCTTGTTCTGAGCTCTCTGAAGGTGCATATCTCGGCGAGATCTTGCTGTCTAGTTCGCCCCATCGCCGACCAGCTGTCACATATAGGCATTGCGATTGTTTCCGTACACAAAAGGAGCATGCAGGTTTCTGAGCGTCGCACTTGAGCTTCTTCTTTCGACATGTCTCGCACGCAATTGGAATCCGCAGACGCTTGTGGCCAGCCTGAGTGAAATTCGAGGCCCGTGCTACCAAGTCTGTGCCTTGTGGAGAGAGGGGCGGCCCTACTGTGGTTAGTTATTCTCAGCACATTCCGTGGAAAGGCTACGGCCAACCTGTGGACAGACACTGAATGCCCAATTTCTCACAGCGGCGACACAGCCCCGGTCTTCCATCACATTTGACCTACAGACTCGTCAGACTCCATATCCGGTAGACCTTTGGTGTTCAAACTGACTTTTCTCTGGCGGCAAGTAATGCAACCTCGAAATTTGTCAGTCGCGGTTTCCCATGCATAAGAAACGAGTAGACGTGTTTTCTCACCAGCCATGATTCCTATTCTATCATTGGAAATTGCATGTGCAGTTTCTCGAGCGCCCACGCCATCTCGGTGCTGAACTGGCGCGTATGGGGGATTGCACTAGCGACAGTCAGATGACATGGAGGATGTCTGGAAGTCACGTGTCTCGCCCTTTCCCCGTTTGATTTTGTATGGATCTAGCTCTTTTTTAAGTGTTTAAGGTCCTCTTTAATAAGGGGTAAGCTGAGGCCGCCATTCCAAGATAGGAGCGAAAGAAGATGTGAGTGATCGGATCGATCCTGCTACTGACTAGGGCTATGGTCTGGCCTTGTCTCGAGTGAAGGGCTGGATGCCTGCCTTATGCTTCGCCTTTGGCAGCTATGAGTGCCCTCTCTAAATTTGACAAGCTTTCTTATCTGCCGTGGTATCTTTTCGAAGGCGTTTTACGCTGCTCTAGGAGACTTTCTCGCGACCTAAAGTGCTGAGACGAGTGTCGTTCTAAGAAGGAATTATAAATGTCTACAAGCCATGAAAAGTCATTGTTCAATGCACACTTTGGACCTCTGACCCAGGATCGGTTGATATATTGCCGCTAAAGTATACAGTAGATTAGGCTAGTGAGAGAATCATTGTATCTTGGCATCATTTGACAGCCCTAGTGCCCGAGCCTGATAGCTAATCCATCCAAGCAGCCTTCTGCGGACGTTGGCTCGGGAACCTCGGTGGCTTCTTGATGAACTTCTCTGGGTTCTGAATCGCACCCGGATGCCAGAACTCGTACTCCATCCAACCCTGTTCCGTCATCTGTTCTTCTAGAGCCTCGACATACTCTCCTAATTCGGGCTGCATCGGAATGACGCCGTTCTCTAATACGTACTGATCCCATAGCACAAGTAGTGTCTTTAGGATTTCTGGTTCTTGCTCAGCAAGATCATTGACCTCGCCTGGGTCTTTGTCCAGGTTGTATAGTTGCCACTTTTCGGTACCCTTTGGTTTGGGGATGAAAACTGCCTTCCAATTTCCCTTTCTGATAGCACCACGGCCGAGAAGCTCCCACCCTTGGACGAAATCTTTCTCATGTACAGTCTCGTCTTTTCCGTTGAACCATTTGGTCATGGACCTGCCTCTCATGTCGACCACTTTTCGGCCTTTCCACTCCGGTGCCGGGTGGGTCAGGCCAGCCATCTCAAGAATAGTTGGTCCTAAATCCATGACGGTGGCAAATATGTCCGAGATTCCCTCTTTCTTGAATTTCGGATAACGCACGACAGCAGGCACGCGAACTCCACCCTCGGTCGGGTATGCTTTGTATAGACGAGATGGTGCAGTGGCGGCCATCGCCCACCGTGGACCGTACCCTTGGAACGGTTAGATAGAGAAGAGGACACATAACGCGAGTAGGCCACTTACAGACAAAGGAGTTGGCATTTCCAATGTTCTCGAGGCTATTGTCGTAATACTTCTCGAGATGCTCGAGAAGTGGACCACGAATCATTGGATATGCCTCATATGCCGCGCCCTCTGCGCCGTTGTCGCTGAGAAAGATCACAAAGGTGTTATCAAGCTCTCCTTGCTTCTCTAGCTCGTCTAGTACCTTGCCGATGTTGATATCCATGGACTAGGCCAGGTTAGCTGATAGTTTCAGTAAGAACTCAAACAGGTGGCTACCTCGACCATGCCGGAAAAGGCCTCCATGCTTCTTGAGCTCTTGGCCTGCTCCTCCTCGGTCATGTTTTCCCATTCTGTAACCTCGTCCGCAACGACCGGGTGTGGCTGGGTATTGGGGTCCATCAGTCCCAATTCGATCATTCGCTTCATCCTGCTCTGTCTCAGGGCCCCGGGTCCATCCTTGTATTGGCCTCGGTAGTGCTGAATCAGTTCCTGAGGAGCCTGCAACGGCCAGTGGGGCGCTGTGAACGCAAGATATCCAAAGAACGGCCTCTCGTCCTTCCGTCCTGCACGATCTTTCAAATATCCTATCATCTTTTCAGCATAGTAGTCCGAGGAGTACCAGTTCTCTGGCAGGCTCTTGAGGTATTCATTGTCTTCTAGGTGTACGGCAATATGTGAGGTCTGCATGAAACCAGGCAAATCATTCTCCCTAGAGGGGATTAGCCAAGCGGGAAGCGGGAGTAGAGAAAATCAGACATACGACCCTGGCGGCTGATAGGCATAATGGTTGCAGCATCCCGCAAGCATTCCGACAGAACGCTCGAAGCCACGCGCGGTGGGTGAGCGCTCCTTAGTCATGCCCAAATGCCATTTTCCAGACATGAAGGTTTCATAGCCACCTTGTTGCAGAATCTCAGGAAGAGCCACCACTTTCTCATTCAAATAACCTTCGTAGCCGGGCATCCCTACAATACCGGATCAGTACATTTCTGTTTATGGAAACGATAATGAGCTACTAACCACGCTGGGGCGCGGTGGATACCACCTTGCCCTTCCCAGCGGCTTGAGCCGAAGCCCTTGACCACTCGACCAAGTTCCCCAAACCGGCGATGTGGTGGTCGGTGCCAGTCATGATCATGGCTCTCGTAGGCGAACATGCTGCTGCGGCATGAAAGTTTGTGAACCGAACGCCTTCCTTCGCTAGGCGGTCAATGTTGGGCGTTCTGATTTCTCCGCCAAAACATGCGGGGTCCGAGAATCCTAGGTCATCCGCGAGGATGATTAGAAAATTCGGCCTTTTGGTTTCGGTCGCGGTTGATGCCATGGTATTCTGCACTGAGTCCTGTCACACGGTAGAAAGGAGGTCGCGGATGCGATGACACAATAAGATGAAGGGAAAGTTGTGGAAAACACCCGCTTTTATACGTCTCCATCATATTATATCCCTTTCGGAGTACCCTATCCTTTTTTTCTTGTCTTTACATAATACCTGGTCACATCATTGAAAGAGCTTTCTTCCAATGCTTCCAGAGGGACATGCTGTCGGATATCGCGCGATATCCGATGAAGCTGTTTAGTTCTTTGCCGGCCCCAAGCGGGGGCATTTGTGGAATAGAGTGCCGTGAGTGGCTGGCGAGATCTCCGAAGCTAAAGTCAATGAAAGCGCCAGAGTCGCGCGAGTTCCGTAAACCACTCGGATATCGGGCTCACCTGAATCGTATAGATTTCCCCAGATTATAGACTCCATTTGACACAATCTGGGGTCTCCATGACACAATCTGGGGCCCCACGGGACGAGAGTTAAAATTCTAATAAGATGCTGTATATCTCCCTCCATCTCCCATGCGATCAACTGGGTTCATCTTGAGCTGGAGATTTGCTTCTCAAACGAACATTATGGTTTTTACTTATTCGCTGGGCAACTTCCGTGCCATCTATCTTGTGTCGCTTTGCTGCATCGGGTATGTGTTCATCCACTGGCTCAAGTTCAGACAAATTCGAGAACGACGCTCTTACGAATCCACTACAGGTCTTTTTTGTTCGCTTATGACACTGGAATTGTTGGTTAGTTAACCTTGACACATTATTGCAAATCCAGTTTGTTGATTCTGTTAGGTGGTGTCTTGACACTATCGGCTTTTCAAAATGATTTCAGATATACCAAGGCTGAGGCGACAAGCATCAACTCAAACTGTGTCTCTATCCTTCAGGCTGGCGCTTTCTTTGGTTGTTTTCTGATCTGGCCATTCACTGCCCGTTACGGACGACGCATGTCCATCGTCCTAGCCTCGTTCATCTTCAGCATCGGCGGAATCCTCCAGGTCGTCAACACACACTCCATCGGTGCTTTCTACGCCGGTAGAGTCATCTCCGGGTTTGGCGTGGGCGCCGCGACCGTCCTAGTGCCTATGTATTCTGCCGAAATGGCACCCAAAAACATGCGCGGTCAGCTTGGATCCTGCTTCCAGCTATTCTTTGCCCTTGGCGTGTGTGTCAGCTACTGGTAGGGCCCCCTAATCTCCCTGTTTTAAAGGCCTGAGCGTACGGCGCTTATACCTATCTATAGGATCAATTACGCAGTTCAGACCCGTGTTCCGTCCAGCACCCTGCAATGGCAGATCCCTATTGGACTCCAACTCGTTCCGGGTGGTCTCATCGGCCTGGGTATGCTCCTCGTGAAGGAATCTGTCCGATGGCTAGCAAAGCAAGGACGAAACGAAGAGGCCTTGGCCAATCTTATCTGGATTCGCGGCGGTGATAGTCCTGAGGTACAAGCCGAATTTGAGGAGATCCGCTCTAGTCTTGACGAGGAGTCCCGCCTTACCGAAGGCATCTCGTGGAAGGAGCTTCTGCTGCCAGTAAATCGGTTCCGTGTCTTCGTCGTTGTCACCATGCAGCTCGGTGTTCAGCTTACTGGGAACACATCTCTTGCGTATTATGCTCCACAAATCTTCGCCGCTGTCGGCGCGGGCAACTCCTCTCTGTTTGTCACAGGGTTTTTCGGGGTTGTCAAAGTTGTCTCCGTATCTGTCTTCTGCATCTTTGTTGTCGGAAGGATTGGGCGAAAGACAGCTTTCATGGGCGGTGCGGCAGCGATGGGCATCCTAATGCTCATCATTGCCATCATTGTTGCAAAGGCCCCACCCACTGGTCATATAACCGGCTCGTCTATCGCCGCGATCATCATAGTATACTGCGAGGCCGCATCTTACAACTTGTCATGGGGCCCCGTGTCTTGGCTCTATCTGGGTGAGATTTTCCCGACTCGCACTAGGGAATTTGGAATCGCAATCGGAGCTGCTGCACAGTGGCTGTTCAACTTCATGCTTTCACAAATCACGCCACATGCTATCAAAAATCTCGGCTGGAAGACATTCCTTATGTTTTCAATCTTCAATTTCTCTCTGGTGGTTTATTCTTTCTTCATACTTCGCGAGGTAAGTTTAACAATCAGCATACATATAGACCGCCAACTAATTGATTGCCGACAGACATCAGGTAAATCCCTTGAAGAGATGGAAGAAGTATTCGGGTCAAAGCAAAATGCCATTGAAGTTGAAGCTAGCCGAGTCAAAGCGGAGGAGTTGGAAGCTCATAAAATGGGCGCCGATCAGATGGTCCGCCATGTTGAATAATAAGCACATAGATAAATATTGCAGCCTATGAAAGTTATTCTATAATAAGTAGGCTATAGAGTTCTTTATTGCCTGAGACCAAAAATAGTTATTGAGAATGGCTTATACCTTTAAATTAACTGCTTCCTAATCTACTGAAATACTTATGAAAAATAATTGCTATTAGATTTTATTTTAATGAGCCTGACCGAATGGCGAGACGACTTGCGTTTGGCGCTGGTGAGCAGTTATGGTGCTTCTGGTAACAATGCAGCCACTGTCGTTGCGCCTCCACCTCCTCGAACTTGACAGATGAATCGTTGCGAGATCCGTTTCCGTCAGGAAGTTGGTGTTAAGTATATACTCTTAGCTGGTCCCAATTTACAAAGACATTTTCCATTTTCTATTAAAAAAAAGCATATGAAACTTATTTTATTGTAATAACAATAATACAAAATAAGATGGGGAAACAATTTTTGTAATACACTTTAGTGTATAAACTCTTCATGAGTATTTTAGGCTAACACTACATTGCAGGCAAAAGGAGCGCAAACGATGATGTCTCTCTTCTGCTCCGCCAGGTTAAAAATCAAGCCTACATCGTCACAAACAACATGTAGCCCGTAATCACAAATCCAGAAGATATATCGCCAAAAAAAAAAATTTTGATGAATCATGTGAATAGCTCGCCCACGCATAGTTGGAATTCGTACCATGGCTAGAAGCAAGGAATAGCTTCGTTCGAGTCCAGTACTCAATTGCCTGCGAGATAATGAGCCAATGATCTTTCAAGTGCACTTCACTTATACCGCCATTTGTTACATACCTAGTACCTAGACTATACGCTCCAAAGACACAGTTCAAACATGTAGCTGGCCCGGATGTAAACGCGGTTATATGGCAGTAATCGCCGGATCTGCCGCTTGTGTTCTCGGACATTATGATCTGTCATGACCGAGGCTAAACCTTCCTTCGTTTACAACGTCCCTTCATTGGGCAACAAAGTAAATAACATCGCCCACTGCGCCAAGGATCATCATCCATCGCTAGTGGTTCATTCGCGCACCAATCTCACAGTTTCCCACAGAGCGTTCAAGATCTCCGGTTCAGGGGTTGCAACATTTATTTGGTAACTCAGGACAAGTCCCGGGCACGGAAACTGCTATCTCCGTCCATTAATAAAGAGCTTTGACAAAGAAGTACTCGTAGGATTTCTTGACCGAACCAGTATAAAATAGGATGGACTGGTATTGAGATCTATGGCCACCAGATGCTCCTTTAGACGACAAACACTTTATTTCCTGCACTTGTCATCAATTAAAAAGGCGTATCGCTGACAGCTTTCATCATGCCTCAAGTTCAAAGAAAAACCATTTTTATTACCGGTGCCTCAGGCTATATCGGTTCCAAGATCACCGAGCTGGTCATTGCAGACGGGTTCATCGTTCGAGGGCTGTCTCGGTCCGAAAAAAACGACGACAAGCTTCGTGCCATTGGTGCCGAACCTGTACGCGGCTCCATTGACTCCTTTGACGTGCTAACCGTCGAAAGTGCCAATGCCGACATTGTCATCCATTTAGTCGACACGTGGATTGCGCACTTCAACGAGGACTATTCTGCTGTTGTGCGAGACAATAACCTTGCCATTGATGCCATCGTCAAAGGCATCCAGGGAACAATGAAACCGCTCATTGTAGCATCGGGGTCCGCGATAGTCAAGCCAGATCCGGAGCATAACGAGACTGATGAGACGAGTCCACTCAATATCGACGGGATCAATCGCCGATACGAGAGCGAGCAATACGCCCTCGACCAAGAAAGCAAGGGCGTTCGTGTTTATTCGATCCGCTTGGCACCTTATGTTTATGGCCATGGTGGCAGTGGTATTGCACTCTTCATGCAGCTGGCCCTGCAGAGGGGCACAAGCGTATACGTTGGCGATGGATTAAGGCGGACCTCTACTGTCCACGTCAACGACGCTGCACACTTATTCCTGCTGGTAGCCAAACAAACTCCCGCAAGCAGTATATACAACTGCACGTCCGACGACTATGTGAAGGTGGGCGATTTGGCAAAGGCGATGGCGGAGGCGCTTGGAATTCCGGTCAAGTCCGTGACAGAAGAGGAAGCTATTGCGCAACTGGGACCAGCTTTGGGCAAATTCATCAGTCTTGAGAATATAGCCTCTAGTGCAAAAGCAGTGAGGGAGTTGGGCTGGAAGACAAAGGAAGTTGGAGTCCTTGAGGACATAGCTGCTGGCTCCTATGTCGCTGTTGCTGAGAGCCTCAAGAGCAGCTCTTCGTAGAGGAGGTTTTGACTCATAGCCTCGGCATTAGTCGCAGCTGCTCTGGTTCGCGAGACGTGGAAAACAAAATGACGAAACCACCTAAATTTATGATATACTAAGTCTCACGCTATATTCGATAATTATAAGGCGAGTAGTGGTAGTTACTGTTGAATCCTCTGCTTTCCTTCTTCCCCCTGACCTGCCCTTCGTATATATAAGGATGGGGTCCAGGCGGAACTATTTTGCAGAAGTTCGCAGAAGAGATCTGAGAGCCAGCCAACTGGCACACCATTAGATGCCATGGGAGATGTTGTCCACTATCTTTACTGCAACTTACTATCATCCCGAGTGTTCTTACTGTTGCTTTATTAACGACAATCAGTCTTCCTAGGTATTTTATCGCTTTAGTACCTAGTACCTACAGTCCCGTCCAAAAGTGACGATGCGCTCCATACTAGTGCACCACCTGATACCTAATTAAATCTAAAAGTGATACTCAGTAATACTACAGCAATTAGATAATATAAAAAAATAAAAAATAGTAATAGATATTAATTATTAACTAGACTTTATAATTTTATATTTATTTTTATTATTTACCCTTATATACCGTAGAAATACTACGTTAAACTGATTATGATGGAATTCACAGTGTTAATAGCACTTATTATCCGCTATAACTCCACTATAAGCTAACTATAATAAATACTTTCCACACTGTAAAGATTTAAAGCTAAATAGCTTAATAAATAACAGCTATTTAAGAAAAATAAATAAATATTATTAAAAAATAGTACTTAATCTTTATATTTTGTAATTTGTTTTTAATTAAAATATTATTTACTATTTTATTTTTAAGATATAAAATACTGTAGTTTGCGGGTTTTTATGGGGTGCATCGTCACTTTTGGACCACCACTGTACCTGCTACTCGTGTACTATACCTACTACCTGGTAGGTAGTACTGACAAATAAAATAGGTCCATGCCAATTGGTCCATTACCTACGTCGGACCTAGCTCCGACTCCCCTCATTATCCGGCCTTGCAAACCATCCCCGCAAGTCATACCTAGACACAGCAACATGAGCCAGAATTTTTATCGAAGCTTGCAAGAATTACTCTGGCGGAAGCCTGAGAGCAAGACGAAATCAGCAGGTTAACACGCCGCCACTACGGCCCGTGATGTGTAAGGCTCATGACGTCATCTGCTTCATTCGAAACCGAGTCTATTTTACCATTGCATATCCCTGCATAACCTCGTTCGCAGACACGAGTTTAAGCGTAACTGGAGACATCCGGGCTGTACTCCATGCCTAGAGGCATAAAGGAGGCTTGGGAGAATATCACCCGTCCTATGTTACACGTCCTCGACGCGTCCCCCAGCCATGGAGCAGCGCCCGCAACAGGCTTCCCTGCGACCGCTTCTGCCGCGGTCCAGAGATGAAAACAGTCATTCCTCTGGCGACGCGTCTCCCTCCGACCGTAGGGCTCGACCAAGAAAGCGACGCACCGTGGTGGCTGTTGCTTGTGAGTCGTGTCGCCGGCACAAATCCAAGGCAAGCTAGCCCCCAGTGCTGGCCAGAGAACCTTGAACTTTGCGTATGTTGAGACAGATAATAATAATCATCATCATCATACAGTGTGATGCCGTCAGACCCCAATGCTCCCTTTGCGTCGCTCGCGGCCGTGATTGTATCTACACCGCCGAACCGGACGAATCGAGAGGCTCAGCCCTGAAGCGGAAATACAGCGAGCTCGAGAAGAATATGCAGCAGCTTCAGCAAACTCATGCTTCCCTACAGGGGCTGGTTGATGCACTCCGGTTCCGAGATCAGGGAGATGTTGAGGCCGTGCTGCGTCGCCTCCGACAAGGCCAAGACGTCGAATCCATCGCGCGGCAGATTCAGACAGGCGATCTACTGCTCCAAATGCGTCTCTCGCCCGAGACTAGATTTCGCCACGTCTTGCCCTACCGGTCGCAAATGCCTCTGCAACTCTTGACAGCGCACAATCCGTATCTCAACTCGTCATTATACGAAGCCACGTTTGCGTCTCCAGAATCCGATATGTCCATGTCCATCCCACCATCTTCTTCCTCGTCGGCATTGCGTCGCGGCGAGCACAGGCCGCAGTACCTCAAGCCGTACGTTGCGGCCAGCATAGTTGACCCAAGGCTCGATGCAGTGAAGCCGTCAGCATGGACGACCGTCTCCAGCGATGATCATTTGATGAGGAAGTTGCTTAGCCTTTATTTTTCCCACGAATTTTTGTGGTTGAATTGTTTTCACAAGGATCTCTTCCTGGAAGACATGTTGTCTGGCTCCACAAGATTTTGCTCCTCACTTCTTGTCAATGCTGTGCTTACACAGGCATGCGTGAGTCTAAGAATTATCCACCTTGTCTTTCTGCTGCGCATTGGACAATCTGGCTGGTTTGCATGCCTGGTGCGCTAACTAACATGTGTGTGTTGATAGAGCTGCTGCCGCACTTTTTCGGATCGTTTGGAGTACTGGAATCCAGACAGCCTCGGGTATCGGTTTTTTGCCGAAGCGAGGCGGCTGTGGGAGCTGGAGGCGGGTCAAAAGAGCTCCATCACAACAGTCCAGGCAGGCATGGTCATCAACATCATCTACAACATGTATTCCATGGACAAAATTGGAATGACATATGATGTCCAAGCTATCGCCATGGCCCATGACTTGAAGCTTTTTGATGGACCAACCTCCAAGAACAGACGTAAACAAAGGGGCTATGACTTTACAGCTTGGTCTATATTCTTCTGGATGAAGTAAGTGTAATCCTTGGGATGTGAACGCCTTCAGAAATCATTAACGTTGTTGTAGCTTGCAGTGTTACCATTTCATTAGGAGTCCCTTGTTTAAAGTACCTCCGAAAGCGCCTCTCCCAGACCCAGACAAGGACCCTGAATGGTACGGGGAAATTTGGGTGAAATATCCCTTGAATCAGACTCCAATCCAAATGAACTTCCCACATTTCTTTAAAGCCAAGTGTGAGTTAGGCGTTATTGTTACCCAAATAGCCGTCGATCTATTCGACGCAGAAGAAAGGGACGGTACTCGTGATCCCAGAGAGTCGGTAGCCGGCTATCTGGAAGCATTGGAGTCGTGGTCATCGTCGCTACCAATATCTCTAAATCCAACCGAAATTGTTTTCCCTTTTCATCTGAAGCTGCAGTGAGTAATACATTCAGTCCACGAGCGGCTAAATACTGACAACAACTAAGTCTCACCTATCACAACATTGTCATCAACCTCTGCGAAGTCACCACACCAGATGGTGACGCAAAAATACCTGCTCAGGCCGACGGCGGGGTTCGATGGAAATTACACTTGTCTAGGATCAGCTTTGAGACCATCGTGAGACTGTATTACCTCCGCCACGGGTTCGAAAATGCCGATGCATACATGGCCCATTGCTTGACAGTGTTAGCCTTCATGGGCGTCGCTCAGCTAGCTGCTTCAACAACTCCCTCCCTTCCAGCTCCGACGTCCCCAGAGGAGGCACGCAGTACTCTAATACTTGCTGCTAAAGGCTTAGGGGAGCAAGGCCAGAATTACTATCTGCCTTTTACGCTGTTTCATATCGTCCAGGGCCAAATGGGCTCTGACGACTTGAACGCCTTGCAATCACTCACCACAGCGTGTAACGAAGATGTCGGCACACCCCAGATTAGAGCAAGGCATGTGCAAGCGCAATATCCAGTCAATATTGTCAATATGACCGACTATCCGCAAAACCAGCGTTTGGGTAGTTTGATCAAAGAGTACTCGGAGCTGGCCATCGTGGAGGCCGCATCGCCTTCAACGAGTGATCTAAGCAACACCCCGTGATTTTCTGCATGATTCTTCACGAGTGCGTACAAGCAGGCAACTCAGTATATTGGGGAACTGCATTGATATTTAGTTCTATCTGCCAAGAGGAATCCTGTCCCTCATTCGGAGAATATAGGGAAGACGCTGAATCTGAAGCCTGCTGCACAAGTGCGTCTTTATAGGCTGCGTTGACTCATGGCTCAGGTGTTGGCAATGGTGACTCGGCCCTTGGATGCTGACAACGATTTCACGCTGCAGTGGTGGTAATGTGGACGACCAGCGCAGTGGGCGTAAGAATATATATCGAAGATGTCGATGGTTGACCTCGCCAAAGGACTCGTAGCTTCGGCCTTAATCGCAGCAGCTCTGGTTCGCTAGACGTGGAAAACGTGATAACGAAAAGACCTCAATTCATGATATACCAAATCCCACGCAATATCCGGCAAATGCAAGGCGAGTAGTGCCCGCTGCTGTGGAATCCTCTGTCCCTCAATCAACGACAATCAGTATTCCTGGGTATTATCAGTGTCGAAGAGCACTCGCTAGGACGTAGGCGTTATACATTCTGCCGAACCGAGCTATTCACCCTTGACAAATACCAGCTCATCTGGGCGACCTAAGTTTGCGCGTAGTCGTAACCCTCGCTCCTCCAGAATCCGGTTTCCACTCGCGCCACCGATATCGACTTCCTCTGCCTCGAAGCCTCTCAGTTGTGCAAAGAGCAAGGGCAGTACTTCGTTTTTCCACACTTCCACTCCGCTCTGCCGCGTAATGGCAATAGCTGCAATGACTAGAACAAACGACAGCACGGCGAGGGCAATAGGCAGCGCCAACCAACCCCAGCTGACGTGAATAAATGTCTTTTCTACCAACGTCTGGCCAGGATTTGCCGTACTGTTCTGACTCGATCGGATAGGCTCCGTCATGCTAGAGGCCAGTCTGTTCATAGCCGCGTCTATGTCTGCTTCAAGACCTAGACGTGAGCCCACTGGTGGTGCCTCGGGCGCGTTGTCGAGATACACCAAGGCATTCGTATTTATTGTGTTGATGCCTTCACTGAAGAACCCAGTGGAGAATAGTACTGACAGGTAGCTATTGAGGTTCTCGAAGTCGACCTCGTGGAATGAGTAGTTGCCCACGGCACTAGAGGTATTGCTATACAGAGTTAAGTAAGGTGGGATTGTATTTGCAAACAACAAGCTGTCTTCTTCGGGCGCTGTCACATTTGTCACACCATTCGTGACATTGATAAATGGATACGTCTTTGCACAGAGGCTAAGCGTACAGGACCATCCCGCTACAGGTAGATCTCTCAGAACATCCACGCTGGTTGAATTGGGCATTGCCAGTGCCTGAACTGCTTCAAAGCTGATGAGAGTCGCAGGAGCGTCATCCGCCTCCGCATTAGTAAATAAAGCGCTGGCATTCCACTGTGTGCCGAATATTCCCTCTGCACCGCGAACCGTGGCAAATACAGTCAGGAGAGTCTGGTTGTGTGGCGTTTTGAAATCACACTGAGATATCTCGGGACTGACTTCCTCCAGGAAATCGACAAACTGCGAATTGGTGCAATTTCGGGTTAGTTTGGACGTGATGTTCTGGCACGACGAGCAGACTCCAAGCGTGTGAATGTCGGTCCATGTGCAGTTCCCGGATGGGCAAGTCAGGTTCGGTTGAATGCTGTCTAGGTATATGCCTTGCATGATGGCGGCGTTCATTGCCGGATCAATGTTTCCCACTGCAAATGAATTAGGACCTTGTCTTACCACCAAGTGATTTACTTACACAACGCAAAACCCGCAACGCCACGGTAGTTGGATGGCGTGTAATTGCGAGCCGCACTGAAAGTAGATAAGAGCGTTGTATCCACCACCGGCTTGGAAGGAAAGCTGAATACAAGCTGCACAAATGGATCCATCAGTAGCCCTGCAATGGTTATCAGCGCCGCAAAGCAGGCAAGGAGCGAATGCCTATGTTGGCGTAGAATCAAGACAAACCCGCCCCAGGGCCCCCGGCTTGCTCTATCAAAGACACTGAGATCGGCGAGACGCCTGGGCTGGCCACTGAAGTGAAGCCATTTGAGTTGTCCTAGGATCTCAGTGATTGCCAGCATAAATGACGACTTTGCGAGCGTAGCCAAAAACGAAATTACGGCAGTTGGTGAGATTTCCAGGCTCCACTGGTCCAATTGTCTCCCGTCTTCGTACTTAAGAACGATTACGATCGCAGCCAAGCAGACTAAACTGAAGATGCATGAGACAATCTCCCACAGCCACAATTTGGATAAGACATTTTTTATCCCCAGACGCGCATGCTGAATTCCGTGGCGGTCGTTTTTCTCTGTGTGTAGTAAGTCTGTAACCAGTGGTGGTGTGGCACTAACGTCTGGCTCGAGAGGTACGGGTTGGTAAATGTCCGGTCTTGAATCGTCTACTTTTTCTGACAATGTCGGCTTATACATCGTAAGAGTTTTTACTCTAACAGACGAGTTTTGGAAATGTCCACGTAGTTGTGATCACAGCAGTAAAGAGACGGAAATAGATTACGGGGGTCACCACCATGCTATATAGCCTGTCACTTATTCTCCGCCAGCGCATTTGGCTGTCATACTTAAGCAATAGAAGCATGTAGGAACAGCTCATGACGGAGTTCGGCCGACCAGGGGGATAATTAATTTGAAGAGGCGACTTGACCATCGCTGCAAGTGGGTGGAGTTTGAGAAATGCCGACTGATCCTACAACAGGTGATCAGGCATTCATGAGGGTCTGTGTGTATGAGGGCTGCGTAAGAGCTAGTCCTCTAACTGCTGTGAGACATATATATGACTTATAATAGTAACATCCACCATGCAGTCGGTGCCGGTGGAAATATAGTATCCGCGTCCTTGTCTACTGTATGCAAGATCTCGCACGAAAATTCCAAATCGAGACAAACGGCGTCTCTCTCCGCACAACCATTGGCGGGAGAGCGACAGCCGTTGCTTTTGGACTATTCCTGAAAAAGAAAGCGGGCGTCAGTTTTCGCTTCAAGATGGAGCAGCGGAAGCCAAAGCAGCGCCCGAGCACATCTGACACACATCATGATGCACCGGGATATATCGCCTCCTCTGCTAAACTAGAGGTCGATCGACAATGCGACGAATGGCCAAGCATCTGACAGCATGGAATCTTGTATTTTATTTTCCTAAGCAGAAGATGGGCAACGCGACGGGGAGATCTTCCTCGATTCCCTATCCCTGTATGTTGACTTCCCTGCAGAACTTACTTGCAGACGTAGTCGTTTGTGTGAAGGCTACATCAGCTTCGAGTCTTAAATCTAGCATAGTAATTCCATGCTTAGGATATGGTTCCATGAATGCGTAAACTGTTTCTGAAGAGTTTTCCATAAATCTGCAAGTGGATCACTCTATACATTGTATCAGATTGATCTAATTTGACGTATATCAAGAGGATACAGGGTAGCATGTGACGATGCGGACCCTGATGAACTGTCCGGCAATTCGGCACCTAGGAACATCTTGTCCGATATTGTGAGCTTCCAAGGAATCTGCTCTCTGAGACTACGTATTCCATAACAATTTGACGTCAGCGAGTAGCGGCGGATCGTGGCCCAAAAGGAACATTGTAATCGTAGATAGATGTACCGATTTACTAAGTATTTGGGCAGCTGGGGTGGAGTCGTGGAATGCGCGCAGTTTGGTACCAATGATGTGGGCAGGGCCGTGGGGGCGTAAGACTACATGTACAATTTCACGCACCAGGACACGCGTTCACCACGTGCTAGGTAACAAGTGGCCCGGATTGTGAATTGCATAGTACGAATACGCTGGCTCGCTCGCTTTTGTGATGCTTGGGCGCCATCCCTGGAGAAGATCTCAGTCGCTTTTGGTTATCGATATGGGCAACGTCTTTATCGATATGACTGGCCTGACTAAGACAGATGATCCCGACCTGTGCGCGCTTGCTCAAAGTCCAACAAACATCGTCATGGCTTCCTGCACCTCCACGGTCAAGTCACGTGTGCGGGGTCACAGGTGTTGAGCGCGATACCTGACGGCTGAATATCGGGCTAATCTACCACATCCCAGCCCGGCCTCCCATTGGCCAGGCTTGGTCGTCCATCTGGCCGCTTAGGTAAGGACTGGTCTAAACTCAAACGGGCAGTCGTCACGATGGCTGCATAAGAGGCTTGGAAGTCGGGTTTTGATGAAGTCAAGCATTGGTAAACACGCCTGGACAAAATGTAAAAAGACCTTTTCATGAATTGCTACGGAACAATAGGTGGTTGGAACTGTTACGTGCTTTCTATTCCTTTCATTTCCACTACGTCATATAAATTCCCATGGCCATGCGGCGGAGGCAGCCCGGCATGATATGAGGAAGTTCATTCAGCCATTCAAAACCACAGCTTTATTTCTCCTAACTCTTGTCGTTTTTTTTGAACACTACTTGTAGCATTGAACATGACTCAATTCAAATTCCGACTGCCACGTCAACCGTTTCTGCATGGGAAGTTTGTCGACTCCCAATGTAAGGACAAACATGAGCTTACTTCAGCTACTGATGGATCTCAAGTGATGGCCGGTTCGTACTTTTGTATTCAGGGAAGAAATATCGCGTGCTAAGTCTTCTTTTTTGAACCCGACAGATCTCCAATGGGCTGCTGTGGAGGATGTAGAGCTTGCTGTGGATTCTGCAGAGAAGGGCTTGAAAGAGTGGCAGGCACTCTCACCTGTGTGTTTCGCGAGTTCCCTATCATTTCAATATCACTTGGGAAATAACAGCTGTAAATTAGAAAAAACGTTGCAGTTGTTTGCTTCGATACGCGGACTTGATTGAGTCTCATGCTGAGGAACTCGCATACCTCGAAGTCATTGTAACGGGAAAGCCAATGGTGTTTGCTTCTGGCTATGAGGCTCCTCAGCTTGCAAACATACTACGATGTAAGTGATGATTTGATTGAGAAGCTTTTCTTTGGACTCCAAAATTTGACCATGATAAGATTACGCAGGATACACGGACAAGTTGAGCGGTGAGAGCTACCCATTAGAAGATGGACTTCTTAAAGTGAGTCTCTAGCAACTAGTACCCAGATGGTCCTCAGATGTATAAGTCCGTGGGTGCTAAACAATCACAGATGGTCGTACACGAGCCCCTTGGTGTTTGCGCCGCCATAACAGCCTTCAACAGTCCCATGATTCTTTTTGCCTTGAAAGTAGCACCAGCTCTCGCCTCAGGGAACGTAATGATTGTCAAGGCTAGCGAGTTTAACCCGTTGTCATCGCTGCGTCTGGCAGAACTCGCTACAGAAGCAGGGCTACCGGCCGGCGCCATCAACGTCTTGATCGGCGGTGCAGATGTGGGAAATGCTCTCGCTACTCATAAGCATATTCGAAAGATTAGTTTCACGGGCAGTGTCGCTACGGGCAAGAAGGTTCAGATTGCAGCGACCGAATCCAACTTGAAGCGGGTGACTCTGGAATTGGGAGGCAAGTCACCGGTCGTCATCTTCCGAGATGCCGACTTGAACAATGCCGTCCGAGCTGCCTCTAATTTTCTGGCTTTCAATGGCCAGGGCTGCATCTTAGGGACGCGTATACTTGTTCAAGAGGAGATATCGGTCACCTTCCTAGAAGCATTGAGGCAGCTCATTGAGGAGCATACCAAAACGTTGGGCTCGGATCCAATGGAACTCTCCACGTTATCATGCCCTATATTTCACGTACAACAACACAAGAGAGTTGCTGAATTTCTTGATTTGGGGAAACAAGAGGCCGAAGTTTTCGTTGGGGGGTCGGTTTGCCAACACCCGGGGCTCTATGTGGAGCCCACCGTTTTCGTCAATCCCAAGCCAGCTGCGAGGATCCTGCACGAGGAGATCTTTGGGCCGGTAGCCGTTGTCCAGACATTCAAGACTGAATCCGAAGCAATCGAAATGGCGAATGATACGGAATACGGGCTCGGCGCATTTATACATACTAATGATATCAGCCGTGCGCTTCGAGTAGCATCCAAAATCCAGTCGGGCACGGTTTCAATCAACACGACTGAGAATATGAGCCCTCAAATGCCATTTGGGGGGAGCAAAAGTATGTTGAAACTGCACCTTCTCCAGCAAAGTACCAAGTTCTATTAGCTGATGGTAATTAGACAGTGGCTTGGGGCGCGAGAACGCACGATATGCGCTGATGGCTTATACGGAGCCGAAGTCAATCTTTATCAGGTATCTGGCTAACCCTCTATGCTGAAAGATGCAGATCATCACCACAGCTGTTATTATTCTAACAATTGACTTCAGGACACTTGGAGAGATGGAATGAATGGGGAGTTCTCGGCTCATATTGAAGATGGTACATGAACAGGGTGACCCGTATTTCGCTGTCGAAGAAAAGGTAGCTAGCATCTGCAGTTGGGAGTATCAATAATCTGAGCCTCAATAGAATCAGCTATTCTGATGATCATTCCTTCAATCTTTCGTAAATATAACTTATTTATGATCTTTGTTGAAAAACCACAGCTATTTAAACGCGATGCACACTATAGGGAAATCTTGTTTCATGTCAACATTGAAAGCCAGACATGGGCTAATGTTGGCGGTGATCGTTGACGTTAGTAGTCATATGTCGGACAACGAATCTGCGTCCTTCAGAGCGAAATACCATAATTAGGTAGTCCCGGATTCCAAAGTATTTATTTAGTGGAATTTAGCTTGTGCGGAACCAACTCCAACATATCTCTGTCGGAATTATTCCCTGATTGAGCGTCCATAACGATGCTTCGTCAGCAGAAAGCCAAGTTTCGCTACAGATTTCTCCAATGTACGAAATGAGTCTATACCCTGAGCGGCGAAATAGTTGACTCAATATGTGCCAAGTAATAGAAGGTAATTAACTCGGCCAATCTCGTGTGAGCAACCCAGTGTAAACCTACCAAATCCTTAATAAGCCTCCCTATATCCCACCTCCGACGCGAGAACGTGAAGCTACAGTAACCGAACAGTTACACTCGCATGAACCCCAAATAACACTAGGAGAATACCATCGTATACTGCCAATTGTCATGTCTTTTGCATCCCGTGTTTTTGCCATTACTGGCGGCGCCTCTGGCATGGGCCTAGCTGTCGCAAAGCTTCTTTCGAAACAAGGAGCGGCCGCGGTTTGTGTTGGCGATTTGAACAAGAAGAACTTTGAATCAGCTACTAAAGAGATTCGTGGTGAGAATCCCGACACTGCCATCGACATGTCCGCTCTCGACGTGTCCAAGTCAGCAGCTGTGGAAGAGTGGATTTCCAGCATCGTACACAAGTACGGCCGACTTGACGGTGCCGCCAATGTAGCGGGCGTACCCCAAGTTGCTAGGCAGAGTAGTGAAGCTGGACCAACCCTGCTGGACGAATCCGACGACATGTGGCGTCTGCACATGGGAGTCAACCTGGATGGCGTCTTCTACTGTACACGCAGCCAGGTGAGAGCCATGACAGCCCTGCGTCACAAGGGAGATAGTACGGAGAGATCCATCGTTAATGTGTCAAGTATGGCGGCTTTGAGGAATGGAGCCTCGTGTTTGAGTTACGGCGTGGCCAAAACTGCCGTTGTATCTTTGGGTGCTCGTATCGCGAAAGATGTTGCGCCTTTTGGCATCCGCGTCAATACAGTTCTTCCAGGTAATTAATCCACTTCCATGCTTCCTTCTATTTGCCTTGAAAACACAACCAAGTATGATGAGACCAGCACCTAACTGCATCAAAACATTCAGGTGCTACAAACAGTCCCATGCTTTCACAATTCTTCCCTAGAGACGCCAAAAGCATTGTGGCAACTCTGGGATATGATGTATTGGAGCCGGAGGATATTGCTCGAACCATTGTTTACCTTCTCAGCGATGAATCTAAGAAGATTTCTGGAGTCGCACTCCCAGTCGGAAGTGGACATTGAGGTTTAGCTTAGTGACTTAGGTGATAGAGGTGCGGTGTGAGAAGCAGCAGCTGGATGGAAGTATCATCAAGAGATGTGAAATAAAACAAGTGAATTTCTCTGCTTTGGAGCACTCATTGTAGCACATATTTCTCGTTATGTTTCTTGCTGTTGCAGCTATTGCAGCTCCTCCCATGCCGCCATCTGTGAGGAGCCGGGTTGAGTAGAGAAGAGTGAAGAAGGATAAGAACACTGTAGTTTCTTCTTCATAAGTAGTACGCAGTTAGGTTGGGATGACTGTATTGGTTCTATAACTCATATTCAAGCACCAAGTTACGTCATTCGATATTTACGGACATTCACTTCTAAAAACCCATCGTATTGCAGAATATTCACTCTCACGAGTGGCTTCAAAGTCTTAAAGTTCAAGTGAAGCTAAACTTGATGATATCTGATGTATACTAGGTATGTAACTAAGAAGGAGGTACATTGGCATTAATTGCAGCATTCACGAGATTGGTTGCCTGATAACCCAGAATCAGCCCTTTCTTCACAGCCGCACTTGAAGCGACCTTCATTTTCGTCACGTAGTCCTTATTCGTGGGGTACAAGCTCTTCAGTGTTTCATCAGAAAAGTTCGTCCTCACCCCTATGAATGTTCCGTTGTAAGCGGCAATTGGCACCGTGATCTCTGGCTGTCGAGCGCCGCCCTTGGTGTTGTTATAGCTGTCGCGGATGTAGTCAACACCGAGGGGCATGGATGCCGAAGGTCCAATTTCCATCAGCGGGAATGTTGGGGGTGGAATTCCTGTGCGGATCCAACGAGACGCGTGCCGATAGGCGGCATCCAGTGGTGGCAACCAGCTGACAGGATCTGCCGTGGCGGAGTTGACTGGGATTTTGTTCGGGAGCTGATCTGATATCGCTAAGGCTGCGGTCTTCTGTAACACCAGCAGATTTGCGTGGGCTCCACCAGTGTTTTCCCAGTATCGATACAAGGCCGTGTCTGGCTGGCGACATCCTTGCACATACACATACAGAGCCTCCGATTCCGTGTTGATTTGATGAACAGGTATCTTCAGGTCTGTGCGAATGCGCGTTGGCACTGCTGGTGCCAAGGCAGTGGTGCCGGTGTATGGGGCACCAATCAGCCGGCTGAAGTCAGAAGCTTGGCCAAAAGAAATAACAGGGATGAGAGCATCAAAGGCGTTGCTCATGGGTTGGACGCCGTTGGCATAAGCGTTCAGTCGGATACCGGACTGAGATTCGCCCGTGCCAATGATATTCTTGGCTTTCAAGCCAGGAATCAGACCCGACTTGAGAAGGTTTGCTGCCTGCGTATAAATGTCGTACGAATATCTGTCATCAGGCACGTTTAAACTGCCATAGCGTGCCGGGTCCCATTCAGTCAGTCCCAGAGGCGCCATTCCAGTTACATTTTGGTAGCCAACGATTCCCACTATTTGAGCAGAAACACCGACAAAGGCATAGCCGGCGTCGTACACTCCAGGACCATCAGATATCATGAGATCGTAACCTGCAGAAACGTTGATCCATTCAAGAATGGCGTCACCGTTGAAGTCGGACTCTTTGGCAGGTCGGCGGATGAGAATGCGCGTCTTGTAGTTTGCGGGGTCGATTGGAACCAGAGTCCATTTCCCGTCGATAGTAAGATTTCCAGTTACGTTGTAGCGTAACGCTTGACCACTAATGAAGTACTCTTCTTCAACGTAGCCGATGTCTGAAATGTCGCCAACCCAGGCAGAGAAAGGGTGTCCATGAGTGCCACCTGTGATTGGCCCTTCAATGGTGGGTATTACCGGTGGTTGATGCCCTCTAGTTGAAGCCATAACCGCTGGCAAGAGCCAGAGTAATGCAAAGAGCTTCATGGTCAATACCAAGGGAATGGAACCCCGCGTATGTGCTTTTTTTTTTTTTCCAAAAATAAAAAGATATTACTTGTCTGACAAGAATGAGACAATTGCAATTGTTATACTATGCATTTTTTCCCCCGAACATTTGGTTCATGAAGCAGTAGTTAAATACAATGCAGCCAGACAACGACAAACAATAATCGATCATCTCGAAATTAAACAGGAGTTCACGCCCATGGAATTCTCAAGTTACCAATTTGGGTAATTTTCGCGATGTGTGTAGGTTGCTTGGTTGCTCCGCCTGGCACAACGCCAATGCCAATTAGCTAGGCTCTGAGATCCACTGCATGGGGACATGGAAACCAATTAGATACGAACATCGAGATACTATAGTGCTCATTTACCATATTGGGTATTCGACACGATTTTTGCAGGAAGCTAAGAACAATGGAGATCACTCCTGAAGAATACGTAACTATCGCGGAGCGCCTCGTTTACCGCCTAGCCCTCTGAAGCCCTCCATCTCTATCGTAGGCAGGAGACAGTGTATGGTCCATATACGGTAATCTTCCCGTTCACGGAATAGAAAGTGGGAGTGCATTGTCTTGAATTACCGACCTATATTTTTACACCACACAACTCCAATTCTATGTTCCCCATATTCGATAGGTGGATACTAAGTGAAGCGTGATACTTACCGTATGATGTTTACAAAGAAAGGCTTATCTTTGGTCTTGATAACATCTGTAAATATATAACCAAGGTTCTGGTGGCCAAGAGTTATGGTTTTCTGGGATGTTGTACTCTACACGATACGTCAATCGGATGGATGTCTGTATTCCATATATCTATCGAGAAACACATTCTGTGAGGAAGTTACAGTATTTGAACTCTCTTCAAGGCTCTCTTTGTGTCATCTATATGGTTCTGTGAGACTACCGAGCTACCGTCTCAACCTGGGCCTCTGCTAGTAAGGGAAGCCTTGGCCTATCATCAGCAATAGCTTGAGCCTGATCCCGCTGATCATCTTCCAGAGCCAGCAACGAAACGATCTTGACGGCAAAGATCACTCGCGATGCATCGCCACAATATGAATTGGTCTCTCGGATATATCGAGCAGCGTGCAGGATGGATGATGCTTGAGTATATATAGACGATTGCAAGGCTACCACAGCAGAAGTTGGTCCACCAAGGTTAGTCTGTGGAGGCTTCGACAATGCGATGAGCAATAAAATGTGCTGAGTGATGATGGTTAGAGCGTTGAAGAGGGCGATGGCACCGGCGGCGTGTGTATCGCCGTAGATGAAGGGACCTTGCGACACGGCCAGTGTCAAAGACTCTGCTGATATCGATGTGTCCTCGAAACTGAGTGGTCTAGCGATGCGAGGAATTGTAATATCCTCTCCCACATACTCTTTCCACCAGGCCACAAGATTCACCACGACACGATTGACTGCCACTTCTATCTCTAACTTTTGCTTCCTAGGCAAATCTTGAATAGCGCGGATTCCATCACGAATATTCGAAGCAGGCTCGTCAACCTGAGGGAGGTGAACCTCGCGGAGAAATACAAAAGCAACATCAACGATACGATCCCAAGGTGCCTTAGGCTCTTGTGCAAATGGCACTTGGCACCAATCAACAGTAGCAAACTTTGCCGATTTGTTTCGGAGGATAGCTTGGAAGGCCTGCGGTGATGAGTTAGTATTTATGGGAAGGCATCTTCGCTGCGGCTTGTGGAAGAAAAAAAAGAAAGGATTTTAAAAAAAAAAAAGGTTTGAGGTGCATTCCTTACCTCGAGAGAACGAACGGATCGAAACATTTTATGTTGGATCCCAAAGGAACAGGCATGTGGGCCGATGGCCTGAAGTATATCGCAAGCTATATTGAGGTGCTTCAGGCCTGCGTCAGGAGTGGCGCCTTGCATCTGTTCAAAGTAGGCAAACATCATGGGTACATAGATCATGTTGCAATGACCGTTTTCATCTATAGAGAGAGAGGACGACGAGGCATTTGAACTATTCCCTAGCGCCTTTGTATCCCAAGGACGCCTGTGGCCTGAGTCGTGAAGCGACATGCGATAGCTCTCTAGTGCGGCAAGGTACCAATGAAGTGCATCCGCAGCAGTAGCGTTATCACTATTTGAGACGGCATAATAGATGAGAGCTGCTGCACGAATTGAGAATTTGACAGACGGCGACGTCGTTGTGGCCATGATGTTGGGTAGCTCAAATACCCATGAGCGCTGGGGACGCCTGGAACTTGTAATTAAATCGACGAATATGCCCA
Source organism: Trichoderma breve (assembly GCF_028502605.1). Lineage (NCBI taxonomy): Eukaryota > Fungi > Ascomycota > Sordariomycetes > Hypocreales > Hypocreaceae > Trichoderma > Trichoderma breve. Next base: position 7,530,607 of record NC_079232.1, read on the forward strand.
CAAGGTGGTATTCATTATTACAAATGTCAGCCAACAATGGATGGAATGGAAGCTGCCCTTGCGCGTTGGCCATATTGAGTAGAGCCTGGTCGAGATCTGGCTGTGTGGTGAAGTCGTTTGAGTCAGGGTCAAGGAAGAGTGTCTCTTCCAGATATTCTGGCGTTTCTAGAAACGGGATTCCTGGGGATTCATCTGCGGGTGACACGGCAATTAAAGAAAATCCGTTGGTAGTCGACGGGCAAGGCGAAGGACGCTCGCTAGCTGATTGAGCCGGTGAGCAGTCATCTGGATTCTCAATACTCTCCTGAATATTGGTAGGCGTAGGGGATTTTGCTCTGCACTTTGCAGCCTTGGCGCGTCGGCCACTCTCGCGTTTCAATATCTTGCTGGTCATGTCCAGGAATACGGCGCCACGTATGGGTCCAGAGCAAGAGAGACCTAAGCGCGAGCATTGTCTGCAGCAAGGAACGCGCTCATCACACTGTCGTAGAGAGGCATCTGTCAATCTTTGCATGCATACGCGTGTAGATTGGTAGAAGGTGGAAGAATGTGGTGATGGGAAGAATATCCATCATGAATGGCAAGGAACGCCAGGATGTAACATGATCACGGCATAGGTATATAGAGGTCTGTCATCCCTCAATTAAAAAAAAAAAAAAAAAAAAAAACAAAACCAAGACTTACTTTGACGTGCCGTTGTAAGCATTGCTTGCAGCCTCTGCTACGAGCTGGACGTGAGTTTTGCGGCATGCCGCCTCGTGTGGACAGCCAGCGTTGTCGAGAGATTGGTGAAATCGTATCCTGTAGACTTGTCGTTGGTACTTTGGTTTTGTGTAGATGAAAAAAAAGTAGACAAAGAAAGATTAGAAGTGACTGAGAGGGTTCCATTGCTGTGCGATTGACGAAGAGGGAGGGGCCCCCTTGAAATTGCCGACGCCGGCCGCGTAACAACTTTTAGTGGCGAGGAACTGCATAGTCTGGTCTATAATAGCCCATCCACCAACTCTAGAACCGTTAGGATGGCCGACTTCCCCATGGGGCTCACATTAGCGCTGTAGAGTAACCTTCTTGGCCTCCTTGTGTTCTTGTAGCTAGCAGATCCGCGGATCCGTGCAAACACAAGCACCATCGTAACCACAAGACACCTACTGTTACGTACCCCTGCTCGTCTCAGGATTATAGTACATCGTTCTTGGTAGTAGTACCAATAGGTGCCCACAACATAGACCGTCTTATAGACAGTCAAGTCTACATTCTTCCCGTGTTGAGGTCTGTTTTGTTGCACTGAATGCTAGCTCCGTCTTCACTTTGTCATTTCAACGAACCGCCCCGACTGGCAAACCAAGCCTCCAACTCTGGAATTCCCACTGCTGCGGACAGCAACATCTTTCCAAACAGGTCGACATCACCGGCCTTTGCTTCACTTAACATTATAGTGAATTGCCCGTCAATGATGAGGAAATGATTTCTCTGTCGCCAAGCGTTTCTAAAATCCAACGCTGTCTCCGCCTGCCATAGATGCTCTGACACCATCCACGAGTGGCACAGGCCCAGCCGTCCATCGCACTGGTACAGGTTCTGGCTGCCTGTGAGCACTCGATACGCCTGTAGAAAGAAAAAGGTAAATAAGAGCGTCCGCCGTGCAGATTCTTGGAAGATCCAGTCTTTCCACAGATCCGAGAGCGTGGCTAGACAGCACTCGGCGAAACGGTCTGAACAATTTCCCTCGGTGTCGAAGATGACGTGCGCAAGGAGGCCGATGGCAGAGGTCTCGAGAATTGGAATGGTGCGCTCGCCTGATGCTCGAGCGCTTATGTTGCCATCAAAGAGGCGGATAATCTGGTAGAGGAGTAGAGCTTGGGTGTGAGCGAGGCTGTCCATTGGCGTCGTTGGTAAAGGCTCGCACAACAAATCCTGCACTCGAGACTCGATGCAACGAAGGATGACGGGTGCATTTGCTTGGTTCTTTGCCAAATAAAGTGCACAAGAAGAAATGGCGTCTATTTGTTAATGGTGTTAGCTACGTTGGATCCGATAACGACACAAAGAAATGCTCTCGTACCTTGCATCGAACGCGGCATGCTGTCGGCATAGAGCAGTGGGTGCGACCACGGTGTCTGCATCTCCATCACCATGGTCCTGGGTGCTTTCTGTATTTGATCCAAAGAGAACTGAAGTCTTCTCGCGACAACCTCTGTCAGTCGATCATGAAGTCCCTTGGTGGCTGGCGCCGTTAGCATGGACGGTTGCTGCACAACATCGTAGTCATGACTCTCAGCACCGTAGTCGAGAGTAGCAAGATCGCTAAGAAATGTATGCATATTGTGCTCGCTGGACTCTTGATCTACGGCCCCAACAGATCCGAATTGGCAGGCCATTGGCTTAGCTCCCTCCGTACAGTCATCGCCCAAGGGGCCATGAGGAACAGGCACGTCCTGCAATGGCTCCGGCCCGAATGCAGCACGACTAGAGGCCTTGACCTTGGCCTGCGGCGTACGTGACGGATACTCGCACTGAATCTGTCGCTGCGAGCATCTCAAACACGCCGGGACGGCAAAATCGCAGCGGCGCTTGGCCTTGATGCATGCCGCGCAACTCTTCTTTCGAGGTGGTGGGTTGTAGCGCTCACGAGCCGTAAAGGACATGGTTGGTCGGTCAAGGCTCTGGAGAGCATGTCGTGTCTATGAGCCACAACTTTCGCCGGAATCCCGCCGCCAGCTGATGGATGAGTCTGGACGAGCAGTTCTATGAAAACCGAGTAGTAAGTTGTGATTGTAAGAGATAAGATTAATGTTGTGAGCTTCTGCCTGCTGGTGATGTAAAGTGGGTTCGGCGGAATTCCGCCGACTAATACATATGTACATGTACGTACTCTGAATCAACTACCAGCTTTCGTAACGGGCGGATTTCCGCCCACCAGCTAGTAAATCCTCTACGGACGACGATTCATAAGCTAATCTCAGGAAATTTCGTAGCGGAGACATTCACAATGTTTTACATCACGGCAATCGTTCAGATAATACACTTTGCAATGAATATATTAGCGGGCGTGCGTCTCGCTCAGAAGACTGATATGGGCTGAACTCATCACAACGACCTGCCACCAACTAAAACAAAGCAAATATTACACCTCTCAGTTTTTTTATACGGCTAAATCAGAATGGCTCAACCGAAAGTCTTCGTTTGCGGTATCACCGGCACACAAGGCGGCGCCGTTGCTCGCAGACTTCTCTGCGAGAATGTCGCAGTAACGGCTCTCGTCCGTGACCTGTCTTCGCCTCAAGCACAATCTATCGAGGCCCTCGGCGCCAAGCTCTTCCCTGGAAATTTCGACGACATATCTGCTCTTGAACGAGCCTTGGCTGGCTGCACTGCTGCCTTTCTCAACTTCAGTCCCGACTTCAATGACTGGACCGCTGAGCTGCGCTGGGCAAAATCCATCATCGCCGCTGCACGGGATGCAGGGGTAAAACACATCTTGTACTCTAGTGGATTTGCCGTAAACGCCCCCGAGAAACTTCAACACTGGGACCCAGACAGCGTCATGGCTATAGTTCTGCTCTCGAAACAGAGCATCGAGAAGGAAGTGCGTGATGCGGGCTTCAACTACTGGACCATACTGCGGCCAGGCAACTTCATGGCAAACTACCTGCCGCCGAAAGTCATCATGTATGGCGATCTTCCGCAGTCAGGAATATGGCACACTGCTCTGCTGAAAGAGACCACGCTGCCCATGGTAGACGAGGACACCATTGGCCGCTTCGCATCTGCCGCAATTCTTAACCCTACCAAGTTTACCGGCCAAGAGATTGAGCTTGCCGACGAGCTCCTTCGCCCTGAGCAGATTCTTGAAAGACTCTCAGCCACTGCTGGACGACAACTGAAGGCCGAGTATATGTCAGATGCCTCTATCGAGGAGAAAAAGAGCAACCCTTTCATTCTCGGACAGTTTGCAATGCGTGACATGGTTCAATTCGTCGACATGGACAAGGTTCAAAGCTGGGGAGTTCCAATGAGCTCGTTTTCTGCATTTCTCGAGAGAAACAAAGAATTTGTTAAGAAGACTTATCAACAGGCGGCATAAAGCAAAACAATTATTTGTACAGGTGACCTAAGGCCTTTGTTCTTTATAGAGATAATAAAAGGTATTGCTATTCAGCATGACAGAATTATCATAAGACAATAACCTTGTTCTAACAATGAATCTCTCTAGGTGTAAGCAGTTTAGCAAGAGTCAAGTAAATATATGCCAGAGCCAAAGCGAGATTTTATTTATAATTAATGAGCTATGTATGTATTAGTAATGCCGAAGTAATATATAGTCTGTGGTGCGGGGTATATATAACTGATGAAATATAAGCCTCAACAGCCCTCTGACTTTCGGCCTTTTTGCATTTCAACACTAACCTTGTTTTTTTACTAAGAGTAAGAAATGGAGAATTATGTGATAGAGAGTAGCAAAGTTATCCCGCATTGGCTGCCAGGCGGAGATATATTCTGGTACCAACTCAAACTGCCTGGAAACGGTCATGATTTTGTGCTTGTCAATGCTCTGAAGGCCACTCGCCAAGGGGGCTTTACCGAGGATACTCTAGCTCAAGAGGTAGAGCGGTTGATGGGTCGGTGGATAGACTTGAAGTCTCTAACTGAAGGTGATATGGAATGGAACAACCCTCTCGACAATGCAAATTTGAAGGGAAGGTTTGTAAATACAGAGTTCGCTTCCCCATATGCGGCCAGCGAAGTATCAATTCGATTTCTCAACAGATGCAGCTCCCCGGTAACGATAGAATGGGTTGATCACTCGTGCGAGCCAGTCTGGCGAGGTGTTATTGAAGTGGGGAAAATCGGCCACTTCACAACCTGGAATGGCCACATATGGAGAATACATGCCAAAGAAGATCCAAATTTAAAGGTTCTATATGCTGCGCCAAAGGAAGAAGACAAAGATGCCGTTGTTATTGACGATAATCTACTGCGTGGTGAAGATGGCGCTCGCAAACCCAAGAATGACACGGGATTTCCCCTAATCTCTATACGAAATGGAACAGTTTGGGCTACTTATGAGAATGGAGATGAGCAAACTCTTGCCAGCGATGATACTGAAACTGGCCTATATGATGAGGAAAGAATCTATATCTCTCCCGACAGACAATTTGCTATTATATGGCAGTATACGCCTGAACAGGACTATCAGATGCACCTGGTTGAGTCTTCACCTACTAAACAGCTTCAGCCTAAAATAAAGTCTATTCATTACCTCAAACCTGGTCATCAAGTCAGAGTTGATAGGCCTCGTCTTTTCGATTTAAGCCAGCGCAAAGAAATACCAACAGACGATGCTCTGTTCCGCAATCCATACGCATTAACAAATCTCGGTTGGAATAAGAGCGGAGAAGAGTATAGATTCATTTTCAACGAGAGAGGTCATCAACACTTGCGAGTTATTGGAATCTCTGTGCATGGTCGCGTTCGAGTCTTGGTAGAAGAAAGTACCAAAACATTCATCGACTACTCCACCAAGCTTTATCGTCATTTGATCTTAGACACGGAGGAGATGATATGGGCTAGTGAGCGTGATGGCTGGAATCATTTGTACCTCTACGACCTACGGCAGGGTATTTTGAAGAACCAAGTCACGACCGGGACCTGGCTCGTCAAGGCTGTCAGTAGAGTAGATGAGAAGACGCGCCAGATTTGGTTCTCCGGCTTTGGCATGGTCAAGGGTCAAGATCCGTATTATGCTCAACTTGCAAGGATCAACTTTGATGGTTCAGGGCTCACAATGCTTACCGATGGCAACGGAACTCATTCCTGGAAGTGGTCTCCAGATTATCGCTATTTGATCGATACATGGTCAAGAGTCAATTGTCCCCCAGAAGTTGTGTTACGGGATGGAAATACTGGCGCAAAAATCTTGACTCTCCAGGAAAGCCAGCTCGCCCGCCTTGCTGACTCTCAATGGAATGCTCCGGAGATATTTTCTACCCCAGGTCGTGATGGAGTCACTATGATACACGGCATTATCATTCGACCTGCAAATTTTGACGCTAATAACAAATATCCAATCCTCGAAGAGATATATGCGGGACCACAGGGTTACTATACCCCTAAAGCTTTTTCGAATTATTCTTGGTATCGCGGCTGGGCTGACCGAGACTATGTCGTTGTAAAACTCGACGGCATGGGGACAAATTGGCGATCGAAAGCTTTTCACGACGTCTGCTACAAAAATATTCACGACGCAGGGTTCCCCGACCGCATCAAGTGGATCAGAGAGGCAGCGGCGACGCGTCCATGGATGGACCTTGAGCGCGTTGGTATTATGGGCACGTCTGCTGGCGGCCAAAGTGCGGGTGCTGCACTGATCCATCACGGAGACTTTTATAAAGCGGCAGCAGCAGACTCTGGATGCCACGATAACCGCATGGATAAGATTTGGTGGAACGAGCAGTGGATGGGCTGGCCCGTTGATAAGTCGTACGAGGACGCGAGCAATGTCGTCAACGCTGAGAAGTTGCAAGGGAATCTTATGCTGATCGTTGGGGATCTAGATGACAATGTAGATCCGTCATCGACGTTTCAATTTGCAAATGCGTTAAACAAAGCAGGGAAAATATACGAGATGCTCCTTATACCGGGCGGCAAGCATGGCTGTGGACATGGACAATATGGTCAAATGCGGCAGGCTGACTTTTTTCAACGCCATCTCCAAAAGAAGCAGCAATTCTCATGTATATAGCTTCGGCTCTGTTCTTACTAGATCCATATCTGATCATTCTGAATCCAACTCTTGATGCAGCCAGAAACGTATAAGCCGAGAAAAAAACGGTTGTAAGATCACCACTACTTGGGAAAACCTTTTAGTGACGACTGCATTGACTCGGCGATTGAGGTTGTAGTGTGCCCAAAGTGCTGATACTGATTGACATAGCAGCGAACTATTTTCTTCTTCCAGGACCACAGCCATGTTATTGTTCGAAAGGACGCCATACAAGTAAATCGAAGCGATCTTACCAGCACCGTGGATAAGCTGCCTCGTCGTTTGTTGCTGAAAAGGTGTGATACGGAGCTCTGAATTGCATTCACGGAGGCTTCTTATTCTTTTTTTTTTTTTTTTTTTTTTTTTTTTTTTTTTTTTGAACGACATGTGTCACAACTCTTCTCATGCTTACGCTGTCCCAAGCAGCTATTAATTTGTCATGTTTGTGTGATCGGGCGTGAGCTGACTGTGCCGAACCTGACGTTGAAGTAGTGTGATGAAGGCTGGAGTGAGCAAGCTAGTCGCAGGTGCTGATCAAAAATTTACTGATTCGGAACATTAAGCATAAGCATCGGCTAGCGTGCGCCTGATCGCATGAACCTTATGGCCTCCGTAGGCATGCTTCAATTCCCACTTGTTATTTACCAGTACAAAAATGTCAAACATACTCAGAGCCGAAACTCAATGATAGTACAGGTTGAAGGTACCCGACTAGATTCCTCCACGATTGTCTTTTGGCCGTTTGACCCGTCAACCGCATGGTGAGGCCATCAGCAAACGCGATTGAACCATCGTCCTAGTTGATTCCGCGCTGCACGAGATCCACATTGAAGAAAGGAATACAACCAGCGAGAGAGGTGAACCCTTGACGCAAACCTAGCGGTGATTAGTATTTAATCCACTAAAGTGTATGTGTAATCTTGGGTCGCCATTCGCTATCTCATTAGCAGCTGACGTCCGTTTCCAATTATATGTCCCGAAGGCTTTTAAATATCACCTCCTAAGCACTAAAGCGGCGGATAATGACAAACTAATAGCCAGTTATAGGACGAACGTAAATTGAAGGAGTATATAGAGCCAGAATGAACTCACTTCATCTCATTGTTTCAGCCCAGTCAGAAGTAAGTCTGCTACAGCTAGCACGATCTGGTCATCACCTGGAATGGAGTCTAAACCTATAATATTCTACGACCTTGCTGGAAGAGTAAACAAGTGTTACTCAAACAACACTTGGAAAAGTACGGCAGGAAGCCAGCCCCTCTCTCGTATATCATATCGTAACAAATTCTAACTGGAAGCCAGTACGTCTGGTGCTCAATTATAAAGCCGTCCCCTACGAGGTTGTGCACACTGAATACCCTGACATCAAAGATCTTCTTATATCCAAAGGCGTGAAACCTAATGTTATCGACGAATATACATGGTTTCCGTTTACTCTTCCGGCAGTGACACTTCCTGACGGATCGACTGTGCAAAACTCACGTGCTATTGTGGACGAGCTCGAACGGCTATTCCCATCACCATCTATGCGGCTCGACAATGGCTACACGGAGCGCGCAATACGGCTCGCCCACGACCTAATGATGGGGCTTGGGGCAGATAATTGTTATACGTTATACAGTCGAACCTATAATCCGCGTACAACTACACATTTTAATAATGTATATGCGCCTTTTTTTAAAGTGTCGTCGCTATCGGAGCTCGCCGAGAGCCCCTTGGTTTGGGATGGTGCATGGGCCAGCGCTCAAGACGCTCTGAAGAAGACCAAGGAGCTCCTTTGCGAACATCCCGAGGGCCCGTTCGTAGAGGGTACTACTTTTAGCTACGCGGATTGCTTAATCGGAGGAGTTTGGCAGTGGCTGAGGGTTCCGAATCCAGAAATGTTTCAAAGGGTTATGAGCTACGACGAATCGTTCAGGAAGCACCAAGAAGCGTTAGCACCATACCTCGAGCGTGATGGCTCGTGATGGCTAAATACTGATGAAAAACTGTCGTGCTGGTACAGTAATGAAACCCGGCTCAAGCTTTGGTACATTTGTCAGGGACGGGTGAGGTTGGTTTGCTTCAGACCCAGGCCAGTGCGCTAGGCCAAGCCCATCGACAAGTGATGTACATGATGGACATGTTGAGAAGTGTAGTTGGGTGCATTATTGTCTTGATGAAAGGTCTTCATTATCTATCAAAACGTCGGGGGCAGGACCTCTTATATATACACTCTACGAGGTCCACAGAGACAGATCGGTCAAGGATACCCTGCAACAACAGGATTCGGCTGCTCAACGAGCGTAGCTCTGCAGTCTTGCCCCTCTGGTGCACGCTCATATTTTGCCATATGCACTAATACCATAGTCATATATTACAAGTGAGTTTTTTTCCACGGAGCAACCAGCTTAGACTATTTGATTTTGCTCCCTTCCGCTGAATACTCGAAAACGTACTTCTCTTCGATGTACTCACCGGGTGGAAACGCCAGCCACTGAGCAGCTACCCCTCGGTCCGCTGCATTAGCTCCTCTTTACGTCGCGTGAGCTAATCTCGCGCTCGCCAATACTAATCCCACTCATTGAAGAAATGGACATTTTGGTAGAGGAATTCGTCCCGCCACTTGTTCAGATCATAGGTTACTTTACTCCAATAACTTAGAACGTCTTCGGAAAGTCGTACTTCTATCACACGATATATACAGTGCCTCGAGGACAGCGGTAGGCTGTAGGTCTCTGAGTGTTCCCGCTAGATATAAAAATTCGGATTACGTGTGATCGATTAGTAACCTAATGTCCGGACATAACATAGGGACCGGACATATCGACCCCCACAGTGATTTGTATGTATGATACAATTAAAATAAAACTTACAAATCCAATACTAAGGTACCTAGCTAATGAAAAAAAAAAAAAAAAAAAACAAGTCTTGTACCTTTGAAACCAATTTGAAAAGTCTTGTCGTGAAAGTTTTCAGCAGTCACTAGTAGTTAACGAGGCACGACTGATGCCCAATGGCCCTGAATTCTCAATCGACCTCAGAGGAGATCATTTGTTATATGACGCTGCTGTTGAGACACGCGCTTTGGAAATATTTCCTAATGTGTATTGTAAATGTTATATCGTTACAATAGCAACCTCCAGAGAGACCATAGAACCTTGAACTTTGACACTGAGCAAAAACGGCCACTGATAGAAGTTAACAGGGTCAAAAAGCGGGAAACTCCGTTTCAACGGATGAAGCGGCCGCTGTAGTACAGCCACCAGTACGAATGCAGCAGAAAGTGCCAGGAACAGAAGTGTCTCTATAGCTTACAAATTAAGCTTGAGTGCTAGTGTCACAAGGGGAAGGCAGTCGTACATGTTTGGAACAGTTACCTGCCAGGCCAGATTACTAACGTACTTCCGAACTTGTCTGGTAGGCGAAGTTATGCGCATCCTGAGTGCGTCATATCGGTTTGAAGCAAAGATGTCAGAGCTAAAAGATGTCAGAGCAAATAGATATTGAGATGATTGGTAAGACAGCTGATAGCAGAAGGTAAGGTTGAACCGCATGAAGCCTTGGGAGATTTCTATAAAGAGCGGTTCATTTCTCAACGCTAGCCTCAGTCCTTGTAAAAGACATCATCGCCTTTCTATCAACCAAACATTTTTTTTTTCGAGTTCATCCTCTGTGGTGGAAAAACCAGTATTAAAGGACATTTGCGAGTCTTTGTCAGAACAGCAAGGCATCATGAGTCTGGATCTTAGATACTCCGACGCTACGGCGCTTGCCGAGCTGATTCGCACGGGCAAAGTGTCTGCCGTAGAAGTTATGCAGGCTCACCTCGACCGCATAAATTCTCTGAACCCCCAGCTGAATGCTATCGTCACCCTTAACAAGAGTGCGTTGGAGGAGGCCAAAGCCGCAGACGCAGCAGTGCAGGCTGGTACAAAGAATCTCGGCCCCCTGCATGGCGTCCCATTCACCGTGAAAGATTCGATTGATACTGCAGGCGTGGCGACACAACGCGGCTCGCCAATTTTCGAAGGCCGCGTGCCGTCGTCCGACGCCGTCAGCGTTGCGCGGATGAAGGCCGCCGGCGCCATTTTACTTGCCAAGACCAACCTCCCGGAATTCTCATACGCCTGCGAAAGTGAGAATCTCCTCACGGGCAGGACGAACAACCCTTGGAACCTCGAGAAGACGCCAGGGGGCTCCAGCGGCGGAGAGTCGGCGGCCATTGCAGCCGGACTCTCCCCTATTGGCTTGGGCACCGATCTTAGCATCTCAGTACGCGGCCCGTCTGCGATGACAGGCATCATGGCGCTCAAGCCAACTCACGGGCGTATTCCTATGACAGGCGTATGGCCACGAGAGCCTCGCCGGTTCTGGCATACAGGGCCAATGGCGCGAAGCGTTCGCGACTTGGCTCTGGCATACTCGGTGATGGCTGGCCCCGACGGGCAAGATGCATTTTCGTCACTGGGGGCCAACTTTGATGCCGGAGTCGGAGCGACGCCCAAACGACAGCTCAAGGTCGGCTGGCTAGTAGAGCCGGGGTTTGGCCCTATTGATCGCGAGGTTGGCTCAACCGTCCGGGCTGCCGCCGAGGCTCTCAAAGCTGCAGGCTGTGCCGTCGAGTCTGTCCGCATCCCGGCTCTGGAGCAGGACTTCGCCCTGGACGTGTTTTTACGCATTCATGTCAATGAGATGAAACCCCCCATGGTGAAAATCACCAGCGGGCAACCCGAAGAAAAGATTTTCAAGAATGCTCGGGGCATGTTGAACACTCCCGAAACACCAATGGCCGAGTTCGTTGATGCTGAGCAGGCAATTGATAGGCTCAAGGACGGCTTTGCCGAATATTTCCAAAAGTATGATGCACTTGTGTGCCCTGTGATTCCAGTACCCTCGCATGGGCACGCTATTGAAGAGCTCACGATTGACGGGCAGACCGTCAGTAACTTCAATATTTGTTCGACCACCACGCCTTTCACTGTAACGGGACTACCAGGACTGTCAATCCCGTTCGGAGCAAGTCATGATGGCATGCCAATCGGTGTCCAGCTTGTCAGTAGCTGGCACGCTGAGTCCACAGTCCTGCACCTCGCATCCGTGCTGGAAAAGGTCAGCCCTGTTAAGGGGTCTCATCCAAACATATAAACAGGCTCGTTAGGATAAACTTCGCAGTCGAGGGATTTAAATATCGGATTAGGGACTTGAGTACTATATCTCTATAGTATATATTTCATTACTTATAGAAGATGTTGTTTTATTCTTAAAAGTGTATCGCATTTAAATGTAGCTGTCATGGCGAGGTGGTTTAAGGCTGATGGGTTGACCACAGGCCCTTTAGTACGATACCACATTCCGCACCGACTGTGAGGCTTGGGGAGGTATTGAAGATAGTAATGATATCGGCCTAATCGTTTACTTGTTATTTATAGAAATAAGATAAAGCGTATTGGTATTCAAAATGTATAACTTTGCTATTGCATTTTAGCGATAAGCTTACAATCCGGCTCAAAGTAATACTTCCAGGATAACTTTTCTTTAGTAGCTAACCCAGCGGATTTACATTTGCTTTTTAATGAATGCTTTCAATCACTTTTTTTATTTACTATTTCTGACTAATAGCTATCTGCTACTCTACCAGACACCTATTCATCCCCAATCACCATAATGGGAATATCACCAGACAACAATATTGTTGCAAAATAAGATCTCTCAAGGCCCAAGCAGTCCAGCAAGAGTCGAGGCCCAAGTATTAACCTGATTGAGTTTTAGTAAATTGAACCGTTTGTAGGAAAAGATTTCATCGACTTGCTTACCTTTGCGGGAGTCATCATGGAGAAGTGGTTGCCGTCGGCGCGAACCACACTCACGCTTCCCAAGAGTTCATCCCATCCCAAAGATCCGTCGTCGACCCTGTCGTCCAAGAACCACTCTGTGATCCTCTGTTCTTCGGGCTTGACCTCTGGCCTGCGCACAGTATCCTGCTTGTCTGCGCCCTCCTTCGCTGAGACTAGCACAGCTTGTGGCAACTTCCTGCCAGGCAGCTTGCTCACCTTGTACGCCGCCACCTGTTGTCTTGCTAGCGTGAAGTGGTCGTTCTCAACAACTTTACCTCTGCTGCTCTCGCCATTCTTGTCTTGGGCTATGCTATCCAAAAACTCGCACAAGGCGTCGGGTAGCGTGCTTGCGAAGGTGGGACACGCCGTATCGATGAGGAATAGCTTCTCGACCTCATTGCCGTCCTCAAGCAACTGTCGCGCTGCTTCATAGGCCACAACACCGCCGACCGAATATCCACCGAGCAAGTAAGGACCCTCGGGCTGACGGCGCTTGATCTCGCCGACGTAGATGGCAGCAAGCTCCTCGATAGTAGGTATATTGAGGGCGTCGGGCTTGTTCTTGAGGAAGGGACTGTTGAGAGCATACACAGACACCTCTTCAGCACTGCTCAGCAACGGCCCAAGAGCGCCAAACACCGCACCGGACCCAAATCCATCTGGGGCAAGGAATACGTTGCGGCCTCCTGAAGCCCGTGAACCACGATGAAGCAACGTCGATGTCGCCTTTGCAGAACACTGCTTCTCCGGCTCAGCAACCATACCACAGACCACTCGGACACCTCTGGATTCTCTCGTTGAGCCCTCAGACCAGTCCACGTGCGCAAATCCAGAGTCGTTCATGACCTTCTCCCAGGCCCAGGGGCTCTGCAGCGCATATGAGCGGCCGTCGTCGAACAACCACCACCCGTCCAGAAGGCCCCAGACAAGGTCATACCACGCCAGCTTTTGCGCCAGCTCAACCAGTGCCACGGCGCCGTCGTCAGGTCGTACCATCTTGCGGATATTAGTCAGGCAAACATTCAGGTTGCGTGTTGCGTGCACGCAGTTGCTCGACACAACGACATGGTACTTTCCTAGCAACTCCTGCGGGGGCTCCTCTTCGATGTTCAGTTTACTAAAGTCCATGCCTTGAACGCCCTTAAATGTCTTCTTGGCGCGCGCAAGCAGTGAAGGCGAGAGCTCGGTGAATGTATATGAAAAGGGAAGTCCAGTGGCTTGAAGCAGCGGTACGAGATGTTTAGTGGTGCCACCTGTGCCGGCGCCGACCTCGAGGATCCGGAATGGTTCACCATCGGAGGCCTGCAAGTGGATAGCGGCTGAGATGAAGTCGCACAAAACCCTTGTGGTGGCCAGCAGATCGGGGCCGTTTGCGTAGAAGTCTTCTAGTAGGAGGCGACCCTTATCAGAGCCAAACAAAAGAGAGACAGCGTCAGCTTTGCCAGACAGACATTCAGCCAAATGTGGCCCGAGAAGATCAGGCAGACCGTGTGTTGATGCGTATTGAGGGAAACGTGCGATGAGGTCGGCACTGAGTTCCACGGCCGACTTGACATTTGGGTCATGTAGGGGCGTCGGGCCGCGCATGTAGTCACCAGCTTTTGTTTTCTCGACGATACCGGCCTCCTCTAGGATATCCCAGAGCCGCGGGACTTCTCTATGGTATTTGGCAAGGGTTCCCTGCAGGGCAGGGAGTTTCTCTCCTCGCTTGAAGTTTTCAATGAGGCAGCCGAGCTTGGCAAATCCTTCGGTAATGAATGCTGCGACGGTTTCCAGCTGAGGAGGATATACCTGATCCCAATAGCCCGTGAACTTGGTGTCCTTGGCATGTGCATCAAAGTTGCGGCGGATCTGCTGGAAAGCTGCGTGGGTTATTCTTCCACCGCTCCTCTCCAGCGTCGACTTCTCAGCAGCAGCCGGCGTGGTTGCGCCCGTGTACGGAGTCATTGAGATGTCGTTGATGGAGGCTGACTGCCCATGAGATCCATTGGAAGTGGGAGTTTGCGCTGAATCAACACCTAGAGTTGCCCCGATGAGCTTGCACAGGGATGCCACATCGACCAGTGAAGAGAATTCCGAGTTTGAGATGTCAACGCTGAACGCATCATTCAAGTTACTGATGATTTCCGATGCGACAAGGGAGTCGGCGCCCAGATCCTCGAGATTCGAGTCCATCTGAATCTCCTCGATAGGCACGTCTAGGGAATGGCTGAGTATCGAGAAAATAGGCTCCCGCCAAGCCGATGAAGGCTTGCCGACTGCCTCAACAGTAGGTTCAAATACATGCTCAGGCTGCTGATATTCCTCTTCTTCTTCGCTGCTGTCAATCTCAGCGCCGGCATCATCGTCACCGCCACCGACTCGAGCAGAGATGAAAGCGCACAGAGAGGCAACATCCACAATCTTGGTGAACTCATCATTCGAAATGTCCACTTTGAATGTATCGGAGATACTTGCCAGGATTTCTGAAGTCACCAGCGAGTCTGTACCGAGCTCCTCTAGCGTTGCGCTCTCAATGATGTCCTCAGCAGGAATGTCGAGTGACTTGCTCAGAAGCTGCTGCACGCCACCCAGCACGAAGACCGACTTTTGACCACTCTTCTTAGCTTTGGGCTTCTTAGGCGCGATCGGAGCAGCAGTGATAGCAGCTGGTGGACTCTGATACGAGCTCTTGGGCGTGGATGTTTGAACATCAACTGGTCTTGCCGGAGCCTTGACTGGCTCTTTGATCTCCACACTTGTTCCTGGGTTGGCTCCCGCAATCACCTTGGCTAGTGAGATGCGAGGAACTCTCGAGAACTTTAGGCCCCTGGCAGACCAGACAAGTTTTCTTGTGTTCTTGTCAAAGCCAAATACATCCAAGATGGTCTCTTTGCTGTCCTCGTGAACAATCCTGGTGTATGCTCTGTATCTCGCGCTTCCCTTCAGCGCACTTAGCGGGCCTACGGAATCCATGCCAGTGCAAATGTAAGACATTTCGCCGTTCGTCTCCTCTTCTTCGCCTGCGTCCCGTAGCGAGTGCACAAATATGCCCGGCACTTGTAAGAAGTTGTCCATAACCAGTGGATCCGCGATACTCTTGTTGGGAGTCATGGCCGAAGCGTCCAAGTTGGACAGCGGCATGTGAATGTCTCCTGCACCCTCCTTGCCTTGTTTGCCAACGAGGTATTTCAGGCCTTTATACGGCGGCGAATAGGTGGCCATCTTGGAGAAGACCTTGTATATCATTGCGCCTCGCAGTGCCTCCGTATCGGTATCATCATCCAGAAGCGTTGAGAGGCGCTCCCACATGTGTCTATCGCTCGATTCGCTGCCAGACTTGGAGCCGTTGGTCAGAGATATGACGCCTGTGGCATGTGAGGTTGGCTTCTCGTTGTCTTTAAAGGAAGCCAACTTGAAGTCCCATGCACTCCCCGTCTTCTTTGTTAACGTGAGTCTGACTGAGCGTTTCGAGTCTATACCAAGAGGAGCGTTGATCTTAATGGCATCCACTGTGGTTTCCGCGTTCTTCCCAGGATTCAGCAGAGCGACTGCATGCGCAGCCAGTTCGAGGTAAATTGCTGCTGGGCATAATGAAGAACCAACAACAATGTGACCTTTGACAAGCTCATGGTAGCGCCTGCTGCGTGTGTCTACCTTGAAGACATACTCTCCCTGATTCTGGCTCTTGTCCTGCTCTATGTAGGGGTAGTCACTGATGTCTTGGTGGCAGTGAGGGCACAAACCGGACAGTGGTGCCTCGCCGCCTTGCTTCGTACTTGCGCTGCCAAGGGGAGTGTAATCAAGCCAGTGATTGTGCTTTTCGAATTGATACTGCGGTAGATGCACGGGCACATAGCTCGCGGCTTGGCTCCGGTGGAAGGGCCAGAACTGTACGTTCGTGTGCCCGTTCTTCCACAGCGCCACCGTGGCGTCTGCAAGAGATCGAACTGGGTCTTTGCCATTGATCGGTACAAAGCCGTGCTGGTCTTGAGCCTGTGCTTGTGGTATCGCGTTCCGTGCCAACGCGATAATGGGACCGCCGAAGCCAGCCTCCAAAAACGTGCATGAACCCAGACGATCGACAATGCGCGAGATGGCTTTTCCAAAGTACACTGCACCCCGAGTATTGCGGGCGATCACGTTGGGACCAGGACCGGTCCAGGAGTCCTCGTGGCACGATTCGAAAGGGTAAATGGGATTCTATCCCGAAAGAGAGGGTTAGCAAATCATCTCAATAGAAAACGGAGGCTATTGAGCTGTCTTTGAGTATCTCTTTCTACTGACCTTGAATGTGACCGAAGCTGATAGCACCGCTGCTTCATCAACGATCGGGTCAGCCATGACTGAATGGTATGCATGCATTCCTCTCAGGACCTTGAAGCGGAGCTTTTCACCGCTGGCTTTCCTCTCGATCAAGTGCGATTCAAGCAAGTCGATGTCCGGTGTATGCCCAGCGACAACGTAGTTGTTAGGCCCGTTGTAGCACGCAATGTCAAGCTTAACGTCAGGATGCTGCTCGTTGAAGCGCTGCATGTTTTGAGCAGGCGTCGTCCCCGTCCCGACCAAGTCGGCCTCGATGGCTACCATGGACCCGGTGTCATCGCCCCAGAGCTTCGCGATGAGAGATGCACGTCCTATTTATAATTAGCATTCCAAAAGTCACTCTATCAGTCGAATCATTTAATTACTGACTATCAAACTGTTAGCATACGGCGCCAGGCTCAGATAATCGGAGCAAATTCAGCCCGGGGACAAGACATACCCAGTAACAAGTCGCATACCATCCTTCAGTGTTATGGCGCCCGAGACAGTCAGTGCTGCCCACTCGCCAAAGGAGTGGCCAGAAATTGCCTGGGGCCTCACTCCTGAAGCAATCCACGACATACCGGACGAGTACTGAATAGCGAACATGGCAGCGTGGCGGAGGACGAGATCATCGCTTTCTTGGACTCCCTCGAGGACAGCCGGGAAGAGACTGGGAAGCCCAAGAGACTGAATTGCCTCTTCGCAGTCGTCTATATATGACTTGAAGAGCAGAGAGCTCTCATATAGAGCCTTGGCAGGCGGAACTGCAGTGCCATTCTGTCCACTGAAGAGTAACACAATTGACTTGGGCTTGGGAGAGGCCGTGGTAATGTGGCTCTCGGGATCAGCGAGTTGTGTCTGCAGGTCGTTCACTTGAGTTGGAGAGTCAGTACCTAGTCTGGAGAAGCTTAGAACATTGTAAATAGCGAGTATATGACTTACCAGATGTGACAGTCGTGGAGAACACGTGTTGGAGTTGGCGGTTCTGCTTCTTCGCCAGCGTAAAAGCCAGGTGCCGAACGAACTCAGGAGTAGACGACTCTCTATCTAGCTGACTCTTCAGTTTGGCGAAATAAGCCAAAAGACTGGATTTAGAACCGGCAGATATGAAAATAGGGAACTTTGAAACAGAAGCATTGGCCGTGTTAGACTCAAGCAATGAAGGCGAAGATGACGATCGAGGAGGTGGAGGCGCAACGACAGTGGCCGCATTGTTACCAGAAGCACCATAACTGCTCACCAGTGCCAAACGCAAGTCATCTCGCCATTCTTTCAAGGAGGTCGAGATCGCCATTTGGTCAGGCTCGAGGGCTGGAATATTCGGGTTCAGTGTTTGGAACTGGGCCTGAGGTGTAATTTTACCGTGCTTCATCATGAGCAGGACCTTGATCAGGGAAATCGCGCCTGAAGCGCCCTCAGAATGGCCGACATTGGGTTTCACAGCGCCGACATGCAAAGTATTGCCCCGGTCCGGACCACCAAGAACCTGTCGGATCGCCTCAACCTCGACGGGGTCACCAGCGCGTGTTCCCGTACCGTGAGCCTCGACATACGACACGGCCGCTGGGCTGACACCAGCGCGCAGCAGCACGTCTCTGAATAATGCCTTCTGGCTCTTCAGAACAGGATTTGTGATGCTAGTGTTGTTTATGTTTTGATTGTTGCCAGTGGACAGCAATACGGCGTGAATGTCGTCGCCATCCTGAATCGCCCTGGCCACTGGCTTCAATACCAAAACACCGACAGCCTCACCACGGCAGTATCCGTCCGCGCGAGCATCGAATGTCTTGCATGGACCCGTCTTGCTCAGAAACCCGCCTGTGCGGAGGGCGTCGAACAAGGCAGTGTTGGTGATCAGATTGGCACCTCCAGCGATAGCCCTCGTGCACTCGCCGACCTGGATCGCCCGGCAGGCCTGGTGTATGGCAACCATAGCCGACGAGCAAGCCGTATCAATAGTCTGAGAAGGTCCTGTCCAGCCGAAATGGTGACTCAATCGACCAGCAACAAAGGAGCGGAGCATACCGAAGCCCGTGTAAGGCGACGATGGGTTGCAAGCCAGATTCAAGGGGTAGTCTGGCGCGTTCATGCCGATGAAGCAGCCGGTGATTTCGCCACCATCGGCCACATCGTGGGTCTCTGCCTCCTGTTGCTGATCTTCTCCAAAGCAGCCGGCTGATTCGAGGGCGTGGTAAGTGGTTTCGAGCAACAGGCGTTGATGTGGATCGAGGGCCGCAGATTCGCGCTTAGACTTCTTGAAGAACTGATGGTCGAATGATTCGGTGTCTCGTAAGAAATTGCCCACCATCTTCTCGCTTTTACTGGCTGCGTCGGGAAACCGCTTCGGGTCCAAGTCGCGGAACATGCTCTTACCTGACGATATCGCCTGCCAAAGGTCATCTGCGGTGTCTCCGGCCGCTGTCCGGCAAGCCATGCCCACGATGGCCACTGCATGCTCAGGATAACTTGTTGGTGTGATTTTTTCGTCTCCTGTTCGGGGTGTGATATCCCATAGCACTGGATGCCTTGGCGGGTCTCCTTTCTTGAGCTCCAACACTCGCACCACCGCCACATGGTCAGACTTGAGGCTAAGGACGCCATCCAAGGCCGCCAGGGCCTCCTCTTTGCTGATGATTGCAAGGCCCTTGGCTTGCATTCCCGTAGTGATCATACGTGTAGCCGACTTGCTTTGAGCCATCATACCAACGCCATCCCAGCAAGTCCACTGGATCGATGTGCTGTTGTCTCCCTGACGTCTCCTCCGTGCAGCTAATCCTTCCAAGAACGAGTTTGATGGCGCATAAGACAACTGGCCGGGAAATCCAACGAGTTGTCCAACAGAGGATGTCAGGATGAAGAAATCCAATGTGCCTGGTAGAAATAACTTGTCCAGATGGAGGGCGCCCATCACTTTGGGCGCCATATCGTTGTCCACCTCAGAGGGAGTACAGCGCTCCAATGTGCGGTATCCCGCGACACCGGCTGTGTGAATAACACCCTTTACAGAAGGCAGGGCTAAGTTGTCTAAGGCTTGCCGCAGAGTCAGATCTGCATCCGGCTTGCTGATGTCAATGGCCAGCACATGTACAATAGCCCCTAAGGTGCGGAGATGATCAATCCGTTTGACCAATGCGTCGGTATCAGCATCTTTCTCTTCGTTGTTGAGAACAGGCAAACCACGACGGGACACCAGTACAATGTTGCGAGCCCCTCTCTCCCCCATCCAAGTCGCAGTCTCCAAACCTATGCCTCGGGTCCCGCCCGTGATCAGGTATGTGCCCTTGGGATCAAGACTTGGCTTTACACCGGCCCCTTTTGTTTCAATGTCCTGGAACGGTTGGAGCCTCGCAGTCTGCGCCACTCCATTGGAGACTTTGACGACATCGAAGCCCTGGGCATATTTTATAGCGGAAAGCGGAAAGCGTCCTTCGTCTTCCTCGATCAGTCCGCCAAAGAGATCTGGTATTTCCATCTTCATTGCGCGTGCCAGTCCATAGAGAGGTGCGTAACCCAGTTCACTGATACCAGAATCTTTGGTGATGACTGAAAACAGCTTATAAGCCGTGCCTCTCTTGGCCTGGGTGTGTTGTTGCAGCATCTGCGCAGCAGCAATGAGACTGGTGCACGATTTAGTCGCCGCTTCATAGACCCCGTACTTGTCATTCACCGCCTGAGGAAGATGAACGACAATTGCATCAGGCGTTAACAATGGCGCTATCTGCTCAACTTCTCTGGCAATGGCTGTTTTGTGGCCCTCTTCGGCAAGTTGGCTTTGGTATGCTGACAAGATTGTGTCATGCTCCCCTTCGCCAGCGAGAAAGACTACTTTCTCAAATTGAAACGGTTTGCCGGATAGTGTAGCCGTCGTCCAACGGACTTGGTGATATAGCCCGTGTGTGCTCATGACTGATGTTGTTTTCCCAATCAAAAGAATTGTTATTTGGGGAAATGTGCCATTAACAAGGTTCTTCAAAGTGTGTTGAAACGAGAAGTTGTTGCAATAAGCAAAAGTGAACTCAATCAAAGCTACGACTTCGATTGTAGAACTATATATACCAGTCGCGAGTGTATCGACTTGGTGATTTAGCCGGAGGAATATAAGAATACCCCAGAAAGAAGTGATGTCAAATCGTGATACGGCACGTATGCCCTTGCAACAATCTGACGCTAGCTATGTGCCAGATGTCAACGAAGCTACAGCTATCAGGGTATTGTATCAGCTTAGTTTCTATTACGTTTGTAGCTTCATTGCCTGATGCATACTGTGCAGGTTACGAGTATATTTCTAATCAAGATAAGAGTGTTGGTGAAGTGGCAACAGCTAGTGATAGCAATCTATCTTTTACGTTCTGAGATACAGTTGGAAAGCTTTAAAATAGTACGCAGTTAGTATTCTTTCCATTTACATAAGAAACTAATTATATATTATGTTCTTTATAGTATAAGCTAAATAGTAATTTTGCTTTATACTATTGTTTATATAAATGTTTAATTCTTAAATAAATATTAAGTAGAGCTATAATAGTTAGCTTAAAGGCAACCTATACCCTAGCACTATTAATAGTTATTAAAATGGAAATATAATATAAATACTTTAAGTTATATTTAAGGGTTTTATATTATAAAATAATATCCCAATGATATCTTTACATATATATATTAAAAAAGAGTATACAAAAGCAATATAATTATACTCATAGAAATATATACTAAATATATATTTTATTAGCTTTTAAAATACCTATAGTTAGTATATCACAACCACAGTGTGTAGTTCACTATTACTTAATACTTTCATTTTATTATACAAAAAGATAATTTACACAAGTATATATAGACGAAAGAGGTAAATAAACAAACTAGGATTATATTCCATCAATACAAAACTCTTCAAGTATAATGATTTATGATAAATCACCAGTAGATATTTAACCAAAGCAACACAATGTATTCCCTTGCAACCCCTAGTCCAGTCTAGTGGCTCCTACACTACTTTGTATCACTTACATAACTTTCTTTAATGGCTACGGCTTACTTTATTTCTAACCTTGTTTGGTGTGTTGTAGTTTGTACCCAACGTAGGGTTGCAGCTGACGGATAAATCGGCATCTTGATAAGTGTAAACGGCGATCCTTACCAAGAGTAGTATCATAATATCCCTACTCTATCAACTCGAGAGATTCCATCACATTTGTCTATCGGAATTCGCAATACCAAGGGGTGGATAAAATACAACGTTGGTTATCACATCGATGCTCCAGGGTCTAGACTAGCGGCATTCGCTCCCCGCTGCCTAACGCAGGGCAGAATCTAACGGTTAATGCGGCAGCTGCGGCACCCTGATAAGCGTGGATGACGATCACTACCAGTCTCAGTATTGTTAGCATACCCGATTCGTCAATTTATAGAGATTTTATAATTCTTATCTGTCAGATTGTACCTGGCCCGTGTGTGTCAGATAACTGCAGATCTGACACGTATGCTGCAGCAATTATTCATTATCCTTGTTTCCTGCGCATCTCTTGCCGTGTCTGATAACTACAGGCCTGCCTTGTAGTAGAGTAGGAGGTAGTAACAGCAGCAGTCGCAGTGTTTACTATCCTTGGCTCCCGAAACTGTGCCTCGGCATGTAATCTTAGATACTGCAGGGTTAACGCAGACCCTGTGGAGTGCGGTTTATTATCCTTGTTTCCTGCACTGTACCTAGCGTGAAGTGTCAGATGACAATACACCTAACTATCAGTACTAGACTGCGGAGTATTTCATCATCCGGCTTCTCCGGCCCGTGCCTAGTGCATAGTGTCAGATTCCTGAAGACGGCCTAACTAACGATATTGTAGTACTCCGCAGTCTACTAACCTGCGGAGTATTACAATGCTTGTTTTCTGGAATCTGGCGTAAGGTTTAGGCAGGGATCCCCATAGGGCGTTAATGACGACTATCACTTACTCTACCCATGACATACTCGTACCCGAGTCTGTTTGAACATCCTACCCTAAAGACTCTGTTCAAGTGTGCAAATTTCACCAAAACTAGATACAATAGAGGCTACGATTTATGCCTTCTCCAAATGTCCAATTGACAATTTTAAGAACTATTCAATATATCAGTGAGTTTTGGAGAGAGAGCAGCACGAATTTGAGTATTTTATGTAGCTATTCTATTTCATTGAAAGAATTGAGCGGCGGAGTCTCCGATCTACTGTCTGTTTTTTCGAGGAGGACGAGTGTGGTAACCTTCCTATGTTAGCATAACACTATGATCAAAACTCCCCACTGCTAAAGTATACGAGGGAATACGGTATGATGGTGAGTCGTGCATTTGGCCAGTAAGAGTTGTGGAAGGGCATGAGACAATGGCTGGTTGAAAGTCATCAAGTATCGTATAGCCGTTGACCGGATGGATGTTTAAGGCGAGACGCTGGGTGTCCGAATCCGCTCTGTCCTACGGATCAGTTATATACCATATGGTCCAAGGAGTTACTGACGGGCCTTGAGTCACAACGATATTAGAGATTCTATCTTAGCCTACTACTTTGATTCACAAATTAATCTAGTACAGACACGCTGCGATCTTTAGTGTCAATTTGGGAGAAAGCTCAATAGCTTTGCAGTCTCTTGAACTAATTATTTGTGCACAAATGTTGATCCCCTTATTGTCATCGATGTATCTCGCGGGGCTTGCCAATTTGACAGACTGAACTCTAGTCTGTTGATGACTGCTTGCGTTTTTTTATTCTGCAATTGAAACCTTCCTGCTTGAAAAAAAAGCCGTTCTCCACCGTTAGAGCTTTGGGGTCGATGATTTGAATCTGCAATTCTCTGTCAATAGCAGCTCCAATGTTCCAACACTCGGGGACATGGCAACTTGCCTCGTAGTTGAGAATCAGAAAAGGTATTAACTTCTTAACCTCAAACAAGCCAATGTACTTTCCAAGACACACACGTCTCCCGGCGCCAAACTGTGCTGACCGTTAGTTCCAATACAGTTCAAGGGCCTAATCCACGAACTCCAACACTTACGGTGAGTATGCTCTGCTCAAGTTTCTTCTTGTGACCTTCGCCACCAAGCCATCTCTCCGGACTCCAATCTTCTACGTTCTCGCCAAATGTGGGTTTGTGTCGGTTGACCACGTATGGGTTACCACCGACGAAAACGCCTTCCGGCAGATACTTGCCCATTACGTCAACTCCGCCGACGGGAACAACCCGCTCAAAGGGAAGAGCAAACGGTGGATGTATGCGCACAGCCTCTTGGACGCATGCGTCCAGATATTCCAAATCGCGGACCTCGTTCCATTTTGGATATGGACGAGAGAGATTTGCAGCGTCTAGTTCACGCTGCAATGCTTGGAGCGTGTCCGGATGACTTACCAGGTTGTCTGCGAAAAGATTAACCGCCTATTTCTTTTGCTCGCTACACATGACTTACTACAAGATTGTTAGCCCGTTATACACAAAGTAATTAGAGGGAGATGAACCTGATTGATCAGGCTTTAATGGCACATACCACAGAATCGTTCGCATTACAGAGCCAACTGAATCAGAGCCTGCTATAACATTCGAAAACGTCCAAGCAGTTGACGCCCTGTAGATTGTATTAATAACGGCTTATAAATATCCCAAGCACCGCAAGTGAGGATATTCCTACCATGGTGGCAAGTCTGGGTTAGCCCGGTGAATCTCAAGGAAGCGAGATAGAAAATCCTTCCCGCTAGTTTGCGTGCCAGCGTCGTCGTTGCCGTCCAGTCGCTCTCGAATGGCTTTGCTCACAACCCCAAGAATTGACATTCCCGGAGTCCGTCTAAAGCTGTGGACAATCTTGTTTTTATAGAACCAGGGGTCCAGCCAAGGAATCTGTGTCATCTGGGGAACATGTTCAGTAAGATTACATGAGTCATCAACAGAAGCACCCAACAAAGTACGTACTGGTGCCGCAGTCTTCATGTAGTTGAAAATAGCGTCTAGCATTCCCTCATCATCCCGGCCTTGATCAAGGAATCCGTATCGTTTGGAAAAGGACATGGTTCCCATAACATCAAAGGCGAAATATTGCACCCATTTGCCAAAGTCGAGTATTTCCGTCGTGCCCACGAAGCGCTTGTCTAGCTGTTCAGACAGACAGGCAAGTACATCATCGACCAGTCCTTCGAATGTGACAGTGTTCGAGAGTGAAAAAAGCGGAGCAATTGGACTTTTGAGCCTCTTGTGCATTTGTTCGTCTTGTGTGTTGAATACCAGTAGCATAGAGCCACGCTCACTAGAATATGGACGCAATGCACTGTAAAAGTCACTCTAAGAGAGAGAAACCTATTGTTAGCATTGCATCATTCTAGACACTGCGGTAAAGGTCCAGGACAAGATACAAACCTTGGGAAACCCGGACCTAATCGGATAGATTGTCTGAATAGCTTCGGGGTTGCTGACAGACACCATGTGAGGCCCAATCCGTACAATGTCGCCATATTTGGCATGAACAGCCTGGTGATATAGATGTGCACGCCCGGTTCTCACCCACCAGACCCTTTGCAAGTTAGTGAGGCTGGCCAAGAAGGGCCCTGGAATATGTCTCAACGACCACCAGGTTTGAAACAGGTGCACAAAGACAACAGCAATCGTCGCTACCACAGCCAGCCACAAAAGCCGAACTCCATAGAAATCATCTCTGAAACTTGAAAATAGCTCTGCCGATGCATTGATGGCAGTTACGAGCGTCTTGTTCATTGTGCCCATCCAAGACAACCAATGCCTCGCAAGTTCCTGTTGGAAAATAAATAAACTTGACACTAAATGTTGTAGTTTACAAATGGATCCGTCTGGCATAAATAGGGCAACTGTTTTTCAGTTGTTAAAAGCGACTAAATAACGATGATGTAACAAAGGTTTTTTCCATTTATGATACAAATCAGGTCACTTTGGCTAATGAAGCCATTGGCAAAATGTAAAAATGTTCAATGTAATATCAATTTACTAACGCCAAATAATCCTTACCAAAAACATTCGATAATAGCATGATGTTTAGACATTTACTTCTACAGCCAAGTACATTTCTAATCATGCAATGCATTTCATCATCACTCTCTCTGTGACTAATAGTCCATGCTATTTTGAAGTCTGAATTGGAAGCGTACACTATCTTGCTTCAAGCTAGCGACTAAACAAGAAGGTTACATATTCATATCCTTGTGGCATGTATATCGGTGAGAGATTACGAAGTCCGAAATTTAGTTCCATCTCGGAGTGAGTTGTCAACTACCCATGGAAAGGCCACGTTCCTC
Organism: Trichoderma breve; assembly: GCF_028502605.1. Lineage (NCBI taxonomy): Eukaryota > Fungi > Ascomycota > Sordariomycetes > Hypocreales > Hypocreaceae > Trichoderma > Trichoderma breve. Next base: position 7,556,750 of record NC_079232.1, read on the forward strand.
CCGCTCTGCAACCTCAATGCATTACAGCAGATAAGCAATGTCAAGGCAACTACGTTGTAACAGAAAAGCCTCCATTAACCAAATGTAAAATAAGATTTAAATAAAAAGTGGATATAAAATAAATAAATAATAGTATTTAAGTAAATATATATTTATAGAAATTTAATAAATTCTATTTAATTTTAATATTATTCCTTATAATATAGAAAGTTTTTTAGATTTTATAAACTATTTTTAATTTCAAATATTAGTTTTTGAATAAAAGAAATAAAAAGTTAAAATGTATAAACTAATATATAACTTATTTTTTCTTTATTTTCCTTATTTTGTATATCTTTTTAAAAAGAAAGAAATATATAAAACAGGGATTTTTAAAGTACATTTAATTACAAGCGGCAATATAACTATTTAAAGTAATATATTTACAATTATATTTATATAATTAAGATTTTTGAAATATATAAAATATCACTATATATAGATTTTCCCAACCATTAGATACTAGGATATAAGGTGAGTTGTTGCTTTTGCGTCCCACTGTAGTAGGTATTAGTGGAGATAGCACGGAAACTAACCGGAACCCGATATCACCTGCTTGGGCAGAGATCGTGGGGGCACCTGGTCTCTTCGCGTCTTACATGCATACGGCTAGTCAGAGATCGCCCGGGTAAATGGTCGTTTTCCGCTTCCATATTTGGCAACCAATCTCGCTCTGTCTTACATGCATGCGACCTTTCGGTAACCCCTGTGTTCTCCACCACCGGCTTACAAAAGTTCTCAGGTACCTGAGACGTCACTTAGATAAATGAATCTTGGGATATGACATTACAATAACTTCTTGTATGAGAAACGTGGTTGAAATAGTATTATCAAGCCAATTGCCTGCTTGAGAATCCTCTGGAATAATTGCTTCCAACAGAATCTATCAACACTCGCAGAACAACCGCAACAATGGGATCATCCACTCGATCAGTTGATGATGTTCTCAAGACCTTGAATTCCATCAAACCAGAGGACTTCGCAGCCGATGGTGATCGAAGCAACGTCCTCCTGGCTGCGTATGCTCTTGTAAGCCGCCTTGAGACGCCCTGGGAGGCTGTTGCAAGGCTGTGTATGAACCAGGCAAGTCCAAGACATCCCCGGCTTCCTTCTACAAGTATTAACGTTGTGCTATTATGAAGCCTGCTCTTGAAGCCAGCTTGAAGGTGGCCAAAGATTTGCAGTTGTTTGAGAAGTGGCATGAGAGAGGTGATGGGCCAGAAAAAAGTGACACCTTGGCGGACCTGGTTCAGTGTGATAAGCAGCTCTTCTGTAAGTCTTTGCACTTGGACAACAAAATCATACCCTGAGAATGGGAGAAAAAGCCTCAGCACAGAAGCCACTGACATCAAGTAGCTCGTATTCTGCGGCATTTGGCAGTGAACCATATTCTTCAAGAAGTTTCGGCAAGTGTGTACAAGCCTACGGCCTTCTCTCTGTCTCTCCTCCAGCCCGTCTTCGGGGAGTGGATCAATTATCTGTAAGCTGAAACCCTACTATCACAAATTACGATGCTAAACCGCTACCGCAGGTATGATGCTGCCATTCCTTGTTTCCATCGGATGCCAGAGTATCTTCAGAAAACACGTTACCAGACGCCTATAGACCCTGATGATGGCGTGTTTCAGTATGCCAAAGATTACAAGGGAGATTTGTTCAAATATTACGCAGATCATCCCAAAGAAGGCGCATCCTTCAACCATGTCATGGGAGGTGTCATGGCCAATCAGGCCAGCTGGGTGAACATCATCCCTGCTGAGGCCTTTATCAATGGTTCGGATCCTAGTCAACCGCTCATTGTTGACGTAGGAGGAAATGTTGGTCATGATATCGAGAAATTCCGCAAGGAATTTCCAGAGACGGCTGCACGGCTGTATCTGGAGGACAAGCCCGGAGTGATTGCACTGTCAAAGTGCCCTGACCCCGTGAACAAAATTCCTCACGACTTCTTCCAGCCCCAACCAATTAAAGGTGAGCGATTGTGTGCCTCTAACAAGACTCAACCGCTGACAAATCTTTGCAGGTTCCCGTGTCTACTACATGCATGGTGTTCTGCATGACTGGGCTGATGAGCCGGCTCGCAAGATCCTCCAAATGCTCCGGGATGCTCTGAAGCCTGGTTACAGCAAACTTCTGATTCATGATCACATAGTCCCAGAGGTCTCAGCCCACCCACATGCGACATCGTACGACTTGACCATGATGGTTTTGGTTGCAGGGCTAGAAAGGACCGAAAGCGCCTGGCATGCTTTGCTTCAGTCAGCTGGATACAAGGTCATCCGGGTATGGAGATCGCCTCTGGCAGCCCAAGCTATCCTGGAGGCCGAGTTGGCATAAGTTTCGAAAGGATAGATGGACACACTCCCAATACTGTATACTGTGTCGCATGACTCCTCACGCAGAATGTTGTGGTGGATCCTTAGAGTACTATAGTCGATAATACATATGACGCAAACCAATATCATCGTCGACTTGCTTCGCACTTTCAACTATGCTAGAAAGAAGTGAACAACAAGTGCAATATATCATATAAGTGCTTCATGAATTTTTTACTAATAGCTGAGCAAGAAGTGTGCAATAGAATAAGGGCCGCAAAGTGATTATGTGCATATCATCACATTGCAAAAATATTATCGTAGCACTTATTTCTGGCATTATAGTCCATTTCTGCACGTCTATATTGCCCAATATTGACTCTGTTGCTTTGTTCCTTTCTACAAACTTTATTGTAAGTCATTATGCTACGAGCATTGATTTTGCTATTCATGATGTACTGAGTGGCCAATATTATAACGGCAATAAAAAGGTCGTAGTATTCAGCGCGCAAATGTCTAATTTATGACCACCCTGACGCCTTTGCTTTCCTTCTTAGGCATAGGAACAAACAAATCGTAGTCATATTTCACGTCATCAATACCCGTTTCATACAATTTCGTTCGCGGAAAGACACGCAAGGTCAGAGCCACTACCGATAAGAACAAGTTACAGTACGCCAGACTTGAGTATGGATGAATTAGTAGCCATTGCAGATCTGTGAATGCGGAAACTTACTTCATTCCCAAGCACACCCTGCTGCCCTTAGAGAACGACGTCAAGCTACTCTCCATTCGGCGCCGTTGAGCTTCCTCTATGTCGAGCCATCGTTCAGGCCTAAATACATTCGAATCGGGGAACACTTCTTCGTTGTGGTGATTGATAGCATTGGACATGCCCATAGGTGTGCCGGATGGAATAACATATTTGACTTCGTGGCCATTGAATTGGCCTTGGTATATTAGATTTTCTTTGGATGCAATTCTGGGTATTCGGGCTGTGACGCCATAGGAAAGTCGCAAGCCTTCGGTAATGACTGCACTAAGATAAGGCAAATTTTCAAGAGCAACCCATGTTAGGCTGATGGCATCTGCATCCTGTAATTCTTTTGTCAACCGCTCTAGGATTTCAGGCTGATTCAGGAGGTAAAACGTGATGACAGTTAGAGTCCACTATGCGAATGTTAGAACTTTAGGCTATGTCTGAGTTTGAGCTATCAGTCTTACCGCAGTCGTCTCAGTACCGGCCGAGATCATGGAGAAGCCTTCGCCACCTAGTCGGTAGTCCGTTTTCTCTTCATCTGGCAAAGAGGAGCCGAGTATCGCCGCAAAAATACTCGCACGATCCTGTACTTTGCCAGACTCGTGCTCTTGTTTAGCTTTGCGTACGCGAGCAGGCATTCTCTCATTCGACTCTGCCAACATTTTTGCGATATCCTCTCTCATGTATTTGGCAAATAGCGGAGCAATGTTGGTGAGAATTTTCAGAGGCGGAAAAAAACGGAAAACGTACGTAGTTCCGAGAATCGCTCCCAAAGGTTCCCTAAAATTTGGATACCAGGTTTCCTTCACATAATCCTTTCAGCACGATGTGATGTACATCTCTTCCAATGAGACTCATTCTTACCTGCGATATAAATCCAAAAGGCTCTCCAAAGCAGTAGCCCGAAATGACATCTGAAGTAAAACAGCTGTAGGATGTGGTCACGTCCAATGGATCTCCATTTTGTTTGCCTTTGACTGTTAGAAGCTGCCTCGGAATCTTGTTCTTTGTCATTTGACCTACCTAAACGTATCATCTTGTCACATAGTTGGTCGACGAGCTCCCTGATATTGGATTCAAGCTTCAAAATCTGTGCTCGTGAGAAAAACTTGTTCATCGCGCTCCGTCTGATCCGATGATGATCGTGATCCAGGGTCGCGAACATGGACGAAACGATTGGCCCAGCGACGAAGTTCAAAAAGTGTTGCTGTTTATCACGCTTGCGGCCTCCACCGGCATAGATCTCATCAACAAATGCTATGTCATCAAAGTGCAGCTCCTCGGGATTAATGCGCACAACAGGACCTAATTAACAACATCAGCCATGGCTACTGGCGTTTCGACGCCATATCATTTTACCATAAATCTCATGCATTCGTTTAATCTCGTGCGTGTACCTCCCATGTAGAATTAGATCATACCAGGCTTCATAGAGGAATGTTGCAGCTGCAAGCTTCGGACCAGGTATGTGGTTGAGAGGATGAAAGGGTGAAATGTTATACAACGCCCAGAGTATATAATACGCTATCCACAGACCAGCAAGGCCTATGAGATTAGTCTGTGTAAGGAATCCATTAAGGATGCCCAACACAGCTGGAACACCCATTTTCGAATGTAGATGAGTTCAATGTGTTGGAGGTTGTCATTGACGTTCCAAGAGTTTAATAGGTTTCTCAGACGTCGACGTTGGCTGTTAGATACACACTAACCATTTCCGATTGTCAGCAGGTTCTGTGGTTTCTGGGTACTAGTAGTAGCTACTGTGATGATTTATGGGGAATATGTTCCGCTAGTCAGCGAAGTCCCCGATAAAAGTGCCTTGTGTCTGACGTCCTTGTACCAATGCAAGTTGATCCAACAGGCACTAAACTGTCACTGTGTATTTGCTTGATTATGGCAGTGTCTTGATATTACCTTTGATTACGATTAGCTAGGTTAGTAAACAACCAAACGGTTACAACCACTTTATTATACACTACTAAAAAATACAAACTTATTGTATTTTGCAAAGATAACTATAAAGAAGTATATATATATATATTGGTGAAATTGAGATTTTCTTAACACTTTAATATTTATAAATATTTACATTATGTATGCACTTTGTTATAATTTACATTAGTTAACTTATTTCCAACGTAAATAAAAGCTATATTTATAACTACTTCTCTAAGATTTATAACGATAATTAATTTAAAATTTAATTCAATTAAAACATTATATATTTGGAAATTAATATAATATTTCATATAGTAGTTATTAACTTTTGATTACTTATTTTTGCAATAACGAGATATACAGGGTAAGATAAAGTTGTCAATACAATGCGGGATGAATGTGGGTCTGAAACAACACGCTACTTTATCGTGGGGGTGGATTCTGCAATAGACATGGATGACGAGCTCCATAAGAACGGCCCGTCCTGCATGGGTAGCCATCCCTGCATGGGTCCCCAGTCATCAACCCTGCACGGAGAGTCAAGCCTGCATGCACAGTCCTGCATGGATCGTTAACCCTGCAAGCTGTAGCAAGGGTATATTCAGCCCCCGGTCATGTATCGTCAAGGTTGCTCGACTCAAGATAGCATGATTCCTTCGGCCCGCTTACGAATGTTGCGGAGCCGGCAACGAGCACATCATCATCATCATCATCATTATCACCAATAGCACTGAGCAAAATTTGCCCATGTTCTCTCCCGCCCTTTCCTCCCCCCTGGTCATTGGTGGTACGACTGCTCTAGGCTAACATCCTTCACACCGCACTGCTGCTTAGAAGACGATAAGCCCCCGAAGTGTTCGGATGCTGTTTGTCGATTTGAATTGCTCTAAAATAGCCAGACGATCTATCCTTAGACTACCACAATTCCATGGGCCACTGAATACGGATAATGAGATTAACAGAGGCATATGTCAAGGCGGCACTGCAAGGTGCTACGCCTGCGGCTGTGTGCCTGCTCGCCGCTTTGGCAATATTATCCGTCATTCTTTACCGGCTTTATTTCCATCCTCTCAAACATATTCCTGGCCCGCTATTAGCAAGGACATCGTCAATCTTCCTCTATGTGATCAGCTACCTGGGCCTCGAAGCCCGTATCCTTCGCCATTACCACAAAGTTTATGATACAAAAGTGTTACGAGTAGCACCAAACTCAGTTTCTGTGTCCGATGGCGCTTCTATTCACACTATTTATGTGGCTGGGGGTGGGTTTGCGAAAGATGCCAGGTACTCAAATTTCAACATGGGACCTGTAACTACCATTTTTTCGAGCCTGGACACCGATTATCGTGACTTGCGCGCCAAGGCTGTTGCGCCCCTTTTCTCAACATCTCGTCTTCGCAATGCTTCTTTACATGGAGGTGTTATCCATGAATGTGTCTCCGAGTTTGTCACCCAGCTCGCTAGTCTCAAAGCCGACTGCAAGACCAACCATGCCAAGTTGGATATCCTAGACCAGTGCGCCCGTCTCTCTCTGGACGTTGTGACTGGCTATCTGCTGAACGAGCCGTACGGTGGCCTGGCCGAGCACCAGCAACTTCCCACGGAGAAGCGGCTGAATGCCAAGCTCAGCATAAACCCATTCATATTTGCCATTGTGGGGTTTTCGCGCTTCTCGCTGCTTCCAAACTGGCTTTTCAAATTCATGTACTCTCTCTACAGCCGCTTTAGCTTCAGCGAGGAAGTGGGCAGATGTTTTGTCAGCATGGACTCGTTTGCGCGTCGTCTAGTCAGCCAGACTCTTGAAGTCGATCCCACCAAAAGGCAAGACTCGTACCAAACTCGACTTTTGGCAGCGGGAATTACACCTTCGGAGACCGAAGTTCAGTGTCAGGCCGTCGTATTCGCCGGTTCTGACTCCACAGCCGTTAAGTTGGCCACAATTCTGTTTCATTTGGTGCAGAATCAGGACTGCCTTCGCCGACTGAAGGAAGAACTCCAGGCGGCAGAGACTGAAGACGAAGCCGTAGCCCTGCAAGAACAGCCATACCTGCTTGCCGTTATCAAGGAAGGTTTGAGAGTGGGCATGGCTAATCCGACTCGGATGACGCGTGTTGTTCCCGCCAAGGGGATGCAAGTTGGAGAAGTCTACATCCCACCAGGTACCATTGTTGGTGTTGCTCCGTATATTGTGCACCATGATCCAGCTGTATTTCCAGATCCATTTGCATTCCGGCCTGAGAGATGGCTCGAGGCCGATAGGGACAATGGGTTGAAGAGACCCAATATGGACAGGAGTTTACTTATGTTTGGAGCGGGTTTGAGAGCTTGTATAGGAAGAAACCTGGCGCAGAAACAGTTGACAGAAACCATCAAGGCCGTGGTGAAAAGCAGTGTGCTTGAAGGCGCGCAGACTTGCCAAAAGCGCATTGAGCTTGTAGAGTGGTTTAACGCCGAAATTAAGGGGCATACGCTAGACATTGAGTGGCCTTGATACGTGTAGAATATATTACTGAAATCCCCCTACATAAATACATCATTGAATCACTGGGAACAGCCACTTAGGTGGGTGATAGTGTATCGTTCTACTTAGGCTTAGGGGTCAATAGCAGTTATACTATAACAAACGAGTTTTGTACAAGATGGATTGCAAAGCAAAGACTATCGAATACACAAGGCAGCATTTAGTGACTCTCAAAACAGTTTTATTTCATTACTTTTACTGTCAACTAAGCGAACTCCTGTATATCTAATAAATATAATAGAAACTTTTTTATATGCCTCTATATGAAAGTTTATTTTTTTCTCATGATAATAATACGGCTCTTGTAAATACTTCAGCCTTCAAATGAATATTATCCAAAAGCAATATATAAAGGAATGTTTAGTAATATCAATGACTACTTTAGGCTAAGTGACGCAGTTTCGTATTTAACCTGTGAGAAAACGGCAAGTCTTCCGGCATGACACGGCACAGAAATACTGCGCACAACGCGGTAATACGAAGAGAAAAAAAATGTTTTGCATGAGGCGCAGCATGTGAATGTTAAAACACTTTGGTGCTGACTACAAGGTAGGCAACTGCTACATTAACGGTGGGGCCGGGACTTTTGCATTAGATAAACTGCAGCAGAATGTCACTTTGGCATTGTAACGTCAAGGGCAGGGCTAGGGAGCATGACGTAGTAAATCGTGATTGGACTGATGGAAACATGGAACGGGAACAGGGATCAAATGATCAACTAACCAGAGTCTCTTCACTTTGAACTCAAGTATCACTGGTGTATCATATGTCATTTCCATCGTGATCCTCTACAACGTCTCGTGATGACGCTCACCGCCGGATTGATGCTAAAGATCCGCGGACCTAGGTAGATCTTGTGGTTCTAGAATCATCAAAGCTGTTACTAATACGAGGCGTGCATTACATTCGGGAGTTAGCAATCACATTATCTCCGCCGTGACTAGGAAGTCAGGCAATACACTGTTGGTGCGCTCATCCAACTTGGGCCGCAATGTGTCTGCACTACTGCAGCTAGCCCTGTTAACGCGGAAAGTACTGGCGTGTATATCTCAAGTAGTTGTATAGGATACAATTGAATGAACATCATTTCTTCCTTTGGCCTACACATTTGGTGTAAGCCGCGTTTATCTCAATAGGTCAACTTGTATCACCAACCCCGACCATTATCTCTCCACTGCATACGCTGATTTGTCAAATATCGCGAGTATTAATAACGAGTTCATGGAATGATTTGTAATAGATTCAACATCGAGATAATTGGTGCCTTCCAATTCCGCCACGGCCACATCCATGTTTGGTTACAAACAGGCGCGCTTAGACTGTTTCTTCTGAAGCCCCTGAATCTTGTCCTGTAGTATTGTACTTTCGAGCGCTATCTAGCAGACTGCTACCATCCCGCGTAGACTCATGCCAAAGATACAAGCTACTAGTGAAACTTTGATGGCATTGTCCAAAGTGACTAAATTTGAGTGTTGAATTTACTATATCGTCACTAATAAACAACTCCTATTCGGGTGTTCATTGTGTGTTTATGGCTTAACATGTTCTAGCTCTTTACAAAACAACCATCGAGTGGCTTTGCCCAGGTCCTTTCCTTCCCAATTGTTCAATCGATCTGGGTAAAGTGGCAATTTGCCACCCAGGGAGTCGTCGTGTGCGAGAAGAACGAAAATATTGCCGGCAGCGTCTAGTTCCTGAATCTTGGCGACAGTGTCCAAGGCTGCATCATGGTCAGGGAACAACGGCCCGCGTGCCACGTGGAAAAAGGGCTCTCGGAGGCTCTTCTTCCATTTACCCAGCTGTGTTAGCAGATCTCCTGGACAGCCGCCGTAGCTGCTTAGATGCTGTGATCCTGAAGACGTCGGCTGGGGAAGAGTAAGATACTGCGAGGGCCGCAGCACACCTGGGTGATGGCACGCGTCGGCACCCATGAAAACAAAGGACGGTGGATCGACAGTCGTGCGTGCCAGAGCACACATGTGCCCCGTTGCATGACCTGGGGCGTTGAGTAGGTAGAAAGATCCATCGCCGAAATAGTCGAACGCATCAAAGCGGCCAATTCGCAGCCCTGTGTTGTCGAAACTGATCTCGCGTACAACCCGGCCAGCAGCATCGCTGTCGAGCACGACACCGTCGGGGTTAGACGGGTAACCCGGCCATGAGCTTGCCTTGACGCCGGGCCCGACAATGAGCTGTGTGTTGGGTGGAAACCGTGACGGATCCCCCGCGTGGTCAAAGTGGCTATGAGACCAAACAATTGCCTCAATGTCAGAGCTACGAATGCCCAGGTCGCTGTCGTCGTCGTCAAGCAACGAGGCAATGTCCTTTTCGCCAGTTGACACTGTGGTAGTGGCCTTGACGAGCTTCACTATATTGGGCGCATAGTTCTCCCAGTCGGTGCGAACCCCGAGATCAAAGATGATGTGGCGGCTACCGTGAGACACAAGAAAGCAGTAAACGGGCGCATTGGGTCCCTCGAAGCCTTCTAAGATTGGCTCCCAGAATACCCCCGGCTTTAGGTAGAGGCGCGTGTTGCTGCGTATTGTCCATGTGCGATTAGATGCTTGTACAACTCAAGTCCAAAATCTTGACCAAGGGACAGAATTCACGTACGTATCGAGAACCCTGACATCGACGATACTCGAGGATGTTGGGACCTTGACATCAAGCGGAGACGAGGCGCCAGCCGGATGTGGCTGCTCGGAAGAGTCCATCTATGCGGGAAGGCCGTAGTTTCAGTAGGAGCTGATCAAGAGCAATGCTTATTGACGGTAGATGGAAAAATCGGCAGATGTGACGGGGTTAGGCGAAGAGGAGAGAAGCAAAGGTATTGTACTTTGCACGAGTGTCTTTCGAGAGTGGCCTGCTTGTCCTTTAGCATTAGCTCACATATTACCTAGAGTATCATCAGGCCAAGTTGGTAAATAATGCATGTATATGGACCGGGGCTCCTTAAAAGAGCAATAAGCAAGGGTCTGTTGTTCGTAAACATAATGAACCAGAGGAATATACATAAGATTACAAAGTTATGCTGAGAAATTATTTAAAAAAGGTTTATTATGTTTTTATAATTTTATTTATTATTAGCTAATATAAACAAATATTACTTATTACTTATTTTTATTATTTGAAATATCTTTATATATATATATAACAAAGTAAGGTATAAAATATATAAAAAATACTATTTAATATTAATGAGTAATTTTTAAAATTATTATTATAAAAGGCTCTTACAAAGACTAAGTAATACAAAGAAAACTTATATAATAGTATAGAATTCAGTACAGAGGTGGACGACCCGGGACCATGGTGCCGTTTCCCGCCCCCAAGTGTTCCATGCCTATCGCAGCCTCGTTGAAAATACATGCACCACGGACAAATCGGCATAACCGATCCTCTTGCTTACGCTGTGAGGCTGAGCAAACTACCAGGTATGTTGGCCACACACAAAGACAGTGGTTCTCGCCTAGTAGCGTATTGCACTACACCTGGAATCAGGCCCTTGATTTCTCTCACCCAGCTCATCCTTCAAGTCCTTGACTTTTCCCACCCGTCTCCTCCTCCATGTCCTTGGCTTTTCTCACCCATCTCATCCTTCAGATAACATGGCTGCCTCCCTGTTAGGAGTCAGCTTACAGGACAAGGTCAAGCCTCCTTTCAGCTGATCCTTTTCAGCTGAAAGGATGGGCAACCATCGTCGTTCAAAAAATAACTCGGGCTGGCAATACACACGATGATGACTATTAAAGGGGGTTGTCCGCTCGACATCAGTTCCTTTGGATCTGCAGCTTTGAGCGGCGTCTTTGTGTCATATACTACTTCATCGAGCATATTTTCCCTCGCTCTTCACTGTTAATCTTACATTATGGCCAAATCGAAAACTCTCGCCGTCCTGGCGGCCATCTCCAGATGTGGGCTCGTTATTGCAGCTCCTCTGGAGACTGCTCCGGGTCTTACTTTCGACTACGTCGTCGTTGGTGGCGGGCCTGGTGGATTGACTGTTGCCACTCGGCTGTCTGAGGACCCCAACGTCTCAGTTGCCATTATTGAAGCTGGTACTTGGTCTGAGTCAGTGACGGGTAACCAGAGCCAAGTCCCTGCGTACGACTTCTTCTACAATGGGAAATCAGCCAATGACACGAATCCCTTGGTTGAATGGGACTTTGTCACGTCGCCGCAGGCCGTATGTTACCCAACTGTCACCGCGTTACAGTAGCTGAGTTCTGAACTGACTGTTTTAGGGGATCAATGGACAATCCGTCCACTATACCCGCGCAAAGTCGGTAAGCAAAACTCCACCAAGACATTCACATTGTTGGAGTTTGTGAGAAGAGAGCTAACAAACAATGTGTCAGCTCGGAGGGTGCACGAACCTGAACTACATGGGCTACACGCAGACTGCCAAGGGGGCCCTTCAAAAGTGGGCAGACACCGTGGGAGATTCGTCATACGCCTGGGAAACGGCATCGAAATACTACAAGAAGAGTCTGAACTTTACCGGGGCGATCGAAAATCGTGATCTGAGAAATGTCACGACATCTGAATCCCCTGGCTCAATCTCTGTCGACGGACCTTTGCACGTATCATATGCTTCATGGGCGCAAAGCTTCAGCACATGGGTGGCCTTGGCCATGGATTCGGAGGGTATCCCCTCAACCGACGCCTTTATCAACGGCAACTTGAACGGTTCTTCGTGGCTGACATCGACAATCAACCCCACCAATGGCCACAGAGAGTCGGCGGCGACGGCTTATCTCCAGCCCGTGTTGAGTCGCCAAAACCTGAAGGTCTTTGACCTCACCCTTGGCGAGCGAATCCTCTTCGACGCCAACAAGACCGCAGTAGGTGTTCAAGTCACCACAGGAAACCAATCATATACTCTGAATGCGAAACGAGAGGTCATTCTATCCGGTGGGACGTTCATGTCGCCGCAATTGCTGCAAGTATCAGGCGTCGGGCCAGCGGACCTGCTAAAGAAGCACAACATTCCCGTTGTGGCAGACCGACCAGGCGTTGGTCAGAACATGGGCGATCACGTCTTTTTCGGCATTGCGTATCGTGTTAACCTCGAAACTGCGACCTCGCTAGAGGACCCTGCCACCATGCTGCAAGCCGAGGATCAGTTCAACCGCGACGGTACTGGGCCACTATCCAGCCCCGGAGGTGACTACGCTGGATACGAAAAGATCCCACAATCTCTGCGCAGCTCGTTCTCAGCCGCGACTCTCGAGGAACTAGCTGAAGTTCCTGCCGACTGGCCCGAGATGCAGTACCTGACCCTGCCTACCTTTGTCGGAGATTTCGAATCAGCCACTGCTGCTTCTCCGGATGATGGCTTCAAGTATGCAACTCTACTGGCAACCTTGATCGCTCCATCTTCGCTGGGCAACGTGACCATTGCTTCACCGAACATGTCTGATAAGCCGATCATCAACCCCAACTGGCTGACAACGCAGCGGGACATCGAGCTGGTTGTTGCTGGATTCAAGCGCATACGACAAATTTTGGAGGCCCCTGTTATGGGCAACATTACCATTGGCCCAGAATACTACCCAGGTTCCGCGGTACAGACTGACGATGAGATTCACGCTCAAGTCCAGACCAGTTTCAATACTATGTATCACGCCAGCGCTTCATGCAGGATGGGCAAGTCTAGCGACCCGGACGCAGTGGTGGATACCCACGCCCGTGTGTACGGGGTGAAGAACTGTGAGTATTGTCATTTAAAGCTTGAGATTATTTAACACTGACCGTGTGGAATATTTGCAGTGCGCGTTGTTGATGCCTCGGCTTTCCCATTCGTCCTTCCGGGACTCCCGCAAGCCTCAGTCTGTAAGTGTCGACATCCTCAATGAATCCAGCGCAGGACCCTTAGCTAATCTTGTCACAGATATGTTGGCTGAGAAGATTGCTGATGACATCAAGAACGGCAACTGAGAGGAGTCTGAGTTGGCGGCTTCGGCGTCTCTTTTGTCCCCTTCGTATATTTGCCTAATATTTATGTAGCATTACTTCATCTTTAGATATGTGACGTAGAGTAATATGAAGATTCAGATCACTTGTAGTATGCGCTGTTTAATATTCTTGCAGTGACACCTGGTTGATGTGAGGATTGTGAAACTCTCAAGTATTTTCGTTTTGACATGTACCAATCAATCGCCACTTTGTCGAGTCGCGCTATTCGGCGTGATGCGACTTTGATAGAATGTATAGTTGATCCAATTCAGGGAAAAGGAAAGGGGAGAAACGGAAGCTGACCAGATACGGTTCAGATCCAATGGTTTTTAGGTGAGGATATGGGAGAACTCGAGATTCACGATCTTGAGTTGGAAAGAAATAGCCTCAACACTTAGATTGTCAATCTTTACGAGTTAGAGAGGTTCAAGAGCAGTAGTAGCGACATTGGACACAAAGCCATCATGTATTTCTATGCTAGTACACGATTTCATAGACTATAGCCTCCTACATTCTGGTGACCTTCATATGCTCTCACCAGAAAATGATGGGACCTCATATATGCGTCCAATACGCTCCATCAGTACTTATTGTCGTGGTGCTACAATCTCTCTGTGTATATCGTGAAAGCAACCACGAGGAGACGCCCACTATCGGCGGCTACGCCTCCAAGTCAACCTGATTCAGAGGCTTTATATAGACGTTGGCTGGTTTGCATTCGGGAATTTCATGGCATTTGTACGGCCGATCAGGAACGACTTGCCAGTGACGTTGGGGTCCGCCGGGATGAAGTTGTGCGGGAAACCAGGGTTGAAGGGGTGGACGCTCTCGAGGTATTCGATTTGCGCTGGGGTAAGTTTGATGCTCAGCGCTTGGATGTTGTCCTGGAGGTGTTGGACTTTGCGGCCACCAACAATTGGGAACACGTTAGACGCCTTGGACAAGACGTACGCAAGCGCGATAGACGTGACCGACTCGGTGCCATGCTCGGCAGCAACTTTAGCCAGCGCCTCGCTTACCTTGACCTCGTCCGGATTCTGGTGGGCAGGCTTTCCTGCGAAGCTGCGAAGCGCCTCACCCGACTTCTGGCGTCGCTCAAGCTCGGCCTTGGACTGGAACTTACCGCCACTAAGGACGTCCCATCTATTTTGAGGAGCCGATGCGTTAGCCACAAGTCATCCACTGTTCTTATCTTTACAGGGTTCGAAGGGGACACTCACGGTGCAAGCGCCATGCCGAATTGGCGAGCCATGGGAATAATATCCCGCTCGAAGTCTCGGTGCAATAGGTTCCAGCGGCCCTGATAGATACTGAAAGGTGTCTTTCCGTGGTCGATGGCGTAGGTGTTTGCAGCAGCAACTATCCAAGCAGGGGTATCCGATGCGCCAAGATATAAAACTTTGCCTTGCTGAACAAGAACGTGAAGAGAATCCATGAGTTCTTTGATGGATGTGGTGTAGTCCCAGTAGTGAACGTAGTAAATGTCTAATACGTAGTGAATATAAGCTCCGGTTTCTCATGATGGTTACGGACAGGATTCGGACGGTCAAACTACTTACCAATATAATCAGTCTGCAATTTCTTCAGCGAATCACGCACACTGACGTGAATACTGTGGCGAGAGTTGCCGGCGAAGTTGGCAGATGGGACTCCAGTGCCTTGAGCGTGGCTGCGATAGTCCATGCTGAATTTGGTTGCCAGGACCACAGAATCGCGATTCTTACGGGCTGCCAGCCATTCACCGATCCACGTCTCAGACTGTTCGTTCTGGTAGTTATTTGCAGTGTCGATGAAGTTACCACCGGCCGCGTAGAAGGCATCGAGAAGCTTGAAGGCGGCGTCCTTGTCCATAGAGCCCATCATGCCAGCCCAGGCGTCGCCAATGGACATGCCGCCTAGCTGCAATGGGGAGACTCGGACGCCTGCGGCAGAAGAGAGGACGCGGAGGCGGCCGAGCTCGGTGGGAGGGGTTGGTTCAGCCATGATTGAAAGTTGTTGTGACGGTGGTGGTGATGATGCTGGTGAAGAACAAAGCGACTTCTTGCTGTTGCCAACCGAAAAGACTGATGTCTCGTGTGACTGGAGAATCCGTTGAGATAACCAAGATGGGAAAGGGAACGGTAAATATTCGTTCTTATCCTTGAGTCTTGAAGAATGAGTTGCTTCTTCAAGAAGGAATCTGAGTTGGAAGCCACTAAACAAGATGATATATATAGCTTTTGCAAGAGTTAGTATGTAAGGCGTGGATAATACAGACGGCCTTATGAATTAACTCCGACTGATAGATGGACAGCCAATGTAACAAACGAGTCATAGTGTGGTATTTGGAGGGTTGTATACATTGTGGGTACATGTGATAACGCACTCCGTGATGTAATGCAAAAGGGTTGTCACAAGATCAATGCTATAACGCAACCTTCTGTAGTATTTTAAGATTATTATCATGACCTAGCTCTTATAGTTGCAACAATAGGCCTATAGGGTAGGCGCCGCTAAATTAACTATTAGCTAGTAGACTAATAATAATACACTTACTTAACTTTTTTAATAAGTAATTATTACAACCTAATTTAATATAAGTATATACTTTAGATAAAGTATAGACTATAGAAGTAATTAGAAAAGGGTTACTTATTTAGTATATTTTTAATAAATTACTACTATAATTTATTATAATTTAAGGAATTTCTAATTTAATAGTAATTTAAAAAAATAACTTAATATATAAAATTTTATTTTTTATATTTTTTAAATAACTTAAATAAATAATTATTAATAAAATATTGAAATTAAATATAAATTAAATTTTTATTATATTTTACTTACTTTATAATTATATTTACTTAAAGTTATATAATAGATTAGTTTATATTAAATAATATAAGTATTATAACTTAGTTTTTTTAGTTATAATAATAGGCCTATAGGATAAGTACCACTAGATTAACTATTGGCTAATAAACTAATAGTAATATATTTATTTAACTTTTTCAATAAGTAATATAAGTAGTATTTTATTTAGTTTATTTAATAAGTTATATAAGCTTAAATTTAATTAACTAAGTATATAAGTTTACTTTATATTACTTATTAAATTACTTAAATAGTTAGTTATTATTAATATAATAGTATTTAAATTAAATACTTAAATACTTTATTTTATAATTAATAATATTTTTATTTTTATTATTAATAAATATATTAAAATTAAGAATTAAAATTTTAAAAATTAATTTTATTTAAAATATAATAATTTATATTATTTAAAGGTATTTAATATTTTTTTTAAATAAAAGTTATTAATATATAATATCTTAACTTAATACTTTAATAATATAAAGTAAATTCCTAAAGTAATAAACTATAGTTAATTAATTTATATTAGTAAAAAAAATAAAAAATAGTTTTAAATAAATATAATTATAAAATAAGTAAAATATAATAAAATTTTAATTTATATTTAATTTTAATACTTTATTAATAACTATTTATTTAAGTTATTTAAAAAATATAAAAAATAAAATCTTATATATTTAATTATTCTTTTAAATTACTATTAAATTATAGTTTTATTAAATTATAATAAATTATAATAGTAATTTATTAAGGATATATTATATAAGTAATCCTTCTTTAATTAGTTCCTTAGTCTATACTTTATCTAGAGTACAGACTAATACTGGATTAGGTTGTAATAGTTATTTTATTTAATAATTAATTAAATAAAGTAAGGGTTTTTAGTAATTAAGTATCTAAAAGGTAAAGTACCTATAGATATAAAAGGGAAGCTTACTAAGTAGATAATTATAAAAGGCTAATGTTTAATAAATTTTGACCTTGTTATATAAATCAACTGGGAATAATAGACAAATTGTAAAGTAAACTAAGTAGACTAATTTTACAAACGCCCTTAGTACAAACGCCCTTACACGCCCTTGTTTATAACCATGTAGACCTCGTAATATCCGACTTACTCCAATTAAATGCCTGCGTCAGTGCTGTTTTCAGAGTCGAAAACACAGTCATTAACATTTACACGCATTGAACGGTTTTCTAGCATTTGGAGAACTTTGTGACAATGCATAGTGTACTCATCCTGAGAGGCAGAGAAGATGAGAATAATATTGTTGACCGATAGGCAGAACGTCTGGTCAACATCTTTGGTTGCGTCGAGTGCCGCTTTAACCTCTTGGTGCGAGTGCCTAGTTCCCAGGCGAGTAAAAATGGTAGCTTTACAAACTTTATCGAAAGCTGTTGGGTGGGCTGGCGACCATATGGCGACATTTGTCTCGGCATGGGCACTTGTCGAGCTGCGACCAACAGTTCCGTCTTCAGCAATCCTAAATCCTATCGAGTTCGAAATCATATCCGAGTCGAACCCGAGCCCAAGCTGTTGGTCAGCTGCATCAAAAAACTCATTCATCTCGTTCATACCATCCGCTGCAGCTTGCATCAGCTCATAATCCATGCCAACAGCAGCTCCAAGTATATATCCAACCAAAAAGGGCAACTGGTTTTCACGCTCTATGTATTTTGACCCATATCTCTCGCACATTAGAGCGTCGCAGTGCTCTTTAACCCGCCTCAGAAGCTGCCAGCATAAGCGATGTAACAGCAAGTAAGAAAACTGAAGTTCAAGAGATTCGTTTTGCAGACTCAACATAAGCTCCCTGACCAAGCTCTCCGGCCGCAGGGAATCGGCACTAATAGGTTTCCTCTGATGCTGCTCGCGCCTGCGTCTAAGTTCTTCAGCATCCGGGATTAAATGGAACTGAAGAATATCTTCCTCTTCTAACCTCACTTGCTGATACTCGCTTGAAGAGCAGATGCCATCTATCTGCTTAGGTGTCCAGTCCACACGTTCTGCTTCCCCAGCATATCTGCTTTTAAATTTTAAAGATACCGGAATGCGATCTTTTATCTTTCCAGCCTCCGCACCTGATCCAAAGCTACTAGATCTCCGTTGATCTTGAATTGGTTTCTTAAATAAAGCCTCGTCCATACCCAGCCGGAGACAGAATTCCTGTAAGTATCTTTCTTTGTTCTGTGGCCAGCCTGCTACGTAGAAGCTTTCCTCACGTAACAGAATTTGGGCCACGTCCAACCCATTCCATCGTCTCTTTAGAAGTTTCTCATTGCGCAGTGCGTTGTATAAGTGGGCGGTGTAGATAGTAGACCCCCAGGCATCTGTGACAGAGATCCCCGCATTGTGAAATCGAAGCTGGAAGTGAAAGAGGATCAAACCTGAAAGCACAGGCGAGCGTCTGAGGATATGATGTCGCTTCGTGCATGACGAAATGGGACGTCCAGCCTGCTGAAGGAGTTTGACTTTCGCTTTGTAAACAGGATCGCCATCAATCCACCTCATATTCTTCCGCAGCTCTCGAATAATTGTATCGTTAGATGCGGGCCATCCTCCAATCTTAAGATTCGTATGGAAATTCAGGTGTTTCTCAAGCTCACTGTTCATTCTTGTGACCTGACGTAGTACCTGCTCGGAAGAGAGAGCCGCTTGATCGCGAAGGATATGATGGATATCTAAGAAGACCTGAGCGGCAAAAATGAGATAGAAAGGTACCGCCCCTGTCTTACTCAGTTCAACCATGCCACACAGAAAAACATCCTTCGCTGGGTAGTCAGGGATGCGCCGAGCGACTGTGATGAGTTCGGTGAAGAATTCCAGTAATAGAATTCTATCCTCGGTGAATTTCTGCCTCCCAGTTTTAAGATCCCTGTTGCTAGTTGGGTCGTAGCTACCGAACGTTCCATCTACGTAGATGGGGACATCTGATTGAACGAGAGTTCCAGCAAAACTATGCAGCATCCTGAAGACATTCATATAAACCTCATCGGCAATTTCGTACAAATCGTAGTTGAAATTATCCTCTTCTGATAGATACACTTCGTTTTCCTGATATCCTTTAAGGAGGCAGCGGTAGCGAAAGAAACTGTGAATCATCCCTGGAAATCCATTATGATCTTTGAACAGTGGGGTAACTTCCTCTGTGGCGTTGCGTGCAAGGTCGATGGCAGTATCGGTAGCCACAGCCGCTCCGGAAAGGGTGAAAAGGCCTTTCTTGTAGTTTTCCCATATCCATCGAATGCGTGATCTAATGTCTTGTAGATCGTTCATCATCATTGTATAGGCAACAATAGCGTTTTCGAAGGATGTCTGTGGTTCTGCCATGTACACCGCCTCGTCACCTGCCAGGATTTGGCGGCTTTGCATACCGAGAGTATCCAAAAGACTTGGAGAAGCCTCGCTTACTGCAAGAGCGTCGAAGACTGACTCTACTCCATTCAGCGCTTCTCCTGGGCCCTCTGTAGCCGCAGACGTTGGTGGAGGTAAGCGTGTACAAGGCTTCAGCGTATCTCGCACCTCCTCTAAAACTTTAATAAAGTGTTGATGTTTCACATTTTCTTGGGCAGTAGTTTGGCCTCCATAATCGTTCAACTGCTGGCCATGATGGGTTCTCGCTTCTATGATCCGATTTAGAATGCTCATAATGAGACCAGGAACTTGTATCCCGGAATTCGCTCGACTTGCAATGAAAGCCGCCAGTGGAACAAAATCCTTGATGGCCAAGGTGTACGTATGCGTCTTCTGTGTTTGCACAGACTGGCCAATGCTTCTATTTTTCGCCTTTGTCCTTGCCTTTCCTTTCAGACGCTTTGAGCTAGCCTTCGCCATATCGACAACCTCTGATAATGCGTCAGGATAGCCATGTGCCTTAGCTGTCTGTGTTAACCATGTCGCTACATAATCTGTGTCTTGTTTATACAGTCTGTATGTGCTGACAAGTGCAGGAGGTAACATCTTTAAATATAGAAGTTAGGAATTTTGCTATGAGCTCTTAAGTGTAGTACGAGAAAAATCAAGCCTGCTAGATGACTCTACGCAGAGGGTTCACCAGGCTGCTGCTACCCCGCATCATACAGTGGTATCACGACCCGACTCTTGCCGACTCTTATGGTCGCAGCAATGGGCCTACAGGGGAGGTGGTCACGGAACAACCTAGTTCCGCCGAACCAATCAGGGTCAGGACTCACTCTCAAAGTGAGTTGCAGTGAGCGTACTTCTTAAACAGGCAGCGGCTCACTTTTAGAAAGAGAGCCCTAGTGAGCTTTACCTTATATATATAGCTTCTTTACGCTAGGCTGAATTCTCGGGCAGTATGTATAGTGTCACTAACGATAGGTTAGGTAAAGCAGACCTCATTAAAGTTGCCTAGACTTAATGGACATGAAGAAGAAGGGGCGGCCGAATAGTTATGAGTTTAAACACTCACTCGTTGCGCTCAGCTTTGACCTGCCTAAACCCGGCTACTATAGAGAACTAGGAAACTACGGCACAGTACGTACCGCCGGACCGGTGAGACTCTTACAGCTGCCCAGTTAACCGCCTTATCGTCTACCTCGACCAATTTCGAGTATGCGCCGCAAAGCTCATTGCCCAACGAGATCCGTGTGAGGAAGCTATTAAAGTAGTTAATATGTTTGACTACGACCAGGATGGTATTATTTCAGTCGAAGCTATTGAGCAACTAGCTCAGGAAATCACGGATGAACGTACAATGCCAAAAGAAGAGATTGACAATATGATAGATTTTCTCGATCACAATGGCAAAGGCGGAGTAAATCTCGAAGAGTTTATATAGATGATTGATGAGACTAGATATTACGTAAAGCAACAAAGACATACTTTTAAAGTATATAATACTGTAACATGTAGGTCGCGAATATGGAGTGTTGCATGGCATTCTCTTTTAGGACCCCAATGCTAGAAAAAGTAGATCCGTTTTCACCTCATCGATTATCGCAAGCTTGAGCAAGCCTGTTGACGAGACACTTGAAAGTCTATTCCGTACTATTGACGTTGTCTCTCATTGCATTAGGTTTATGTTGACCAGCCGAAAAGTCATTTTGCGGCCGAATCCTCTTTAATGCTACTTGTAAGAGAATAGGCTCATAGAATCGACGAGCGACTTTGAGCCGCAATGGGATGGAGCTAGGCATACTGTGGTTGACACCTTTATAGCGATAACGTTCGGTATGCGTATAATCTTATGGATTATCTTTCGCATACTAGTCGCAGATCGACTAGCAGCAAATGGTTTGTTCGCGACACTTTAATCCAACAATCAATATTGGATGCTGAAGAAAAGTTAGTTGTGCTTGTAGGGAAAAAAAAATTAAAGTGACTGAGTATTTGCGATTGAGCAGGTGATGCAGATTGCCTATAAGTCTTTTTTTTCCAGCAGGTGCTTACATTACCTACTTAAATCAAGCGAGAGCTTTTCCCAAAATCCAATGAAATAAAGACATAGCTCAGCCATAAAAGGCATGCGTGGCATCATGGGGCTTCATGTCAAATTATTAGATGCTATGCTGTTCAGTCAACCTACAGGTCGTCCTCTCTGTGACCATAATTCTTTCGCGTCCCAGATACACTTGGGCGGCCTACAAACGCAGCCGTGATGCCAGGCTGTGATGGAGACTGCTGAATCCCATCGATTACTCAATTGCATCCTATTAGATTATCAGGCTGCGGGTGGCCTACGACATCAAGCCTGCAAATTTTGCAGGCTTCCTATGCAAGCCTCTAGTCTTCGCCCGACAAACATGCAGGGGGTTACATGGGTTGGTCAACGTTTGGTTACTGATACGAAGTACAAGGATCTGCAGTAGAATCACATGTCCCAGCCTCCAGATGCAGCAGCATCGCTGAGTCAGTAACAAAGAGCCGGTTGCAGCCTGCACACTTTACGTTCTTCTCAGCATGGATAATCTTATGCTGTGCGGCATACGTCAGCGTGTCGTAGTTTCACGCAATGCGGGAGAAGACGAAAACAAACCATTTCCCGATTCTTCAAGGTGCGAAAGTAATGCCGACAAATGATACACATATTGTGCTCGTCCACGGCATCTTGATCTAGTTGTCTGGAGTTCTTGAAGGGCCGATCGCAATACGTGCAGATACGATTCTTAGTTTCCAAGTGATGTTCAACTCATTCTGTGTCTCAATATCCAAAGCTTTGGGAGCAAATATGGCAAAAGACAACAAATGCCCTGCCGGGGTGGAATGTCAGGGCATTTGAAGGCTTAGCGTATAATTTTGGCGCCAATGCTAGAAAGTTGAAATCATTGCTGGGCATCGCTAAGCTAGGCAGCCTGATGCGGGCACAACAATTCGCGGCTCCAAATCACGTGCTTGCATCAAGCATTCCACATTCGAATATGCCATTCGAATCACAGTACCAGGTGTGTTGACCAACTGTTGGGGCCCTCCTGTATCTTAGTCAGCGCTGGTGTCTCTGATATCCAGCCGGGGTTGCACAGATTATCGTGTAAATGAACGGGCCCGCTTCGCGTTTGTCTAAACGCGATCTGAACTGGGGGAGTAAAAGCGGAGACGTCGCTAGTGATTTACCCAGTACCCCGCACAATGATCCGCAGCAGGGATCAACAAAGACCAAGCGCTGTGAGGTTGAACGATGACGGACCATGTGCTTGCAAGAAGTACGACTTAAACAATGCCAATATGATCACTTGGCCATTTGACCGTTTGACGCGGTCGAAATTATCAGTCGCCATGAGTCGATTCATTTCTAAGAAAGGCAAAGGGCTCGAGTAGCACAGTGCACAGAGTTAGGATACACGAAAACGTCTTTTATTGGTCATTTTGTGATATGCGTATAACCCCGACCTGCCACATATCCGCAAATGAGCCGGTCAGTCTGATATCTATTCATCCTACCGGCTTACTCCAACGAAATGCATGAACTCGTTTCGCGTCTTACTCTTGCGCTCGAAACAACCCAACATGCAGCTTGTCAGGGTTGTCGTATTAGTTTTCTCCACGCCACGCATTACCATGCACAGGTGGCTAGACTCCATAATGACGGCAACACCTTGAGGTTTCAAAATCTTCATAATGGCACGAGCAACCTGCTTGGTAAGGCGCTCCTGGATCTGTAAGCGATGAGCGAATACCTCGGCAATTCGAGGAAGCTTCGAGAGGCCGATAACGGTATTGGAGGGGATATAACCAATGTGCATCTAGAAGAGATAATTAGCCGGCATACCCCAGCTTTGAGTGTAGGAAGAACTTTCCTTTCCTGTAAAGGGCACAAGGTGGTGCTCGCAAAGGCTGAATATGTCAATATCTTTGACAATGACCATCTCGTTATGGCCCTCCTGGAATAGCGCGTTATTCACAATCTCTTCCACATTGACATGGTAGCCCTGGGTCAGGAACAGCAACGCCTTGGCATAACGTGAAGGCGTATCCAGCAGGCCACTACGACTTGGATCCTCGCCGATGCACTCTAACAAAGTTCGCACAGCACCTTGCATCTTTTCTAGGCGTAAGGCGGCCTGTTCCTGATTCTCTCCTCGGCGGGTTCTAGTCTCGATTGCTGGGAAATACAAATGTGAGTTTCGATACAAAGAAACTCGTACCGAGCCGCAAGAGTACTCGGTAAAAGAGCAAGATTATAGTAACCTACAAAGACCATCAAAACCGGACAATGGGCCGGACGATTTCGTTTCTATGCCATCCTCGGAGACGAGAACTTTCTCAATGGATGAGTCGTCTCGGGTATCACCGACGGCATTTCGCCGCGACTTCTTGTATAGATCGGGGGCACTCAAAATTGTACTATCAACGGGAACCCCGATGCTGCTGAGCTTGTGTTTCTTCCGTCTTTTGCTCTCATCTTGCGTTAAATCATAGCTGGTCGGGGAGACAGTAGCAGTGTTACGGCCCCGCTTCTTAGAGAGGGCGCTAACGTTTTTGGGATTAGCCATGTTAACCGCTACAGACCGGCAGGAACAGAAGCAAGAAGTAAGATATTTAAGGAAAGATACTGTATGCTGTCGCAATTGGACCTGAAAGTCCGAGCGACCTGAAAAGGCTCGAAAACAAAGACCAAAGGAATCTGATCCTGCAAAAGGGGTGCTTCTCAACTAAATATATGGATAAATGAACTGGGCGATAATATACCATTTTGATCTTATCGCCTAGAGCACATTAACAACCATAATATCTCTCCTTTCGCCCTAGCAACCTTTGAAGCCGACCGATACATGTACCATTTTTTATGCATTATAGACAGATTACAGTCATCCAAGCCGATAGAACGGCTAGGCTCTGGCTCGACAACCCCCCTCTTTGAAATGGTCTTTTTGTTGTCTTTATGCGGGAGGCCGGCCACTATAAGCGGGAGGCCAGCCACTAATTGTCCTGCATGACACCACAAAACTCCTATGAGCGTTGTCCACTTGGGGGAAGGTGCTGCCTGCTTAGGGGTTATAGGTATAGCTTGGTACATGATTGTGATGCTTTCATCTGGATGGACGCGATGAAATGTGGAATGTCGAATACTCTAGAGCTAATGCTCTTTGCGGCTCTGGGTGTAGGCTTGAATTTTAGCAGCCTTCACTATCATATGGTCACTCGATTCACAAAGATTTGACTCTAGTTACCACATGCTTTTGGGGCTTGACGGCGGTTGGCGGCCGCCTTTGCATTGAGTGCATTGTTCCCCTTCAGGTGGAAATGGATTTCAATTTCGTATTACGTACAACCTATCGATATTGTGCATGATACATGCATACATGTATTGAGTTTTTGTCATGCAACGCGCGTCTCGCCCCCCCCATATTTTCAATACATATAATCTCTCATCAATAGCCTAACGAATCCCACTTGATATTGCTCGCACAACAGGATTCCCGCAGTACATGATGGGCCATGCGAGAGGCCGGCCAAAACAGGTTTATCCGCAAAAGGCGAATCAATGAACTCTTTGACACACCTCGCGGCAAACGTGGTCTTCGTTGATAGGGTGAGCTAAAAACCCTTTTGCATAATGAAATAGCTGACGTGGCCATGCATTAACATCGTCGAGATAGCATAACGCGCGCGCGTACATCAAAGTTCCACCCACTATCTAATGAGGATTTGATCATCTCAATAATTCCTGTGAGCGAATATTTCACTGATAAGAGAGAGTATGAAAATAAAAATAATAGTGCTTTGACCGGTTAATCAAAGGTCGAGAAATTATCCTCGATAAATGTAAGATTCCGACCCTTCTAATACACCCAACGTCGGGGCCGATAAGAAGCGGCAACAGCCCCGTAGGCACGCAATTCAGCTTAATCTAATCATCATCCATACGCAAACGTACTATATTATCTCTACTAGTACGAAAGCGTGCTCCTATCAAGCTGGTATGGCCACTCTCGACACCCTGAAGCAAACGCTAAGGCAGACGGCGACGGCGACAGCATCGTACGCAACGCAGCCGTTGTCGCAGCTGCAGTACAGCGCCGGTTTCGACGTCTTGGTGCAGGGCTCGGGATGGATGACATACCAGGAGTTCATTGTCCCTCAACTCTCTTCGCTTCTAGACCGTTTATTCAGCTCGCGTGTTCATATCTCGGTGCTAGAAGTCGGACCCGGCCCAAAGAGCGTTCTTGCATACTTGCCATATCACGTCAGGAGCAGGATCATGAGATATGTTGCATTCGAGCCTAACGACTTGTTTGCCGTGAGACTAGATGAATGGCTTCACCCTAACTCAGGAACAGAGCGTCCCCTGCCATGTCTGGAACGTCACCCTGATATTCATCGGATCCCATTCGCACCGGACAACGACGACAAAAACGCAAGGAGCGGTACCAGCATCGGAACAAGTGATGATGGGAAGTTTGATGTCGTCTTATTCTGCCATAGCATGTACGGCATGAAACCTAAGCGCAGATTTATCGAAGACGCACTGAAATTACTTTGCAAACACCCAAAAGGCGGAATAGTGGTGGTATTTCATCGTGATGGCGACCTCAACTTTGACGGCTTGGTGTGTAATCACACGGCTTCTTTCCCTACCGGGATCGTTCGGATAGCAACCGACGACGAGACATTGGACCGATTTACTTCTTTCATCGCGGGCTTTACCCTCCAAGATGAGAAAATGAACGAAGCTATCCGAGGCAAATGGCGTGAGCTGTGCCACGTACTGGGTCGTCGTGAAGAAGCATACCCCGACCATCTCTTGTTCAGTTCGCCCAACGTCATGGCAACTTTTACTAAACATGCAACCGCATTGCCTGACTTGACGGCGCATGTGCCCTTAGTGACGAAAAGCAGGAGAATTAAAAACCACGAGGCCCGCTTCCACCGTCCCGCATCGATTGTAAGGCCAACAGAAATCGAGCACATCCAGAAGTGCGTGAAATGGGCCCTTAGAGAGAATGTTGGCCTAACCGTCATTGGTGGGAGCCATAGCGGCCATTGTCTTTGGCCTAACGTCGTTGCCATCGACATGAGTGCTTTTAATCAAGTACACATGGTCACAGCTGAGGCGGAGGGGGGAGAATTGAATTTCGATTCTACTACCCTGGTTGTCGCGGAGGCTGGTTGTAATACCGGAGACATTGTCCGCAAGACTATGGTGGCAGGCAAGACAGTACCTCTGGGAGCTCGCCCAAGTGTAGGCTCAGGGTTATGGCTGCAAGGCGGCGTTGGACACCTGGCTAGACTGCATGGGCTCGCGTGCGACGCTATAGTGGGTGCTGTGATGGTCAGCGTTGCCTCTGGTCAGGTTCTGTACGTCGGCCACGTACCAAGTAAATATCGACCGGCCGGTGCCGTGCAGTCAGAAATTGAGGCCGATCTATTATGGGCTCTGAAAGGCGCAGGGACTAATTTTGGCATCGTTGTCAGCGTTGTCTTTGAAACTCATGCAGCCCGGAAATATTTGGTTCGAAGCTGGAGTATCCCGTTGAAAGACGATCGTGACACACGGCTTAAGCTTCAGGACTTCGATCAATGTGCCAGAACTCTCCCTCGACACAGTTCCGCGGATGCATATTTATTTTCAGATGACTCACAGATGCACCTTGGCGTGACAGTGATCGAATCTACTACGACTCAACTTCCTTCCAAACCACCTAGGCTTACAAGTACGATGTTGGGGCCGGAAGATACCTTCAAGACCGTTGACGGCGTCGGTCTGTTCGAAACTGAGATGTACATATCCGGGATGCACGGCGGACACAGTAAGGGTAAAACCTCTTCATTCAAGCGGTGTTTGTTCTTAAAACACATCGGGGCCAGTAACATCGCAAACGCCTTAGCAGCAGCTATAGAGGTTCGTCCTTCTCCCCTCTGTTATCTTCATCTGCTGCAAGGAGGTGGAGCTGTCGGCGATGTGGCGAATAATGCTACAGCTTTCGGCTGTCGAGACTGGGACTTTGCCTGCGTAATAACCGCTGTATGGCCTCGTAATGAGAGCGGAACTAAGGCTACTCAGGCTGCTATACAATGGGTGTATAGCGTCGCCAGGAACTTGTTGCCCTTAAGCAGCGGAGTTTACGGTGCCGACCTTGGGCCAGACCCTAGAGACGCCGCGCTGGCAGCTAAGGCTTTCGGGCCAAACGGACCGCGCCTGGCCCAGCTAAAACATAGCTTGGACGTGCAAAACGTGCTGGCTTACGCCTGTCCGCTCTCGAAACTGCCGAAGAAACAGAAGCTCATTATACTTGTTACGGGAGAAAGCGGCGTCGGCAAGGACTACTGCGCCGACGTTTGGGTCCCTATGCTCGCTAGATCTGCCGACCAACCCCGCGACGTACACAAGGCCAGTATCAGCGATGCCATCAAGCGAGAATATGCAGCAGCTACCGGCGCTGACTTGGATGGTCTGTTAGGGGATCGGACTTACAAGGAACAACACCGGCCGGCTTTGACGGCATTCTTCGAAGAACAGATGCGACAACAATCTTTCCTTCTAGAAAAGCAATTTCTGAATGTGGTGTCTGGAGCCGCAGATGCGGATGTGCTGGTGATCACTGGGATGAGAGATGAGGCGCCTACTGCGACCTTGTCGCATCTAGTTCCGAATAGCAGATTACTCGACATTCGTGTCACAGCTAGCGAAAAGACGCGGCAGACTCGCCGGAAACGCCAAGCGAGCGACAATGATCGACACGATAATCATGATTGCGAGGATGACAATAGTAGCGACAACGGCAGCAACTGTAAGTCGAATTCGACGACATTGGACTACTGCCCCAGCCTCGTCTTTGGCAATGAAGCAACAGGAGATGAGGTGGTAAGGAGGTTTGCCGATACGTACCTGCTTCCCTTCCTCCATGGGGACCTGGAGCGACTGGCTAGTATGGTGCTCCCTGTGCCCGACTTCCCACGCCCAGGCATCGAGTTCCGCCATGTGCTCAACATCGCCCAACAGCGAGGCGGGTTAGCTTTGTGCACTTCCCTACTACAAACTTGCTTCGTAGATGACTGGGATAACATCGGTATGGTCGCCTGTTGCGAAGCGGGAGGCTTCGTGTATGCATCGGCATTGGCTCAGCAAGTTGGCGTCCCCTTGGCGCTAATCCGCGAAGCCGGCAAGCTTCCCCCACCTACCGTTTCCGTCAACAAGCCTTCATCACACATCTCATCTTCAGAACCTAACAGTTCAAAAGGGAAGAGGATTGAGATGAGCCTGGACTTGATTCCAAGGGGCGCATCAGTGGTGGTGGTGGACGACGTACTTGCCACAGGAAGGACGCTTTATGCAATACTTCAACTTTTAGCTAAAGCAGGCATCAGTAATGAGGATATTAGCATCATTGTTATAGCCGAATTTCCGGTTCACCGTGGTCGGGAGTTGTTGTATCGTCGTGGCTTTGGTGGGATCAGTGTTCAAAGCCTTTTGGTATTTGGCGGGGCCTAGATAATAAGAGTAACTGGGAATCTTGAGGATGCAGCATTTCTATCGACATGTTTCTGTCCCCAATTCTGCATCTGTAGCGTTACTTTGTAAGCTTTGTGGTAGCGGGCGTGTCTACCTATTGAAGAAGCTGCTGGATTTAAACTACAAAGCCAATACTACATCTTGAGCCCCCTACATTATGTCGAATATGCTCTTAGTATATCGCTTGCCAAATACCAAAAAATAGTATATGTCGCCTTGGAGCGGGGTAAATTTTCTGTTAATTCTGTCCACCGCTTACCTGAACAGGCGTCTAAGATAGTAGAATTGTTTACGCGTGCAGTTGGGTTACTAGAATACTACTAGGTATACACTACAAAGCATATTCTTCCAATTACGCTTTGGATAATAGGTAATACTCTATAAGAGATAATTATAGTTTCGGAAATTTTCTACTGAGATCAACTAGCTCTAAGCTTAGGCTTATATACTATTTTAGTAACTTCCTTAAGTAAAGCTTAACGTTAGAATTATTAAATTATAAGCGGTGAGCTTATTGTACTTAGGTATTGCAGTCCTGTAGTATTTAGTATAGTATATTTGTTTAATAAAAATATAAAGATTTTAATTAATAACTTCCGCTGCTTAAGCTTAGAAAGCTCTTAGTATTTATAAATTATATTAATTTTTAGTAAAATATAAAAGTTTATTATAATAAAAAGTAAGTAAGTACTTTTATAAAAGAAAACTTAATTTTAAATAAAATATAAAAAATAAAGTAATATAATTAATTTTAAATTAATAAAATTATTATAACCTAGCTTTTATAGTTACAATAATAGGCCTAGGTACTATTAATAAAGTAATAAATCCAAGTACTTGAAGAATTTAACGTAAAAGTAAAGTAAATAAGTTAAAGTTTTTTATCTTAAATTCTTTACACTAATTTACATACAGAAGTCAGAGTATAGGTCAGAGTATAAGTTAGAGTATAAAATAAAGTAGTACTTAAATATAAAAGGGGCTAGTAAAATAAAAAACTTATATTAATTTATTATCTAAAGTAACTAAAAATAGAAAATCTTATTTAAGTAAATAAAACTTATAATTTAATAGTTTATTTATAGTATAAATATATATTAACGCTAGGTAATAAAGTAATTAATTATTTATAAAATAAGTATAAAATTTTAAGTACTATTTTATAAAATATTAAAAACTACTTAACTTTAGGACTAGTAAATAATCTAAAAACTATTTAAGTACTTAATAATAGTAAACTACGTTCATTAATAGGGTTAGGGTTAGGGTTAGGGTTAGGGTTAGGGTTAGGGTTAGGGTTAGGGTTAGGGTTAGGGTTAGGGTTAGGGTTAGGGA